>NC_091367.1:19061047-19168379 GCF_038502225.1 Cherax quadricarinatus
CCAGCACCATCTACCACCACCATCCACCACCATCCACCAGCACCATATACCACCATCCACCACCACAATCCACCACCATCCACCACCACAATCCACCACCACCATCCACCACCACCATCCACCACCACCACCACCTCCACCATCTACTACCATCACCACTATGTTAGCTTATTTCACAGTTGAACTTAATAAACCAGCACCAAACAAAATGAATTAATTGTGAAATGTTTAAATGAGCTGCAGGTCAGTGCTCACTCGAGCATCAACAAAGCCAGACTGGCTCACGAGGGGATGGGGACACAAAGGACTGGTGTACAGGTCCGAGTACACTCGGCGGTTCGAAAGATGTGGAGAAATTTTCTCCAGGAGAGGGGGTATCAGGCCCCTTCAGGCCTTTTCAGCTCTTTTCAGCCCTGAAGGTCCAGCCCTCTCAGAAGGGGCAAGCATCTTGTAATTACATCAAGTAATTACCAGCAGATGTTTAACCAGTGTGTACCAGTTACGTGGTCACGTGGCTCCTTGCAAAAGACCGATGTTGCAAGAGTTTAGTTAAATAAAAGGAAATCAATCTCTTACCTTAGCAGGACAATTAAGGAAAATCCTGCTCAAACTTTATTACCATGTTAAAGATGTACATTGTTGTATATGCTTAAGACAGCAAGACTCAAGCATTCTGCACTGTTTCATATTGGAAGTTTGGCAAGGAAGGGGAAAAATACTGTGTCAGCTTTTCCTTTATGCTGGGGACAAGCGAGGTGGGGGTGAGACGCTCTGTCATCAGATAGCTTTTGACCCTGCTGGGGGATACATTGACGCCGGGAAACCCAACAAAGAACACTGATCCGTGTGTTTTTAGGCATAAAAGTACCTCGAAGAACTCATCTAAACACTTACAGAGAAATATGATCAGCTTCTTTAGTGATAAGATTGTGAATAATGAACAAATCTTGATGAACAGTCTAACGAGTGTTGCGATCCAACAGAGTGTAGTGCGATATTCTTCAAAGAATACTATTCTTCAATCAAGACAATGGATAACCAGGTGCAACTATGGGTCAGCTACAACTACCCAGGTACGTTTAATAAACATGATGGAGGCTGTGCAGCGGATGTCCTGTTGTGTTCATTAATGTACCAATATCTGGTCAAACACGGGCCATGGAACCCACAACAGTAAGTGTTGTCAGCAATCAGTTTCTGAGATATGCTGACATAATACCCCCTAGGGGTAATTATATTCACCCATAACAAATTATTTTCCAGCCCACTGAAGGATGCATACGACAGCTTCTCATCAAGCTAAGTTCCCCCTACAGTCCAATTTTTAATCTTTGACTTAGTTTCTAGCATTATTTTCAACAAAAGACCGGTAGAGTTCGATACTTGGTTCGAAAAAGGCTGTCGAAACTCGAAAAGTTCGATAATCGGTATGTTCGAAACTCGAGGGTCCACTGTACTAGAAAATAAAAATTGTTGCATAAAAACAGGTATAAAAATAGATGGGTCTGTAATAGAATCTGTGTTGGTAGATGTTATGCTTTAGACTGTGTAATGTAAATAAGAGTTGTGGATGCTAGGTGATAAACAACCTGCCTAGTCTATGGGCATTTGTATTATTTAAAATAGAAAAAGAAACCATTCTTGGGCCAGCTTGTACCTTAACATTAAATGTGGACACAATATTAAATTTATTATTATGAAGGACACAAAAACTCACCTATACAAATATATATATATATATATATATATATATATATATATATATATATATATATATATATATATATATATATATATATATATATATATTGCAGAGATTGGTGGATGAATTTGGAAGGGTGTGCAAAAGAAGAAAATTAAAGGTGAATATAGGAAAGAGTAAGGTTATGAGGATAACAAAAAGATTAGGTGATGAAAGATTGAATATCAGATTGGAGGGAGAGAGTATGGAGGAGGTGAACGTATTCAAATATTTGGGAGTGGACGTGTCAGCGGATGGGTCTATGAAAGATGAGGTGAATCATAGAATTGATGAGGGAAAAAGAGTGAGTGGTGCACTTAGGAGTCTGTGGAGACAAAGAACTTTGTCCTTGGAGGCAAAGAGGGGAGTAAATGAGAGTATAGTTTTACCAACGCTCTTATATGGGTGTGAAGCATGGGTGATGAATGTTGAAGCGAGGAGAAGGCTGGAGGCAGTGGAGATGTCATGTCTGAGGGCAATGTGTGGTGTGAATATAATGCAGAGAATTCGTAGTTTGGAAGTTAGGAGGAGGTGCGGGATTACCAAAACTGTTGTCCAGAGGGCTGAGGAAGGGTTGTTGAGGTGGTTCGGACATGTAGAGAGAATGGAGCGAAACAGAATAACTTCAAGAGTGTATCAGTCTGTAGTGGAAGGAAGGCGGGGTAGGGGTCGGCCTAGGAAGGGTTGGAGGGAGGGGGTAAAGGAGGTTTTGTGTGCGAGGGGCTTGGACTTCCAGCAGGCATGCGTGAGCGTGTTTGATAGGAGTGAATGGAGACAAATGTTTTTTAATACTTGACGTGCTGTTGGAGTGTGAGCAAAGTAACATTTATGAAGGGATTCAGGGAAACCGGCAGGCCGGACTTGAGTCCTGGAGATGGGAAGTACAGTGCCTGCACTCTGAAGGAGGGGTGTTAATGTTGCAGTTTAAAAACTGTAGTGTAAAGCACCCTTCTGGCAAGACAGTGATGGAGTGAATGATGGTGAAAGTTTTTCTTTTTCGGGCCACCCTGCCTTGGTGGGAATCGGCCAGTGTGATAATAAAAAAATTATATATATATATATATATATATAATATATATTATATATACATAATATATATATATATATATATATATATATATATATATATATATTAATAGTAAACTTACATATACCACATACAACGTACTCTACTACATACCAACACACGAGTTCACGTTTACCCAGTACTCACATCAGCTCACTAGTACACTGCTACTAGCGAGTAAAACGCTATCATTTATGAGCAGGAGGCTCCGACCCCCTTTCTGCGGTTACTCATCCTGCAGGCTGTACTGATCCTCTCCCAGAACTTAATCAGTCCTCTTCACACTAGGACCTTACGACAAAAAAAAAATATATTTCACTGTGTTTATTATTAAATTATTGTAAAGTCATCTAAAATATATTGAGTTGTACTAGGCTAAATTAAATTGTGCTTGTTATAATAGGGTTAGGTAAGTTTTCTAAGATTCTTTTGGTACAAAATTATTAATTGTTACATTAACTTAAATGAAAAAAAATATATCTTTAAGCGTATAGGAGTTCATGTAAAATTAAGTCCTTTCTAAAATTTTCTCTTATACGTTTACCTGCTACTTGGAGTCTACCTGGAGGGTATTCCAGGGATCAACTTCCCCAAGGCCCAGTCCACGGCAAGGCCTCCTGGTGGAATAGGGCGTGATCAACCAGGCTGCTACTGCTGGCCGCACATAGTCCAACGTACGAACCACAGCCTGGCTGATCTGCCACCAACTTTAAGTATGTGTCCAGCTCCCTCTTGAAGGCAGCCAGGGGCCTATTTGTAATTCCCCTTATGCTTGGTGGGAGGCTGTTGAACAGTCTTGGGCCCTGGCCACTTATGGTGCTTTCTCTTAGTGTACCAATGGTGCCCCTACTTTTCATTGAGGGTATTTTGCACCCTCTATCCAGACTTTTACTTTCGTAGGGAGTGATTTCTTTGTGCAGATTCAGGACCATTCCTTCTAGGATTTTCCAAGTGTAGATTTTGATATATCTCCCTCGCCTGCATTCCAGCGAGTACAAGTCAAGTGCTTCCAAGTGTTCCCGGGTGTTTGATGGAACTTATATGTGCAGTAAAGATGCTCTGTACATACTCTAGATCGCACTTGCCAAAGACTTTTGCAAAATCTGCGTATATTGCACCTTCATTCTACATTATAGTGATCCAGTATTTAAGAGAGGCAGGTGCGACCTGCTCTGAGCCCATGTTGCCCTGGATTGTGCAGTTTTTTGGGAATTCAAGTGGTTTGCAATCGTGTTTCTTACACTCTTTCATAGATTTTTATGATAGAGTTATTGGTCTACAGTTCATAGCTAATACTTTGCTGCCACATTTATGGAGTGGGGCTATATCCGTTGTTTATAATGACTGGAATTTCACTCATGTCTAAGCGCCTTCTGCATAGCATACTTAGGGCACGTGAGTGGGGTTTCTTGCAGTTCTTAATGAATACAGAGTTCCATGAGTCTGGGCCTTGGGCTTAATGCATGGGCATATTGGCAATGGCTTTCTCAAAATCTATTGGAGTTACGGTAATGTCGGAAATCTGGCATACAGTGATGGAGCTTTAAGGCTCATTCAAGAAAAAATCATTTGGATTGTCCATCTTCAGACTGATTAGTGGCTCGCTAAACACAGAATCGTATTGGGATTTCAGTATCTCACTCATATCTTTGTTGTCATCTGTGTAAGTCCCATCTAGTCTGAGCATATATATGTAATAAAATATTCCTATTGGTAAAAAAAAAAAATCATATATATATATAAATAAATATATATATATATATATATATATATATATATATATATATATATATATATATATATATATATATATATATATATATATATATATATATATATATATATATATATATGTCACATATGTCGTGCCGAATATGTAAAACTGGTCAATTAGCAAGAACTCAATTAAAATTAAGTCCTTTCTAAAATTTTCTCTTATACGTTTAAAGATATATTTTTTTTCATTAATGTTGATGTAAAATTTTTTAATTTTGTACCAAAAGGAACTTAGAAAACTTACCTAACCTTATTATAACAAGCGCAATTTATTTTAGCCTAACCCAACTAAATATATTTTAGATTTGTTTACAATAATTTAATACTAAACAAACACAGTGAAATATATTTTTTTCGTTAGGTTCAGAATGATTTTGGCGAAATTATTGCATACACAAATTTTCACTTGTCTTATATGGCAAGATGAACGTTGCTATTTAAGCCAAGATCGCAAGTTCTAAACCATACCCCGGCCGGGATTGAACCCGCGGTCAGAGAGTCTCAAAACTCCAGCCCGTCGCGTTAGCCACTGGACCAGCTAGCCACAATAAGATTCATCCAACTAGGTATATTTCTACACAATAGGAAAGTTAGCACAGGCACCTCTGTGACCACAAATGCAAGTTTTTACAGACGAATCTCCAGCTAGCGTGTGCCTGTGCTGACCTTCCTATGGTGTAGAAATATACCTAGTTGGATGAATCTTATTGTGGCTAGCTGGTCTAGTGGCTAACGCGACGGGCTGGAGTTTTGAGACTCTATGACCGCGGGTTCAATCCCGGCCAGGATATGGTTTGTTTGCAATCGTGTCATTACGATTTCGTGAGTCATCGCAAGTTCTGCCTATACGGCACGACATATATATATATATATATATATATATATATATATATATATATATATATATATATATATATATATTATATTTATATACATATATGAGGATAGTGAGGCTCAGGTTAGGGTGTGTAGAAGAGAGGGAGACTACTTCCCGGTAAAAGTAGGTCTTAGACAGGGATGTGTAATGTCACCATGGTTGTTTAATATATTTATAGATGGGGTTGTAAAGGAAGTAAATGCTAGGGTGTTCGGGAGAGGGGTGGGATTAAATTATGGGGAATCAAATTCAAAATGGGAATTGACACAGTTACTTTTTGCTGATGATACTGTGCTTATGGGAGATTCTAAAGAAAAATTGCAAAGGTTAGTGGATGAGTTTGGGAATGTGTGTAAAGGTAGAAAGTTGAAAGTGAACATAGAAAAGAGTAAGGTGATGAGGGTATCAAATGATTTAGATAAAGAAAAATTGGATATCAAATTGGGGAGGAGGAGTATGGAAGAAGTGAATGTTTTCAGATACTTGGGAGTTGACGTGTCGGCGGATGGATTTATGAAGGATGAGGTTAATCATAGAATTGATGAGGGAAAAAAGGTGAGTGGTGCATTGAGGTATATGTGGAGTCAAAAAACGTTATCTATGGAGGCAAAGAAGGGAATGTATGAAAGTATAGTAGTACCAACACTCTTATATGGGTGTGAAGCTTGGGTGGTAAATGCAGCAGCGAGGAGACGGTTGGAGGCAGTGGAGATGTCCTGTTTAAGGGCAATGTGTGGTGTAAATATTATGCAGAAAATTCGGAGTGTGGAAATTAGGAGAAGGTGTGGAGTTAATAAAAGCATTAGTCAGAGGGCAGAAGAGGGGTTGTTGAGGTGGTTTGGTCATTTAGAGAGAATGGATCAAAGTAGAATGACATGGAAAGCATATAAATCTATAGGGGAAGGAAGGCGGGGTAGGGGTCGTCCTCGAAAGGGTTGGAGAGAGGGGGTAAAGGAGGTTTTGTGGGCAAGGGGCTTGGACTTCCAGCAAGCGTGCGTGAGCGTGTTAGATAGGAGTGAATGGAGACGAATGGTACTTGGGACCTGACGATCTGTTGGAGTGTGAGCAGGGTAATATTTAGTGAAGGGATTCAGGGAAACCGGTTATTTTCATATAGTCGGACTTGAGTCCTGGAAATGGGAAGTACAATGCCTGCACTTTAAAGGAGGGGTTTGGGATATTGGCAGTTTGGAGGGATATGTTGTGTATATTTATATGTGTATGCTTCTAGACTGTTGCATTCTGAGCACCTCTGCAAAAACAGTGATAATGTGCGAGTGTGGTGAAAGTGTTGAATGATGATGAAAGTATTTTCTTTTTGGGGATTTTCTTTCTTTTTTGGGTCACCCTGCCCCGGTGGGAGACGGCCGACTTGTTTAAAAAAAAAAAATATATATATATATATATATATATATATATATATAATATATATATATATATATATATATATATATATATATATATATATATATATATATATATATATATATATATATATATATATACACACACACACACACACACACACACACACACACACACACACACACACACACACACAATAAGATCACAGTAAACAGGTGATTTCAAAATATGCAAAACAACCACTCTGAAAGAATAGAGAAATTCCAAGCACTTTTGTGACTACTCACATTGTAAAGGAACTATGAAAGTAAAGCATCCAAGGAAGGTATATAAGGGGTCCGGCCAGCACCTCACTATCAGATCCCACAACGGTTAAACACGTGACCCGCGACGACCCAACTTGGATAGGTCCCTTGCACAACTCACCCCCAAGCTATTCTACCCAAGAAAATTTAAAAATTATTATTTGTCCAGTGTATTATTAAATTCTTCCCAAATTCTATTAATTATAAATGGATCTAATTTATATAAACCAAAGGAAATATTCATATTATTGTCAAAACTGCTTTTTATGAAACAAGATTCAATTATATTCCTGTCAACCATGGACTTGCTTGATACTACTTTCTCAACTTTTTGAAAATCAGTTGGATGGTTAAAATCTCTTACATGAATAAATAGAGCATTGGAATCTTGTCCAGTTCTAATGCTATATTTATGTTGTTTTAATCTTAGTTCGAGATTTTTACCAGTTTGACCGTAATAAACTTTATCGCAAATTTTACAAGGAATCTTATAGACACATCCATCAGCATTTTGGGGGGAATTCTTTATCAAAAGTTTTTTCACTGTATCAAGATTTTTGAATACAACTTTAATATTAAAAGTCTTAAGAAGAGAAGGCATATCAACCAAGTTTTCATGGTAAGGGAGAACCAACATATTTTTAGTTGAATAAGGCTGGTTGTCCCTTTTTGGATTATAAAAAGTGTTTCTAGCAACTTTAAAAGATTTATCAATTACATTTCTTGGGTATTTTAAATCATTACCTATTTCATAAATTTTGGATAGTTCCTCATCTATGAACTCAGGACTACAAATTCGTAAAGCTCTCAAAAACATTGATGAGAAAACAGACACTTTGACTCTATCTTGATGCGAGGAATAATAGTGGACATAGGAACAGTTATTTGTAGGTTTTCTGTAAATTTTAAATTTGAATTCATTATTACCCTTAATAATTAAAACATCTAGAAAAGGCAATGAGTTTTCTTCAAACTCAACAGTAAAGTTTATAGAATGGGCTAAGCTATTTAATTTTCCAAGGAAATGGTGTATATCTACATTTTTGGGCATAAGACACAAAATATCATCAACATATCTGAACCATTTAGCTCTATTAGGGAGGATTGTGTTAAGCAACCTTGTTTCAAAAAATTCCATGTATAGGTTACTAAGAACAGGTGAAAGAGGATTTCCCATTGCCATACCAAACTTCTGAGTGTAAAACTTATCATTAAATACAAATTTTGCATCAACAATGCAAAGTTTAATAAGTTTAATGATAGTAGGAACTAGCAATGGTAAATCATAGTTAACGAGTTCTTCAGATAAGAAACTTAATAAATCATCAACAGGAACTTTCGTAAACAAGGAAGTAACATCAAAACTAACCATGTTAAAATCATTTAAGTCAGTCAAGGAGCTTAATTTATCAACCAAGTCTATGTTGTTTTTAACATTAAAGTTAGAAATTTTGCCAACAATAGGGCTCAAAATATCAACAAGCCATTTTGATAATTTATATGAAACTGACCCTAGGGAGCTAATAATTGGTCTGACTGGATTCTCTGGTTTGTGTGTTCTTATTAGTCCATACATGTAAGGTAAAGATGGATTAGTGGAAGTAAATTGTTTGACTAATTCATCTTTGCCTTTCAGTAGAAATTTTATTGTTTTATTGAAATTGCTGTTAACGGTTTCTAGGGGATTTTTCCTAAGTTTAGAATAGGTTTCAGTATCTTCTAAGAGATTATTCATTTTTTCTTGGTAATCATTTTCTTTCATAATTACTATTGCATTTATTTTGTCTGCTTTAGTAAGGCGCAAATTTTTATTGTTATTAAGTGTATCATAAGACTTAAAGAATCTTTGAGGGCAATTGGGAATGTTTGGTTTTAACATAGAGCTATATACCATTCCTTTACTAATATTAATTTCATCAGAGGATAAATCAGAAAATTTTTCAAAGTTACAAAAGGCTTTTGCAATTTCAACATTATTAAGTTTTTTTGAAGTTGCATAAGATCACAGTAAACAGGTGATTTCAAAATATGCAAAACAACCACTCTGAAAGAATAGAGAAATTCCAAGCGCTTTCGTGACTACTCACATTATCAAGGAACTATGAAAGTAAAGCATCCAAGGAAGCTATATAAGGGGTCCGGCCAGCACCTCACTATCAGATCCCACAACGGTTAAACACGTGACGCGCGGCGACCCAACTTGGATAGGTCCCTTGCACAACTCACCCCCAAGCTATTCTACCCAAGAAAATTTAAAAATTATTATTTGTCCAGTGTATTATTAAATTCTTCCCAAATTCTATTAATTATAAATGGATCTAATTTATATAAACCAAAGGAAATATTCATATTATTGTCAAAACTGCTTTTTATGAAACAAGATTCAATTATATTCCTGTCGACCATGGACTTGCTTGATACTACTTTCTCAACTTTTTGAAAATCAATTGGATGGTTAAAATCTCTTACATGAATAAATAGAGCATTGGAATCTTGTCCAGTTCTAATGCTATATTTATGTTGTTTTAATCTTAGTTCGAGATTTTTACCAGTTTGACCGTAATAAACTTTATCGCAAATTTTACAAGGAATCTTATAGACACATCCATCAGCATTTTGGGGGAAATTCTTTATCAAAAGTTTTTTTTACTGTATCAAGATTTTTGAATACAACTTTAATATTAAAAGTCTTAAGAAGAGAAGGCATATCAACCAAGTTTTCATGGTAAGGGAGAACCAACATATTTTTAGTTGAATAAGGCTGGTTGTCCCTTTTTGGATTATAAAAAGTGTTTCTAGCAACTTTAAAAGATTTATCAATTACATTTCTTGGGTATTTTAAATCATTACCTATTTCATAAATTTTGGATATTTCCTCATCTATGAACTCAGGACTACAAATTCGTAAAGCTCTCAAAAACATTGATGAGAAAACAGACAGTTTGACTCTATCTTGATGCGAGGAATAATAGTGGACATAGGAACAGTTATTTGTAGGTTTTCTGTAAATTTTAAATTTGAATTCATTATTACCCTTAATAATTAAAACATCTAGAAAAGGCAATGAGTTATTTTCTTCAAACTCAACAGTAAAGTTTATAGAATGGGCTAAGCTATTTAATTTTCCAAGGAAATGGTGTATATCTACATTTTTGGGCATAAGACACAAAATATCATCAACATATTTGAACCATTTAGCTCTATTAGGGAGGATTGTGTTAAGCAACCTTGTTTCAAAAAATTCCATGTATAGGTTACTAAGAACAGGTGAAAGAGGATTTCCCATTGCCATACCAAACTTCTGAGTGTAAAACTTATCATTAAATACAAATTTTGCATCAACAATGCAAAGTTTAATAAGTTTAATGATAGTAGGAACTGGCAATGGTAAATCATAGTTAACGAGTTCTTCAGATAAGAAACTTAATAAATCATCAACAGGAACTTTCGTAAACAAGGAAGTAACATCAAAACTAACCATGTTAAAATCATTTAAGTCAGTCAAGGAGCTTAATTTATCAACCAGGTCTATGTTGTTTTTAACATTAAAGTTAGAAATTTTGCCAACAATAGGGCTCAAAATATCAACAAGCCATTTGGATAATTTATATGAAACTGACCCTATGGAGATAATAATTGGTCTGACTGGATTCCCTGGTTTGTGTGTTTTTATTAGTCCATACATGTAAGGTAAAGATGGATTAGTGGAAGTAAATTGTTTGACTAATTCATCTTTGCCTTTCAGTAGAAGTTTTATTGTTTTATTGAAATTGCTGTTAACGGTTTCTAGGGGATTTTTTCTAAGTTTAGAATAGGTTTCAGTATCATCTAAGAGATTATTCATTTTTTCTTGGTAATCATTTTCTTTCATAATTACTATTGCATTTATTTTGTCTGCTTTAGTAAGGCGCAAATTTTTGTTGTTATTAGGTGTATCATAAGACTTAAAGAATCTTTGAGGGCAATTGGGAATGTTTGGTTTTTAACATAGAGCTATATACCATTCCTTTACTAATATTAATTTCATCAGAGGATAAATCAGAAAATTTTCAAAGTTACAAAAGTTTTGCAACTTCAAAAAAACTTAATAATGTTGAAATTGCAAAAGCCTTTTGTAACTTTGAAAAATTTTCTGATTTATCCTCTGATGAAATTAATATTAGTAAAGGAATGGTATATAGCTCTATGTTAAAACCAAACATTCCCAATTGCCCTCAAAGATTCTTTAAGTCTTATGATACACTTAATAACAACAAAAATTTGCGCCTTACTAAAGCAGACAAAATAAATGCAATAGTAATTATGAAAGAAAATGATTACCAAGAAAAAATGAATAATCTCTTAGATGATACTGAAACCTATTCTAAACTTAGGAAAAATCCCCTAGAAACCGTTAACAGCAATTTCAATAAAACAATAAAACTTCTACTGAAAGGCAAAGATGAATTAGTCAAACAATTTACTTCCACTAATCCATCTTTACCTTACATGTATGGACTAATAAAAACACACAAACCAGGGAATCCAGTCAGACCAATTATTAGCTCCATAGGGTCAGTTTCATATAAATTATCCAAATGGCTTGTTGATATTTTGAGCCCTATTGTTGGCAAAATTTCTAACTTTAATGTTAAAAACAACATAGACCTGGTTGATAAATTAAGCTCCTTGACTGACTTAAATGATTTTAACATGGTTAGTTTTGATGTTACTTCCTTGTTTACGAAAGTTCCTGTTGATGATTTATTAAGTTTCTTATCTGAAGAACTCGTTAACTATGATTTACCATTGCCAGTTCCTACTATCATTAAACTTATTAAACTTTGCATTGTTGATGCAAAATTTGTATTTAATGATAAGTTTTACACTCAGAAGTTTGGTATGGCAATGGGAAATCCTCTTTCACCTGTTCTTAGTAACCTATACATGGAATTTTTTGAAACAAGGTTGCTTAACACAATCCTCCCTAATAGAGCTAAATGGTTCAGATATGTTGATGATATTTTGTGTCTTATGCCCAAAAATGTAGATATACACCATTTCCTTGGAAAATTAAATAGCTTAGCCCATTCTATAAACTTTACTGTTGAGTTTGAAGAAAATAACTCATTGCCTTTTCTAGATGTTTTAATTATTAAGGGTAATAATGAATTCAAATTTAAAATTTACAGAAAACCTACAAATAACTGTTCCTATGTCCACTATTATTCCTCGCATCAAGATAGAGTCAAACTGTCTGTTTTCTCATCAATGTTTTTGAGAGCTTTACGAATTTGTAGTCCTGAGTTCATAGATGAGGAAATATCCAAAATTTATGAAATAGGTAATGATTTAAAATACCCAAGAAATGTAATTGATAAATCTTTTAAAGTTGCTAGAAACACTTTTTATAATCCAAAAAGGGACAACCAGCCTTATTCAACTAAAAATATGTTGGTTCTCCCTTACCATGAAAACTTGGTTGATATGCCTTCTCTTCTTAAGACTTTTAATATTAAAGTTGTATTCAAAAATCTTGATACAGTGAAAAAACTTTTGATAAAGAATTCCCCCCAAAATGCTGATGGATGTGTCTATAAGATTCCTTGTAAAATTTGCGATAAAGTTTATTACGGTCAAACTGGTAAAAATCTCGAACTAAGATTAAAACAACATAAATATAGCATTAGAACTGGACAAGATTCCAATGCTCTATTTATTCATGTAAGAGATTTTAACCATCCAATTGATTTTCAAAAAGTTGAGAAAGTAGTATCAAGCAAGTCCATGGTCGACAGGAATATAATTGAATCTTGTTTCATAAAAAGCAGTTTTGACAATAATATGAATATTTCCTTTGGTTTATATAAATTAGATCCATTTATAATTAATAGAATTTGGGAAGAATTTAATAATACACTGGACAAATAATAATTTTTAAATTTTCTTGGGTAGAATAGCTTGGGGGTGAGTTGTGCAAGGGACCTATCCAAGTTGGGTCGCCGCGCGTCACGTGTTTAACCGTTGTGGGATCTGATAGTGAGGTGCTGGCCGGACCCCTTATATAGCTTCCTTGGATGCTTTACTTTCATAGTTCCTTGATAATGTGAGTAGTCACGAAAGCACTTGGAATTTCTCTATTCTTTCAGAGTGGATGTTTTCCATATTTTGAAATCACCTGTTCACTGTGATCTTATTGCATGTATATGTATATATATATATATATATATATTATATATATATGTATATGTATATATATATGTATATATATGTATATTAAGGATAAACAAATCTTTACTTAATAGAAATGACATAAATTTGAGCTGCTTCATAAGAGAACCTTGTGCTTTTTTATTATACACATTAACACTTAGAAGAATTTATACTGTACTCACTTTATCACATAATTTATGCTTGTAGACAGTTGATGGTACAAGTCCTCTCAGCTTCTCCTTGTTTAACAATGTCTTGATGTTAGTATGTTACAACTGAGGTGTCTTCTTACACTATACTTCAGCTGTTACTGGTGAGGGACAGGATGGTGGCTGACGCTGCCACAGTGATAGCGCATGACACTGGACATCAACAACAGGATATGACAGAAACAGATTATCTCTCAAGGCTATTCCACAAACTGAGGATGAATTAACTCAAATATCTTCATCCTATATAACTCTTTTCTCTATTATTTACGATCTGAAAATAGTTCGAAATAAACCGAAGCATTGTCCTCTTTCGTTGTTACGATGCCATCGCTAACAAGCACAGATTATTCATGATGGATTCTCATACCATTCATAACTGGAATCACTCACTTCCTTCATTCCTTGATGGATTCTCATACCACTATAACTGGAATCACTCCCTTCCTTCATTCCTTGATGGATTCTCATACCACTATAACTGGAATCACTCCCTTCCTTCATTCCTTGATTGATTCTCATACCACTATAAATAGAATCACTACCTTCCTTAATTCCTTGATGGATTCTCATACCACTATGACTGGAATCACTCCCTTCCTTCATTCCTTGATAGATTCTCATACCACTGTAACTGGAATCACTCCCTTCATTCCTTGATAGATTCTCATACCCCTATAATTGGAATCACTCCCTTCCTTCATTCCTTGATAGATTCTCATGCCACTATAACTAGAATCACTCCCTTAATTCCTTGATAGATTCTCGTAACACTATGACTTGAATTACTCCATTCATTCCTTGATGAATTCTCATACCACTGTGACTGGAATCACTCCCTTCATTATCTCGTGACAAGTTCCATACTTTTAGTCCCACTGAAAGAATCAGCAGCAATTTGGGATGTCAGGTCATGTAAAATATTCGGAACTACAGAAAGCGTTGGCAAGAATAATAGTATTATTAAGGATGTATTAATATGGTTTGATCACAGAAATCAGCAATCTGTTCTTCATATAAAATGATGTTAAGAACTAGAATGAAATGAACAGCAACTTTGTTAAAGTTGTGGTTAAACAATTGTTAAAAATTAATATTCCTTTGTGACGTCAGTTAGACGTGTGGTAAAGTGTGGTAAGAAGCAACAACAAAATAAGTACAGAATTACACACACACACACACACATCCCCTCACACATCCCCTCACACACACATCCCCTCACACACACATTCCCTCACACACACATTCCCTCACACATACATTCCCTCACACACACATTCCCTCACACACACATTCCCTCACACACACATCCCATAACACATCCCCTCCCACACACATCCCCTCACACACACATCCCCTCACATACACATCCCCTCACACACACATCCCCCCCACACACACATCCCCTCACACACACATCCATGCCCTCGACACAGTTCCTCACATGAGATTAGAGCAGAAACTAGAGGATCAGGAAGGACTTCAAAGAGACCCGGACAGGCTGGACACCTGGTCCAGCAACTGGCTTCTCGAATTCAACCCTGCCAAATGCAAAGTCGTGAAGATCGGAAAAGGGCAAAGAAGATCGCAAGCAGAGTATAGGCTAGGTGGCCATAGACTGCAAACCTCACTCAAGGAGAAAGATCTTGGGGTGAATATAACACCGAGCACGTCTCCGGAAGCACACATCAACCAGATAACTGCACGCACACACACATCCCCCCACAGACTTTCCCCCCCCCATCCTCCACACACATCCTCCACAAACATCCCCCCACACACTTGCCTCCACACATCCCCCACACATCCCCCACACACGTCCCCCCCACACACATCCCCCCCACACACATCCCCCACACACACCCATCCCCGCCAGGCAAAGGACCAGGAGAATGAAGAGAGCAGTCGCAGAGCAAGAAAGGAATATGCACAAATAAGAACGGAGGCCAAGCGACAATACGAGAATTACATTGCAGCGAAAGCCAAATCTGACCCGATGCTGTTGTACAGCCACATCAGGAGGAAAACAACAGTCAAGAACCAGGTAATCAGGCAGAGGAAGGATGGAGGGGAGATCACAAGAAACGACCGCAAAGTATGTGAGGAACTCAGCATGTGATTCAAAGAAGTATTCACAGAGGAGACATAAGGGACTCCAGTAAGACGGAGTGCTATGTGTACCACTAACAATCTTCACATCTATCGAAACTGGGCGACTACCTAAGGTATGAAAGATAGCAAATGTAGTCTCATTTTTTAAAAAAAGGAGACAGACATAAAGCATTCAACTACAGACCAGTGTCACAGACATGTATAGTATGCAAAGTCAGGGAGAAAATTATCAGAAGAGTGGTGGAACACCTAGAAAGGAATGATCTTACCAACGACAACCAACACGGTTTCAGGGACAGGACAGCCTGTGTCACTAACCTACTGGAATTCTTTGACAGGGTGACAGCAGTAAGACAAGAGAAAGAGGGGTGGGTAGATTGCGTTTTCTTGGACTGTAAGAAGGCTTTTGACACAGCTCCACACAAGAGATTAGTGCAAAAAACAGGAGGACCAGGCAGGGATAACAGAGAAGGCACTGCAATGGATCAGGGAATACCTGCGGGAGAGATAAGATAAGATAAGATAAGATTTTGTTCGGATTTTTAACCCCGGAGGGTTAGCCACCCAGGATAACCCAAGAAAGTCAGTGCGTCATCGAGGACTGTCTAACTTATTTCCATTGGGGTCCTTAATCTTGTCCCCCAGGATGCGACCCACACCAGTCGACTAACACCCAGGTACCTATTTGCTGCTAGGTGAACAGGACAACAGGTGTAAGGAAACGTGTCGAAATGTTTCCACCCGCCGGGAATCGAACCCGGGCCCTCCGTGTGTGAAGCGGGAGCTTTAGCCACCAGGCCACCGTGGTGTGACGAAGTGTCAGAATGGAAGCCTGTGACGAGCAGGCTTCCACAGGGATCAGTCCTAGGACCGGCGCTGTTTCTGGTATTTGTGAACGACATGAGTGAAGGAATAGACTCAGAAGTGTTCCTGTTTGCAGATAATGTGAAGTTGATGAGAAAAATTCAATCGGACGAGGACCAGGCAGAAGTACAAAGGGTTCTGGACAGGCTGCAGGCCTTGTCCAGAAACTGGCTCCTGGAGTCTAATCCCTCCAAGTGCAAACTCATGAAGATTTGAGAAGAACAAAGAAGACCGTAGACGGAGTACAGCCTAGGGGGGCAAGAAACTACAAACCTCACTCAAGGAAAAGGATCTTGGGGTATAACAAAGGGCTCATCTCCTGAGGCGCACATCAACCAAAAAACTATTGTAGCATATGGGTGCCAGCAATCCTAAGAATAATAATAATAATATTAGCAAAAGATAGTTGATAATGACAAGAATGGCATGAAAATTAAGAAAAGCCTAGTTATTATGAGAAAGGAAGCCGGCATATTAACTGACACTCAGAGTATTTCCTGAATGTTCTGCAAGGTTCTGCGACACCGGTTGATAGAAGGTTGTAAATGATCCGCTATTGTAATGTAACTTTTTACATCACATGACCTGTTCCTGGCGATTAGAAGCTTGGGGCTGGCTATTAACTATTTTTTAGTATTTTCCTCATGCTATCTGCAAACTGTGAGGCCTACCCCACCTGACCCCACATGGTGTGGGGTGTGGGGGAAGACCGATGTGTGGTTGGTGCCTCCCACTTGCCTCTCCCAGCCAGTCTCAGACTGGCTGGTGCCTCCACACTAACAATCTCTGAAAACTTTCCCTACTTCTCCTGTTGTTGCCTTTTCAACTTTGCACAGCTCCTAATGGCGCACTGTGAAGTGTGAATGTAGTTGAGCTAAAGATTTCCACCCCCGTGTCTTGTCTTGCATATATATATATATATATATATATATATATATATATATATATATATATATATATATATATATATAATGTATATATATATAGATAGCATCCATGCTGTCCTTCACCCGTCACCCCACAGCTTACGCCCTCCCACCCCCCCGATATCAGCAAATTCACAATTAGTCGCGGGTTCCCAGGAATCTTCACGACAGAGCCAAAGCTGTCGTCCACGAGGCATCTGCCGGGTCTGCCACAGAGAATGTGCACTCAATCCCAGGCAACATCCGTGCACACAATGGATGTCTAGGCTCCAGGAGAGCTCCAAATGAGAACAACCAACAGCCTCCCCCAGCAGACAGGGCTGACAGCTACCGTGACTTCACCTTTACAGAGGACCTCAAATCTGCAATCAAATTAACATCCACCAGGACTCTGACACACATCCCCAAAGCAGCTCGCCCTCAAGCTGCTAGCAAATTCACTGACCTTCTGAAGAAAGTCAACGATGCTCCTTCAAGCAACAGATCCTGGCACAACTTGCTGCTTTTTGGCAATGCCTGTTTGGCTGTTCCACCAAAGAGGGACAAGTCACTAGCAACACATGTTATTAGGGCAATAAATGCATTCCCAAGGGATGACAACCTCGTCCGTCTCTCCCCTAGGGCGACAAACACCCGCCGGGCAAATGCCAACAACAGGACACCCGACGCCTCAAAAATCAGAGCCCAAATTAGCAAAAAAATGGAAAGGGTAACACTATTGGAGCTCTGAGGCTTATAACCAGTGAGGATACTATCGCTCCCAAGAACGTCAGCACGGCGCAAGCTCTGAAGGACAAACATCCACCCAGGGCTCCCAGTACAAACATTGACCTCCCTGACATTGCAGCAGGCGAAAAACATAACATAAGAACATAAGAATGTAGGAACACTGCAGAAGGCCTACTGGCCCATACGAGGCAGGTCCTTATCAAAACGACATCTACCTAAAGCTACTCAAGAAATAACTCCCGTACCCCTTGACACCAATCAAACCCAGCCCCTCCCACTCATATATTTGTCCAGTCTCTTCTTAAAGCTACCCGAGGTCCCAACCTCTATCACCCCACTGGGAAGACTGTTCCACGCATCTACAACTCAGTTAGAAAACCAGTACTTACCTATGTCCTTTCTAAATCTAAATTTATCCAACTTAAATCCATTATTCCTGGTTCTTACCTGGTTCGACACCCTCAGTACTTTATTAATGTCTCCCTTGTTTATGCCCGTCATCCACTTACACACTTCAATGATATCTCCCCTCATTCTACGCCTCTCCAGAGAGTGGAGATTTAAGGCTTTAAGTCTATCTTCATACGGGAGGTTCCTTACAGAGTAAATCATTTTAGTCATTCTTCTCTGTATGTTCTCTAATGAGTCTATGTCCATCCTGTAGTAAGGGGACCAAAACTGAGCAGCATAATCTAAATGAGGCCTCACTAGTGATGTATAGAGCTGTAAAATAACTTTTGGACTTCTGTTACTTATACTTCTTGAGATAAATCCAAGTAATCTGTTGGCCTTGTTGCGCACACTGAGGCACTGCTGTCTTGGCTTTAGATTTCTGCTTACCATGACTCCCAAGTCTTTTTCGCATTCTGTATGACCAAGCTCTACTTCACCTTGATTATAGCTTCGAGGGTTATTTTCATTACCAAGGGCAAGTACCTTACACTTATCCACATTAAACTTCATCTGCCATTTCTCAGACCAAGACATTAATTTGTTCAAATCGTCCTGGAGTTCATTGATATCCTCCTCAGAGTGAATTATACGGCCTATCTTTGTATCATCAGCAAACTTACTCATGTCACTAGTAATCCTTTCATCAAGGTCATTAATGAAAATTATGAACAAGAGAGGGCCTAAAACTGATCCTTGTGGAACGCTGTGTACGAATGGTATATAATACCGACAAGATGAGAGTAAGACACATGTGCAACATCTGGGTATCTTTATTGTAGACGTTTCGCCATCCAGTGGCTTTATCAATACAAATTCTAGGACATAACTTGAAGACAGTAGAACTATGTACAGAAGATGAGGTAATCAGTCCCTCAACCTAGGAGTAGGTGCGAACAGCACCATAGTCGTGGAGATTCTGAAGCAGAAGAAAGAATCCTGGCGCTTATATAGTAACGTCAGGTGTAGCAGACGAGGGCATATTCACTGGTAGGCGGGATTCCCCAGTGGAAGTAGGTCCTTCCCAAAGAGATGGGTTAGTTGTAGTAGTAGATGTCGTAGTCGTGAAGGTTATGTACATGTCCTCAGAATTAAGATTCCATGATGTAGGTGCTGTTCGCACCTACTCCTAGGTTGAGGGACTGATTACCTCATCTTCTGTACATAGTTCTACTGTCTTCAAGTTATGTCCTAGAATTTGTATTGATAAAGCCACTGGATGGCGAAACGTCTACAATAAAGATACCCAGATGTTGCACATGTGTCTTACTCTCATCTTGTGGAACGCCACTAGTGACTAATCCCCATTCAGATTTCACTCCATTAATGGTAACTCTCTGCTTTCTATTGGTAAGCCATGCCTCAATCCATGCTAGAACTTTACCTCCTATACCATGAGCTGCCACTTTTCTTAAGAGTCTCTTCTGAGGTACTCTGTCGAAGGCTTTACTAAAATCCAAATAAACAATATCATATTCCTTATCACTGTCAACTGCCTCAAATGTTCTATTGAAGAACGTCAGTAAGTTTGTCAGGCAGGAACGACCTCTCGTGAATCCATGCTGAGATTCATTTATCAAGTTATGCTCTTCAAGGTGACTTCTGATAATGTCAGCTATAATTGATTCTAATAACTTGCCCACTATAGATGTCAGGCTTATTGGACGGTAATTTGAAGGAGTGGACTTATCCCCTGATTTGAATATAGGAACCACATTAGCCATCTTCCACATCTCTGGCACAACACTGGTAAGGATGGACGCATTGAATACACTCGTTAATAGCTGACTAAGCTCCATCTTGCATTCCTTAAGTACCCTTGAAAACAGCTCATCCTGTCCCGGGGACTTATTTTGTTTCAGTTTGTCTATCTGTTTAATAACCATGTCCCTCGTGACAGTAATATTAGTTAACTTAAATTCATCAGGAACTAAATAATTGTTAATTACTGGAATCTCATTTACATCTTCCTGTGTAAAAACTGACAAAAAATAGTCATTAAATAAGGAACACATTTCCAGTTCATTATCCGTCAGCTGTCCATTCCCAGATTTCAGAGGTCCTACTTTTTCCTTCACCTTCGTCCTATACACTTGAAAGAACCCCTTTGGATTAGTCTTTGATTCATTAGCGACTCTAATTTCATAGTCACGTTTAGCCTTTCTAATCGCCTTTTTTACTTCTCTTTTAAGCTGAACATATTGGTCTGTAAGGTTAACCTCTCCTCTTCTGATGCGCCTATAAATTCCCCTTTTCTCCCCTAATAGATGCTTTAGCCTCCTGTTAACCCATTTGGGATCGTTATTATTAGACCTAATTTCTCTCTGGGGAATGTATATACTCTGGGCACTGTGTACATTATTAAGAAAACAATCATAAAAGCAGATCCCTTCATATTCATAAGTATGATTATCGTCAATAAAATCATTAGCTAGATAACCCCAATCAAGATTAGACAGATGTTCCCTAAGTCCATTATAATCGGCAGAACGAAAATCGGGGATTTTTACTGTATTATCATTATTCTTGCATTCCCAATTAATGCTAAAGGTGATGGATTTGTGATCACTTGCGCCAAGCTCTTCAGTGATCTCCAGATTATTCACGAGTGTTTCCTTATTTGACAAGACTAGGTCTAGCAAATTATTACCCCTGGTAGGTTCAGTTACACTCTGTTTCAGAAAACAGTCCTGAACTGTTTCCATGAAGTCACTGGACTCTAGATTACCTGTCAAAGAATTCCAGTCAATTTGGCTAAAGTTAAAGTCCCCTACTATGACTACGTTACTGTGTCCAGAAGCCCCAACAATTTCGTCCCAAAGAAGTCTCCCTCTATCGTGATCCAAGCCTGGAGGTCGGTATATTACACCTAGAATTAGTTTTTCTTGACCCTCCACGAACTCTACCCAAACAGACTCTGTTACTGCTCCATCTATTTTTATACATGTTTTTATGCAACAATTAATATTTTCTCGAACATACAATGCAACTCCTCCCTCCTTCCCATTACATCTATCCACATTGAATAACTTAAATCCCTGAATATTACACTCAGCAGTCATATCCCGACTCTTTAAATCATACCACGTTTCAGTTAATGCAATGATATCAAAGTTCCCAGCACATGCTACCAAACGTAGTTCATTAATTTTATTTCTTGCACTTCGACTGTTAGCATAAAATACCATCATATGTTTTACCTTCTGCACATTTTTCCTATTCATCTTTGTTTTTACACAATTTCTGAAATTATCATTACCCAGAGTTACTCCATGACAGTTACTATTAAGATTCTTAATATCAGAGCATAAGTCAATATATCCATACTCATTATTAATCATTTCTAAACCCATACCTCTAACTAATCCTAGTTTAAAGTCCTAACAACCCCCTCAACTGAGTTAGCAAGAAAACCCACACCTGCCCTGGATAAGTGAACCCCATCCCTGGCATACATGTCATTTCGGCCATAGAAGTTGTCCCAGTTGTCAATGAATGGTACTGCATTATCCTTACAGTGTTTATCCAGCCAACAATTAATACCAATTGCTCTGGACAACCATTCATTACCAACACCTCTTCTTGGCAAAATGCCACATATAACAGGGCGCCCCCCCCTTCTTCCTAATCATGTCTATAGCTGTCCTGAACTTTCTAACTAAATCCTCACTTCTACGCTTGCCTACATCATTGCCTCCAGCACTGAGGCAAATAATAGGATTGATCCCATTACCGTTCATGATGTTGTCAAGCCGGCTAACAATGTCCTCCATCCCAGCCCCAGGAAAGCATACCCTTTGTCTCCTACTCCTGTCCTTCAAGCAGAATGCCCTATCCATGTATCTAACCTGGCTATCCCCAACAACAACAATATTCTTACCTTCCTTGTTGTCGTTCGTCGTGACGATCCCAGTAGTAGACTCACATTCGTCGGGTAGCACCGAGAATGCGTTGGAGGTTTCCACGGGAGTTTCCACAGCAGTCTCTTTCTTCTTCATCGTTTCTGACTTTCCATTCGTCTTCTTGATCGTCAACTTCGTCGTCCCCTGCTGTCCAGCCACTGACCACGATCTCTTCTTGACCTGAGGACTCGAAACAGGAGGACTACTACGAATCCTCTTGTTTTCCTCGGTCAATCGCCGTATCTCCATCTTCGCTGCCCTCAATTCTTCCTTAAGTTGCTGGTAAAGTTGCTCGATGGAGGGCATCTTGGTTCAGTCCACGGGAGCAAACAAGACACTTCTTCACAGAGTTAAGTATAGGTCAGCACTCAAGAGCGAACATCTAACCTTACAGGATGCTGATGTGTATAATGCTGCTATGTCATTTCCACAGGGCTCAACAGGAGGTTTCACCGGTTTAAGGCCTCAACACTTAAAACAAATACTCAATCCAGCACTTGGTGAGGTTTCAGAGAGGCTGCTGTCTGAACTCACCAAATTTTCCAACTTGTGCCTAGCTGGCAGTGTCCCAGAGGCCATCAGACCCCTTTTCTTTGGTGCCTCATTGTGTGCCCTCCGGAAAAAGGATGGCAGAATCAGGCCAATTGCATTGGTCATCACCCTTTGGCGCCTAGTCGCCAAGGCTGCAGTAAGAAGGGCGAGTCAAGAGGCTGCTGCAATGCTGAAACCAACTCAGCTCGGTTTCGGAGTTCAACAGGGCTGTGAAGCAGCTGCCCACGCAGCACGAGTACATATCAAAAACATGTCCGATGAAAAAAGCCTTGGTCAAATTGGACTTTGCCAACGCTTTCAATTCAGTGAGAAGGGATGCTGCTCTCCAAGCAGTTTATAGAAACTTCCCTTCCCTTCATCCCTTCATAGAATCGTGTTATAGTGTGACTTCCAAACTATTGTTAGGGGACCATGAAATTGACTCATGTGAGGGCGTGCAGCAGGGGGACCCTCTCGCCCCCTTTCTGTTTTGTTTGGTCATCAAGGAAGTCACAGAAGCACTCTCCAGCGAGCTCAATATCTGGTTCCTGGACGATGGTACCCTAGCTGGCACAACAGAATCTCTCCTAGAGGACATTAGTGAAATTAAAGACATGGGAGAAAGCCTGGGCCTTTCTTTAATCCCCACCAAATGTGAAATAGTTTCTACAAATCAACAGATGATCCAGAATATTAGCGCCGTTTTACCAGGAGCACGAACCATTGATCCAGCCAATAGCACTCTCCTTGGTGCTCCTCTTGGGTCCAATGCCATCGATCTGATCCTAGAAAAAAAAGTCTCAGACCTCCGGACGTTGGAAAGCAGAATGAAAGACATTGACACACATGATGCCTTCTACCTACTCACCAGGTGCCTATCAATCCCAAAACTTACCTACTTTCTGAGATTCTCCCCAGCCTTCAGCAGTCCAAAACTCAAGGATTATGACTCCTTAAGACCATGCTAGAGAATGTATTGAATCTTTCCCTTGAAGATGGACAGTGGTTGCAGCCTCACTTCCGGTCAGACTTGGAGGGCTAGGAGTACGCAGATCCTCCCAGATTGCTCTACCAGCTTTCCTATCCTCTTCCATAGCATCAAACTAGTTGATAAGACAAATTCTTCCTGATACCCTCAGCGACTCAGCAGGAATAGATAACCCTAGCTATGCCGGTGCCATCACTGAATGGGAGACTCTTGCTGCTCCAGCACCAAACCCTAGTGCAGCACTGGCTCACAAACAGACAAGCTGGAATGGCCCGATTGCTGAAAAGATGCTTGCCAACATATTCAGAGCTGCAACATCAGATAGGGAGATTGCCCGTCTCCAGGCTGTGAGCGCACCTCACTCTGGGGATTTCCTCCAAACAGTTCCCATATCGGCAATGGGAACGCGACTCGTTCCTAAGACCTTCCGTATTGCAGTTGCTCTGTGCCTTGCTGCCCCAATTCACACAATATACGTGCATTTGCGGTGAAGCGCAAGCAGACCAATATGGTCTACATGGTCTTAACTGTTCCAAAACCAAGGGCTGGCATGCAAGACAGAATGATGTCAATGACATCATTAAGAGAACCCTTGCTACAGCTGGATGCCCAGCCAAGAGGGAGCCCCGATCACTAGCAGCCAACAATACCCACAACTCAGCAAACAGCCCCGACGGGATCACCATCTATCCTTGGAAGAATGGCAAGCTCATAGCTTGGGATTATACCTGTGTCCACACTGGCTGACACCTATATCCATCACAGTGTGGGGCGACAGGGAGGAGCTGCTGACCACAGGAAGGAATACAAGATCAGCAAGTACAGGGACATAAGCCAACAGTATCAATTTGTCCCAGTGAGATCAGAGACCTTGGGATCATGGGGAAAAAAATGCCACATGTTTCCTTAAAGAATTGGGTTCCAGATTCATCGACACCACCAGGGACCCAAGGGCAGCCGCTTTGATGTTCCAGTGCCTCAGCGTCGCCATCCAGAGGGGAAATGCTTGCTGCATACTTGGCTCGCGTCCAGCCTCGGAGGAGCTGGAGGAAATTCATGATCTTTGATACATTGTGCCATTGTATTCATGTTTGTTTTTTTCTGTAAATGTATTCTTTTTATTAATAAATGTTCATATAGAATATAAAGTATATAATGGGTGGTAGGAGAAGAAATATTCAAACAGCTCCGGGGAGAACCTTGAGTTTTCCCTGAAAATATTATAACCTTTATATTATAATAAGGTAAAAGGACCCCAATGGAAATAAATCACTCTGTCTGACTTTTTTGGGTTATCCTAGGTTCTCTACACATAGCTGCTATGTATGATAATTCTATGTAACTGTATTTGTGTATACCTGAATAAACTTACTTACTAGGTACGTTTATTGTCTTCTCTGAGGATGAGGGTCCCCATCCCAGCTATAGAGGTGGTGCTTCCATATATTTTAAATATATATATATATATATATATATATATATATATATATATATATATATATATATATATATATATATATATATATATATATGGATTTCTTCCTGAAGCCGTTTCAATATTCCACTTTCCCTACTACCCTATCTTTTCATATTTTTTTAACAATAGGTATATTTTATTACATAATATGGTACAAAATGTAGTGACACTTGTGCAACATCTGGTAGATGTTGCACAAGTGTCTAAACTTTCATCTTGTCGGTATTGTATACCTGTCTTGCACAACTTGTAAGGCACTGCAACATCATGGAATCTTGGTTCAGAGGACATCTACATGACCTTCTTCACGACTTCTACAACTGACCCATCAATTTGGGAAGGACCTACTTCCACTGGGGAATCCCGCCTACCAGTGACTATGCCCTCGTCTGCTACACGTCCCTATTCACTGACGCCTATATAAGTGCCAGTCTCCTTACCTGTGCTTCAGAATCTCTACAACCATGGTGCTGTAAACACCACCTCCAAGGCTGAGGGACTGATTACCTCATCTTTTGCATATAGTTCTTCTGTCTTCTAGTTATATCCTAGAATCTGTATTGATAAAGACACTGGATGGCGAAACGTCTACAATAAAGATACCCAGATGTTGCACAAGTGTCTTAACTTTCATCTTGTCGGTATTGTATACCTGTCTTGCACAACATGGTACAAAATGTTTAAGAGATACATTGTTGATATAAAGATGGCATATACAGTACATGAGATGTGAGAGATACATGTCTAGAACATATTGTTACATGTTCGTCACTGATTATAATGCGAAAATCTGATCTAGCTCTTCAGAACTGGGGCGCATGCCCAAAATACAGCAGGCATTACCCCTCTGAACAGCAGTGCTGAGTCGCTGGAACAGAAAACTAGCTGCCCTGGGATCCCTAGTTACCCTGATGAGCCTTTTGCCTAGCTCCTTAAGGAACTTAGATGCACTCTTTCCCCATGAGCCAAGGGTCTCTCAGCCTATAAGAACAAATATATAATGATGGGCAAATTCTCCATATTTTCTGGACTTTTGGGACTCCCTGAAGCTGGCAGCTGCCCCTCCTTCCTCCCTGGTGTATTGGAGATAGGTATCAGCCAAGGTAGATGCACATGTGTAGTCCAACACCACCTGCTTACCGTCTGTCCAGGCTTGAAATGTGATACCATCTGGACGCTTCTGGCTGCCATCAGATCTGCATAGCTGGGGTGGCTCCCTTACAGTTGGGCATCCAGCTGTTGTGAGGCTCCTCTTGATAATGTTATTAACCTCCTCATGTCTTGCAATCTTTCTCTCGGATTTACGGCACACAAGACCATGGTATCTAAATCGGTCTGCTGCTTCACTGCGACAAATACACCTATGTTCGGCGAGAATAGGGGCGGCAAGTCGAAGGGCAACACCAATGCGGATGGTCTGTGGGTCGAGCCGTGTGCAACGGCTGGAGTTGGGAACAGCCAACAGAAAGTCCCCTGCATGAGGAGCTTTCACTGCCAGGAGGCGGGCTCTATCCTTACCTGACACACATTGAAGCATTGTTGAAGCTATGTTCTCCACTTTTGGGCCATCCCATTGCGACGGTTTGTAGTTAAATAAATGAATATATATATATATATATATATATATATATATATATATATATATATATATATATATATATATATATATAAATAATTGTGCCCACGAACGAGTGGTATTGATCAATAACAACACTGGGACTAGCCAAGGACTCGAACCCATGCTGCTTTGGCCTGACTCATGGTGGGCGAAAACCCATGACGCCTTAATCCACTGGACCAAACAATCCTAAAGAGTAGCATAAACAGTGGAACTGGGTATTGTACTTGCTACCCAAAGACATACGATGGTGTGGATGACTCTAGGCTAATTTCATTCTAGTCCCTGTTTGGTGTACTAGTACAACGAGCAGTATTTTATATTATTGTGGCCACGAACTAGTGGGCCTAGAGTCATCCACACCATCACAAGTCCCTGAGTAGCGAGTACAACATCCAGTTCTGCTGGATGCGCTACTCTTAAGGATTGTATGGTCCAGTGGATTAAGGCATCATTGGTTTTCGCCCACAATGAGGCAGGCCAAAACAGCATGGGTTCGAGTCCTTGGCTAGTCGCAGTGTTGTTATTGATCAATACCACTCGATCGTGGGATGGCCCAATAGTGGAGAAAATAGCCTAAACAATGCTTCAGTGTGTGTCAGGGAAGGATAGAGCCCGCCCCCTGGCAGTGAAAGCTCCTCATGCAGGGGACTTTCAGTTGGCTGTTCCCAATTCCAGCCTTGGCACACGGCTCGACCCGCAGACCATCCGCATTGGTGCTGCCCTTCGACTTGCCGCCCCTATTATCGCCGGACACAGGTGTATTTGTGGCAGTGAATCAGCAGACCGATTTGGATACCATGGTCTTATTTTTTATTAACACTCTGGCCGATTCCCAGCAAGGCAGGGTGGCCCGAAAAAGAAAAACTTTCACCATCATTCACTCCATCACTGTCTTGCCAGAAGGGTGCTTTACACTACAGTTTTTAAACTGCAACAATAACACCCCTCCTTCAGAGTGAAGGCACTGTACTTCCCATCTCCAGGACTCAAGTCCGGCATGACGGTTTCCCTGAATCCCTTCATAAATGTTACTTTGCTCACACTCCAACAGCACGTCAAGTATTAAAAACCATTTGTCTCCATTCACTCCTATCAAACACACTCATGCATGTTTCCTGGAAGTCCAAGCCCCTCGCACAGAAAACCTCCTTTACCCCCTCCCTCCAATCTTTCCTAGGCCGACCCCTACCCCGCCTTCCTTCCACTACAGACTGATACACTCTTGAAGTCATTCTGTTTCACTCCATTCTCTCTACATGACCGAACCTCCTCAACAACCCTTCCTCAGCCCTCTGGACAAAAGTTTTGGTAATCCCGCAACTCCTCCTAACTTCCAAGCTACGAATTCTCTGCATTATATTCACACCACACATTGCCCTCAGACATGACATCTCCGCTGCCTCCAGCCTTCTCCTCGCTGCAGCATTCATCACCCATGCTTCACACCCATATAAGAGCGTTGGTAAAACTATACTCTCATACATTCCCCTCTTTGCCTCCAAGGACAAAGTTCTTTGTCTACACAGACTCCTAAGTGCACCGCTCACCCTTTTCCCCTCATCAGTTCTATGATTCACCTTATCTTTCATAAACACATCCGCTGACACATCCACTCCCAAATATCTGAATACATTCACCTTCTCCATACTCTCTCCCTCCAATCTGATATCCAATCTTTCATCACCTAATCTTTTTGTTATCCTCACTTTTAATTTTCTTCTTCTGCATACCCAACCCAATTCATCCACCAACCTCTGCAACTTCTCTTCAGAATCTCCCAAGAGCACAGTGTCATCAACAAAGAGCAACTGTGACAACCCCCACTTTATGTGTGATTCTTTATCTTTTAACTCCACGCCTCTTGCCAAGACCCTCGAATTTACTTCTCTTGCAACCCCATCTATAAATATATTAAACAACCACGGTGACATCACACACCCTTGTCTAAGGCCTACTTTTACTGGGAAGTAATCTCCCTCTTTCTTACATACTCTAACTTGAGCCTCACTATCCTTGTATAAACTTTCACTGCTTCCAGTAACCTAGCTCTGTGAGGGAAAAGTTCAATAGATAGGAGTAGCGAGGGAGTATATAGTAACAATAGTTTCATTGCCGGCTACTTGTTAAGGTAGGGTAAGTCCAGCTCCCGCTATTTCCCCCCTTTTTCCCCCTCCCCGAAAGTGATAGTTTGATTGCCGGCTGCTTGTTAAGGTAGGGTCAGTCTAGCTCCCGCTATCCCTTCCCCTCCCTCTTTCCCCCCCGAAAGGTGACGTGTGGGGCTCTGGCCAAACAGTAATCACTCGACTCACAGCTCCCAGCACTACTGTAAGTACATGCCTGCTCATATTCTAGTGGACTTATTGGTTGAAAGCTTCACTTTTGACCAATAATAAACTTAGTCCTTTCAGTCTTGCTCTGTCAAATGTCTTAATAATCACCACGTCTTTTAGGTATTGTACTTATCATGGAGAGTGATTTCTAAAGCAGTGGGTAATCTGTCTCTCTTTACAGCTTGGAATGACAAAGAGGGTCACCTGCCAACCAACGAAAAGAATTGAAAGAGACAGACTATCGTCCTGAGACGTCCCATGTTTTATCTACTTGCCTGTACACATGTATGAAGAATCAGGACGTAACACCTCATCATTGCAGCGATAAAGAAGCTGATTTCCTGTCATCTGGATTGATTATTTACGGCTATAAGAACGAGCCGGTGGGTTGTCACCAACACCTGCGACGCCCCCCCCCACATCATCAGCAACGGCTACGATTTCAACAACACGCAGTGTCACCAACACCAGACACCCAAGTTTTATATATATTAGCATTGAATTCAGATATCATTTATATTTTTAATTTTTCATTTTCTTTAATGTAGCATCAATATTTTATATTTAAGTGTTTTATATTTTAAATTTTCTAAATAATAAAGTGTTTATGTTTGTCAGTTTTTGTTCTTTTTCTTAGCATTAATTTTCCTGAGGAGGAGCCAGCCTTGGTAATACTGTCTGAAGTTGTTACAGGGCTGAGTAAGCCTTCACAAGTGGCGACCTTGCCGGGATCAACTCTACTGAATCAAGATTCAATTCCATCTCGAATCTACCATTGGAACTTCAACGCCGCATACCACAGACGGTTACCACCAGCCATGAGTAATCATTCTCTATGGTAGGACTACAGTACAGGTATTTAAAAGATTTGGTGATTGTTATAGTCTCAATTTATTGTAAGTCAAGTCAGGCAGGATATAATATTTAATTCTGCCACCTTTTTGTTCGAGCTTGAAACACTTTGGAGGATTAGACTCTAGGGACCCGAGATTTTCCAGTGACAGTTTGTTTCATTGAGCTCTTTATTTTATCAAGGGAACTGTCGTAGGACACTCTTGATTTGTTGGTGAGAAGACTGGATGGTCAAGTGACCCCATTCTACTTACTGTTTGCTCGGAGCCGGCATAGAACCCTTCGTTTTCATTAATACATATTGTTTAATTGAAGTAGGGATCGAGCCCTCTGGTTTATTTACAGTTTGAGCGGAGTAGGAATTGAACCCTCTGTTTTCTTTGATACCCGTTTCTTTTTCCCCTGGTAGTTTAAGTTATTCTTGCAGGTATGGAGGAATACCAGTTTTGGATGAACGCTGGGAGTGATGTTCTGGAGAATTGTACAGCCAGAGTGAAGTTGCTGCTTTCTGCTCGTCTTGTGGCATAAAAGCTCGTTTCACGCTGTCCTCGAAGTGGATCCAAGTGTGGTATTTTGACAATATTGGCCTTGTACATAACAGTAAGGCCACCCACATCCCTCCTATGTTGAAGGCTCTGCTGAAATGATAGATCTATCCAGGATGGGTCCAGGCGAGAGATGAGACGTCTTGCTCTGTTCTCTACTCTGTCAAGCAGTCGCAGATGAGAGGGGGGGGCAGGCAAACCAAGAAAGTGGAGCATACTCAAGGTGTGAGCGTTCTTGTGCCTCGTACAGGATCTTGCAACCCCTACTGTCAAGCAGATGCGAGATACTGCGAAGTGCTGTGAGCTTCCTGGCTGCCTTGTTTGCAAGATTTACAACATGGTTCTTCATGGTTAGTTTGGAGTCAAATTTCACCCCAAGGATATCAATTTCTTCTCCAGGTGCCAACACCCTCCCATTCATCCTTATTACTGCGCCAGCATTACCATCATGGTGCCTAGAGACGATCATCATTTGCGTTTTCTCAGGTGCAAATGTTACTTGCCATTTATTTCCCCAAGCTGATATAGCTCTCAGTTGGTGATTGATGTAGCTTAGAGCAGCTGGCATTTCTTCTCTTGGATAAGTGAATGTCAGTGTACAGTCGTCTGCATATGCATGTGATTCTGGGATGAGATGAAGGTCGTTGAAGTAGACATTCCATAACAATGGACCCAGCACGCTTCCTTGTGGAACACTTGCCCCAATAGGATGTCTTGCTGATTCTGTTCCATTGAGAACTACACTTAGAGATTTACCATGAAGGTAATCACTGAGGAGACATAGCGTAGAGCTTGAAATTCCCAGTGCTTGAAGTTTTGCTAAGAGGCCCTGGTGCCACACCCGGTCGAAAGCGCCAGTGCTACCACACAGCTGACTTTGGATTCATCCAGTGACTGGTGCCACTTAGTGGAGAGGTTTAACAACAGATCAGCAGCAGAGTAACCTTTCCTGAAGCCATATTGACGATCACAAAGTAGTGAGCGGTAGTCAAAAAACTCAGTCATTTGTCTTGAGATTATTGTCTGAAGGATCTTACCAGTGATTGACAGGAGTGACACTGGTCTGTAGTTGCTGATTTCTGCTCTGCTCTTCTTTTTGTGAACAGGGACTACATTTGCCTCTTTCCACAGAGAGGGCCATTTACACTGTACTAGGCAGTGATGAAAGATGCGAGTTAGAGGTGCTGCTAGCTGGTCTGCACATCTTCTCAACAATCTTGGGCTCAACTTGTCTGGGCCCACTGCCTTTTCTTGGTCAAGCGATTTAAGAAGGAAATGCACCTCCTGCCTTATTGCCACCACTGACAGTATTGACACAGTTCTTGCAGCCTTTTCTTGGTCAAGCGATTTAAGAAGGAAATGCACCTCCTCCTGCCTTATTGCCACCACTGACAGTTTTGACACAGTTCTTGCAGCTAGCCAAGGAGGGTCCCTTGCTGGATCAGGAACTTGCATTTTGGTAGCAAAGTGTTCAGCAAAGAGGTCCGCCTTCTCTTGACTACTAGTAGAGGTGGTCCCATCCTGTCGATTTAGAGGTGGAATGAGTTCATCAGGCAGATAACCTTATCTGTCCTTGACCAGGGACCACCAGGTTTTGGAGCCTACTTTACCTGATGCTAGCTTTCTTTTAGTGTCCACCTCCCATTTAGCAATGGCCCACTTTTGAACGTCACCCATATGCCTACAGGCTTGCGTGTGCAAGTTCCTGTTATAGGTGGTAGGATGTCTCTTATACCTTCGCCATGCTTTGTACTTAGCAGTAGCAGCCTGTCTACAACGAAAGCCAAACCAAGGCTGATCTGTAGGCTTCGCCACATATTGCCGGTGAGGAATATGTTCTTGTTGTAGATTAAGGATGTGTCCAGTGAAGGCTTTCACTTTGTTGTCAACATCCCCTTGGAGAAGAGCTTTCCAATCGGTGGTGGCGAACTCAGAGCAAAGGGCTGGCCAATTACCTCTTTCCCATAGGCAGGTTGTGCGTGAGGACTCCTCACCTCGTTCTGTTGGGATCTTAAGTGTCGTAAAAACAGCCTTGTGGTCAGACGATCTAACGTAGCCGAGGGGTTGACAAGTGACTATGCCTTCTGCCAGATCACTCACTACTGGGTCAAGGGGGGAGCCAGAGATATGAGTAGGGAAATCAACAAAGTTCCTCATGTCAAACACTTCAAGAAGGTCATCAAAGTCCCTCTGTATAAGGTGCTGGTTGAGGTCACCGACAATTATAATATGTTGACAGTTGTGTTGTAGCAGAAGGGAGTCAATATTTTCCATTAGGAAGTTGATGGGGTTTGCATGTTGCCACTGAGGTCTGTACATTGCACATGCTAGTACAGAGGTACTAGTGTTTATACAGAGCTTGAAGAACATCATTTCAAGATGTGTAGGGGTGGCAACATCAATGTGCTGGGCATGAACACTTTTAGAGAAGCACACAGCAACACCTCCTCCTTGCCCTTGCCTGTCTCTTCTCATCCATGAGGTGTAGCCAGCAATTCTTGCAAAATTTTCTGGAGTCCTGTCATCCAAAAATGTTTCAACAACAGCTATCATGTCGGGACGTCGAGTGTTCACATAACTATGTGTGAGCTCTCCAACATTAGTAATGAAACCTCTAATGTTGGCCGACAGGATGCTGATACACTGGCTCCTCATGATGAAGTGGTCAGCTTGAGGTGGTGGGTGTGTAGGGAATGTAAGGTGCCTGCCCTTGAGAGAGGTAGGGTACAGAGGCAGCTGCAGGGATGTAGGTCTGTGGTCTTGTATAAGGCACAATACCACCTGCTGGGCTGGGATAGGAGTAGCTAAGTGGGTGACGTGTGAGTGTGTTCACCAATTCAGAGATTCTGCTGGTTTGTTCTGAGAACAGGTCTCTAAACAGGTGGCCCTGTCTGTCAAGTTCCTTTTTCTTCTGACACTGGTCCTCCTGATGTCCTTTCTTGTAGCAGTAATTACACCTGGTATCTCGCAGGGAGTTGTTGGCAGTGTGCCCCTTCCGGTGACAGCGAGAGCACAGCCTAGGTGCCTGGGAGGATGGACTAGGATTTGTTGCACCTCCTGTGTTTTGCAGATTTGTCCTCAGATTCTGCCGCTGGAACTGTGTTAGTGGAGGGTGAGACGGCTGTAGATGTCTTCCTCTTCCAAGTCCTCTTCCACGTCCTCTGCCCCGTCCTCTACCAGTTCTGACAGATGTGTCCCTGCTGTTCGTACTTTGGCGCAGTAGGTGATCAGGTGCAGTGATGGTTCCCTGATCATTAACTGCACCAATCTCTGGTGGAGAGACTCCTGGCTCAGAACTTGCTGATGAAGCACTGCTACCAGATTCTGGAATAGTGTCGGCAGGTGTGCTGACAGGTGTAGGATCAGAGATGGTATGTGCACTGTCAAGTGGACTGGCAGTGGCTGAAGCAGAGATGTCAGGTGCAGGAGAAGTAACAGATCCAAGGCTTCCCTCGTTACTGGGAAGAGGATTTGTTCCCTCTGTGGTGGTCAGAGGAATTGTGTTAGAATTCCCAAAGGTAATGTTTTGAACTCTGTCAGTCTGTGGGACCTTAGCGATGACAGAATTCCACCAGTTATTTACCCCTGAGTTAAGCTCAGTGTGGGACTTCCAGTCTTTGTCAATAGTGTCACCATCAGCTGAGCAGCTTATGTCACTTGATGCAGGCTTGCACTGGCCTTCTACAATAGCTTCTAGGTTATCTAATGATTTGAGGAGCTCATGAAGTGCTTCCCTGTGATGGATTATCTTAGCTGCAATTTACAACACAGCCCAAGAGGACAGTCTTGATCTTTGGACAAGAGTCCCTGAGGTAGGACTTCTGAACCTTCCTCCTGTAGCTACAGGCTTGTATCCACATATACCACAGGATTATAGATATCCTTCAATTTTCTGAAATTTTCAACCTGGCTGCAACAAAATTCTTCTTCTGGAATGCAATCTGTGTGGCAGTAGTTGGAACAAGTAGGCTCCTTACATCTAAGAAGAATTTTGTCCCTTGTGGTATACCCACAAACACTGCAGTAACTACTGGGACAATAACCAGATAGCGTAGATATTCTTGCTATTTTGCGGTGTGTAGTCATCCCAGAGGAGGCTTGTAGGTTTGCAATGAAGTTCAGAAAGCCAAGAAAGACAGTTAGAAAGAGAGAGAGAGGACAAAAAAGAGCGTGATAGATTTGATCGTGAGGAAAGAGCTAGAGAACGTGAGAAAAGAGCTAGAGAACATGAGTTGAGAGACAGAGAAAATGATCGCGAGCTCGAAAAAGCTCGCCTTGAATTAGAGAATAAAAAGTTAACTTTCTCACAACAGCAATTAGAGGAAGGAGTAATGGAACAACGTGCAGCTAGTACACATATTCCAACACCTAATTTACCTCCCTTCACAGAGGGGGAAGACATAACTTCATACATTATCAGGTTTGAAAATACCGCTACCATCTGTGAATGGCCTGCTGACACCTGGGCTACCAGGTTAGGAATGTTATTTTCTGGTACAGTTTTGAATATCTATGCAACTTTGTCGCAGGATATCATATGTAATTATAACCTACTGAAGAAGGCAATCCTTAAAGCATATCAAAAAACCACAAATTCTTACAGGAAAGATTTCAGGTATGCCACCTTACTGCCTGGCCAGAACTTTCAGCAGTTACAGGTAACACTCTTTCGTTTGTTCGAGTTTTGGAAAGAGAGTTCAGGAATTGATCACAGTTATGAATCTCTTAGAGACTTCATGGTTGCTGACCAGTTCCTGACAGCTCTTCCCCACCAGATAAGAACATTTATCAAAGAACGTAACCTGATTAAAGCTGAGGAAGTTGCTGAGGCTGCTGACTTGTATGCTGAGGCTCACAATTCCTATAAAGACCTAAAGGGAACGAACCCTAAGGGCAAGGGTTCACCAGACCTTAAGAAATCAAAGCCTCTAGTGGAAAGTAAAGTGACTTCTTTTATTCCTGTTTGTCATTTGTGTGGTGTTAAGGGACATAAACGTCCAGATTGTCCTAAGAAGGTCCAAAAAGTTGGAAGATGTTTTAAAGACTGTAATGACCAAGCACCCTTCTGTTCAGGAACAGTTAATGGACTTAATGTATCTACCATTTTACGAGACACTGGATGCACATATATAGTCATTTCTGATAAGCTGTTCCCTAATCTTAAAGAAACTCATTCCTCTGCTATACTTTCAGACTACTTGGGCCGTACGAACACTTTTCCTACCATCCGTTGTTACATTAGGTCTAAATGGTTCACAGGTTGGTCTGAAGCCGTACTAGCTCCCATCACTTCTTGCTCCGTACTAATAGGTAATGTATAAGGTGCCATCCTTCATTCTGAGGTTGACCTTTGATCACCAAAGATGGACATAAGCTTTTCAGATCCTCTTCCTGTAGAGTCAGAGAAGCCCCTCGAAAGTTCAGATGAGACAATGTCTCGTGAGATTCATGTGGGATTAAAAACCAGTGATGCTACTCTCGAAAGCGAGGTAGTAGGATCACCGGTTCACTTGTTTGATGAAAGTGAAGATATCACCTCCGATACCATAAATGTCTTGACTAGGGCTCAGACCAAAGCCCAGGCTTCTCCTACTGTCCATCCTTTGATTTTCCCTGACTTCAAGCCTTTAGATATATCAAAGGACTCTTTTGTCAATTTACAACGTAATTGCCCTTCTCTTCAGAATTGCCATAATGCCTATAAACAAAATCAAGTTATCCAAAGGAAAAACTTTTCATATAAATTTGAATATATAAAAGGTATCTTGTACAAGTCAGTATTCAAATTAAATTCAGATGAGATAGACTATTCCATCTTAGTTGTTCCAAGTCAATGCAGAGAGTCTGTTCTTAAAATGGCTCATGACCTGCCAGTCGCCGGACATTTCTCGCATCGTAAAACCTTAAATAAAATTAGGGAAACCTATTTTTGGCCTAAAATGCCAACTGTCATCCTTCCGAGGTACCAGGCGAGTACCTATGGTCAAAATGCCTATCTTTACGGTACCGTTTGAAAGAGTAGCTATTGACATCGTTGGTCCTTTATCTCCACTTTCATCTGGGGGACATAGATATATATTAACATTAGTTAATTATGCTTCGAGTTTCCCTGAAGCCGTTCCCTTAAAGACCATAACTACTACAGACGTGGCTGAAGCCCTTTTGTCCATCTTCTCCAGAGTGGGCATCCCTATAGAAATTTTGTCTGACCGTGAGACACAATTCACATCTGACTTAATGCAACATCTCTACCAACTTCTGGGTGTGAAGCCTCTCTTCACCACACCCTAACATCCCAGCTGTAATTGGAGGATTGAGCGCCATGAGGGAAGTTCCAAGTGACTCTTTGGGGTTTTCACCTTTTGAACTTCTCTATGGTACACAGGCCAGAGGTCCATTGTCCATCCTTCATGACTTATGGACTAATGAGGAGGTAAATGCTGAGGTTCAGTCGTCTTACCAGTTTCTCCTTGACCTTAGATCCAAACTTGAGGAGACCTCTGACATAGTTTCGAAAAACTTAAGCTTGTCAATGGACCAGTACAAAACCTATTTTGATTCCAAAAGTCAGAGAAGTTTTAAAGTAGGGGATGAAGTTCTTGTACTTTTGCCTATCAAGTCAAATAAATTATTAGTAGCATGGAAATGTCCATATAAAGTATTATAAATTTTTGGGAAAGTTGATTTCCTCATAGAAGTCAAGGGGAAACCTAAGCTGTATCACATCAACATCCTTAAGAAATATTACCGAAGAAATTCGGTTAACTGCCTTAATAACTTTGACTTAGTTTTTCCACACGAACTTGATAAGACAACTGAAGAATGTAAAGTGTGCGTAATTGACACCTCTAACTTAGACTATGATGAAGAACTACATGACTTGGTGACTCTTGACCACTCGGGCGCAACAAACATTAATATTAATGAATCTTTGGATGACCATAAGAGACATGAACTACTTCAATGTGTGAGTAACTTTTCAGACGTCTTTACTGATATTCCAGGTGTTACCTCCACGGTTGTCCATAAGATTGACTTAGTGACGAACAATCCTATCAAACGAAAATTATACCCAGTTCCAGTTCACCTTAGGGATGCATTTGACCGAGAGGTAGACAAATTATTAAAACTAAAGATCATTGAACTTTCAGTATCTGCATATTGCTCCCCAATAGTCATGGTTAAGAAGGAGGATAATTCATATAGACTTGCTATTGACTTTAGAGGCCTCAATGCTATAACTCGGTGGGATGCTGAGCCTATGCCCTTAATAGATAGCGATCTACACAAATTTTATGACTCTTCCTTCTTTTCAGAGATTGATATTGTGCAGGCATATCATCAAGTAATGTTATATCCTTCTTCTAAGCAGTACACCGCTTTTCCTACACACCAAGGACTGATGCAGTATAGAACTATGCCCTTCGGTTTGGTAACTGCCTGTGCTACCTACGTGAGACTGATGAGAAAGGTCTTGGGTAATATACCAAATGTTTCAGTTTATTTTGATAACATTTACGTAATGACATCCACATGGGGCGAGCATATCCAAACATTAACATTAGTTTTACGTAGGTTACGCTCACATGGCCTCACTGCCAAGCCGAAGAAATGCTTCCTTGGGTATAACAAGATTAGATATCTTGGACTGATGCTTCCTAATAACTCTTTGCAGCCTCTCCCCAGTAAGATCAAAGCTTTATTAGAATTTAAATTCCCCGAAACCAAGAAGCTCATGCGTAGCTTTCTTGGTTCTGTAAATTTTTATGCACGGTTTATCCCGAACCTTACTGATCTTACAGGCATCTTATCTGACTTCCTTAAAAAGTCTGTGAAGGAACCTCTTGAACTTTCCGAAGTAGCTCGGGAAAAGTTTGATGAGATTAAAAGTATCTTTTCGAAAGACCCTATACTTAAAATTCCAGATATTAATAAAACATTTTGTTTAAGAACTGATGCCTCCAATACTGGCTTAGGTGTGGTGCTACTACAATACCATGATGGTACTCCCTTCCCTGTATGCTTCCTAAGCCGGAAACTCCTTCCCGCAGAAACGAGATACTCCACCATAGAAAAGGAATGTTTCGCCCTTGTGTGGGGTATCTCCAAGCTTAAATTTTATCTACTGGGAAAAGAATTCATTTTAGAAATGGATCACAAACCTTTGATATACCTAGAAACTTTTAAGGGAACCAACAGTCGCCTCTTGAGGTGGACATTGGCTCTCCAAGCTTTTAAGTTCCACATTGTGTATATCAATGGTACATCTAATTATTTCTCTGACTGGTTAAGTCGTGACAGCCAGTAGAAGATTTGTTTTCTTACGTGACTTCCACGGGTTAGAACTTTTTCCTCGCTTATTCTTATACTTCTTGACTATATGTCTTGGTATGAGGGAGTGTGAGGGAAAAGTTCAATAGATAGGAGTAGCGAGGGAGTATATAGTAACAATACTTTCATTGCCGGCTACTTGTTAAGGTAGGGCAAGTCCAGCTCCCACTATTCCCCCCCTTTTTCCCCCTCCCCGAAAGTGATAGTTTGATTGCAGTCTAGCTCCCGCTATCCCTTCCCCTCCCTCTTCCCCCCCCCGAAAGGTGACGTGTGGGGCTCGGGCCAAACAGTAATCACTCGACTCACAGCTCCCAGCACTACTGTAAGTACATGCCTGCTCATATTCCAGTGGACTTATTGGTTGAAAGCTTCACTTTTGACCAATAATAAACTTAGTCCTTTCAGTCTTGCTCTGTTAAATGTCTTAATAATCACCACGTCTTTTAGGTATTGTACTTATCATGGAGAGTGATTTCTTAAGCAGTGGGTAATCTGTCTCTCTTTACAGCTTGGAATGACAGAGAGGGTCACCTGCCAACCAACGAGAAGAATTGAAGGAGATGGACTATCGTCCTGAGACGTCCTATGTTTTATCTACTTGCCTGTGCACATGTATGAAGAATCAGGACGTAACACCTCGTCATTGCAGCGGTAAAGAACCTGATTTCCTGTCATCTGGATCGATTATTTACGGCTATAAGAACGAGCCGGTGGGTTGTCACCAACACCTGCGACCCCCCCCCCACATCATCAGCAACGGCTACGATTTCAACAACACGCAGTGTCACGAACACCAGACACCCAAGTTTTATATATATTAGCGTTGAATTCAGATATTTATATTTTTCATTTTTCATTTTCTTTAATGTTTGATCAATATTTCATATTTAAGTGTTTTATATTTTAAATTTTCTAAATAATAAAGTGTTTATGTTTGCCAGTTTTTGTTCTTTTTTTATGCATTAATTTTCCTGAGGAGGAGCCAGCCTTGGTAATACTGACTGAAGTTGTTACAGGGCTGAGTAAGCCTTCACAACCTCCTACATCATACACCTGCAACATCTGCCACATTGCCCTCCCTCTCCTGTAATACGCCTTTTCCAAATCCATAAATGCCACAAAAACCTCTTTAGCCTTATCTAAATACTGTTCACTTTTATGTTTCACTGTAAACACCTGGTCCACACACCCCCTATCTTTCCGAAAGCCTCCTTGTTCATCTACTATCCAATTCTCGGTAAATCCGAGAGAAAGATTGCAAGACATGAGGAGGTTAATAACTTTATCAAGAAGAGCCTCACAACAGCCGGATGCCCACCAGTAAGGGAGCCACCCCAACTATGCAGATCTGATGGCAGCCAGAACGTCCAGATGGTATCACACTTCAAGCTTGGATAGACGGTAAGCAGGTGGTGTGGGACTACACATATGCATCTACCTTGGCTGATACCTATCTCCAATACACCAGGGAGGAAGGAGGAGCAGCTGCCAGCTTCAGGGAGTCCCAAAAGTCTAAAAAATATTATGTGTTTGTTCCCGTTGGCTCAGAGACCCTATATATATATATATATATATATATATATATATATATATATATATATATATATATATATATATATATATATATATATATATATGTCGTGCCGAATATGTAAAACTGGTCAATTAGCAAGAACTCATTTAAAATTAAGTCCTTTCTAAAATTTTCTCATATATATATATATATATATATATATATATATATATATATATATATATATATATATATATATATATATATATATATATATATATATATATATATATATATTAAGCATTTAAAGATATATTTTTTTCATTAATTTTTTTCATTAACATTGATGTAAAAAATTTTAATTTTGCTCCAAAAGAATCTTAGAAAACTTACCTAACCTTATTATAACAAGAACAATTTATTTTAGCCTAACCCAAATAAATATATTTTAGATTTGTTTACAATAATTTAATACCAAACAAACACATGGAAATATATTTTTTTTCGTTAGGGTCAGAATGATTTTGGCGACATTATTGCTACCCTGAGAATTCATCTTGCTTAATTATATTGTACCATATATTTCACTGTTTTCCCACTAAAAGTCGTACCTCTATCTGTTTCTAGTTGAAAGCCATAACAGTTCTTACCACTGCAATACTAGTGCCACAAAACCATTGCTAGATAAGTGAACCCTATCTCTGGCATGCATACCATTTGTTGAGAAATGGGATTACCAGTTATGTTTAAATATAGGAAAACTTAACTTAGACAGCTCATCGCCTACACAGCCGCCCCTGCAGACGAGGTCTTGAGAATCTGTCAAAGTCATCTCTCAACGGGCTGTAAAGAGTTATAATTTGTAAGATTATAAATTACCCCTAAGGGGTGTTATGTCAGCATATTTCATTCACTGATGGCTGACAAACTTACTTGTGTGGACTCAAAAGTCCGCACCTAACTGCCGACTATAGGTTGATTACAAACTCCTTGCGATTCAAGAACTGCGCAGTCCCCCGTACTACAAGAAGTTCGTAACCTACCTTGCTCTTGTAGCGTGAGCTATGGTGTTGTCCACACCTTCGACAGGTACCGGTGACTTGATAGAAGCTGAAGTGTCCTTGGATGTCCACGTCTTCCATAGTCTAGGAATACGCACACTGGTACACTATGTTCCACAAGATTTGTCTTTATTGTTCACAATCTTATCAGTAAAGAAGCTGATCACACTTCTCTTAAGTGTTTATTGTGTTTTATGAGACACTTTGTTCACACTAACTCACAGATCGTTCTTTGTTGGTTATCCTGGCGTCAGTGTCACTCTCAGTAGAGTCAAAAGTAATCTGAAGACGCCACAGCGCCCCACGCCGTCACTGCCCCTTGCACAAAGGAAAAGCTGACATAGTACTTTTGCTTCCTTGCCACTTCCTCCATGAGGCAAAACAGAATGTTTGATTCTTGCTGTCTTAAGCATAGACAACAATGTCCACTATATTTACTATGGTAATAAAGTGGGAGCAGGATTTACCTTAATTGTCCTGCCAAGGTAAGAGATGTAATGTCTCTTATTAAAATACACTCTGCAACACTGGACTGCAAGGAGCAGCAGTCGCTTGACCACGTCGCATACTCGTACTGCATCTGCGATCAATTACTGTAGCAGTAAACAAGACGCTTGCGCCTTCTAGAGGGCTGGGCTCCTAAGGGCTGAAAGGGACTGAAGGGGGCTGATACCCCCCTCCTGGAGAAAATTTCTCCACACTGGGGGGCGGCGGAGGTTTGCTGCAGGTGAACTAGTCATCACTTAACATTAATTTAATTTTCTCACTCGCCACCACTTCTGCTTGTCTTTTCTGAACAGCTTTAGTCTGTGTGGTTTCTGGAGAAACACTAATTTTGTTTTCAACACTGTGTAATTCTAACGGCACTAGTTTATTTATTGTCCACTTATTCACTACACCTTTGCTTAATACATCAACTGTCCTGATGATTCCATTTGCATCAGGATATATGGTCACAATTTTTCCAAGTGGCCATTGGGACCTCGGACCATCATTGTCAATAATCATTATGTAACCAGGTCTTAAGGACTTATGATTTTCAGGAACACCAGCTCCATAGAAGTGTTCTCTCAATGAGGTGAGATAGTCTTCTCGCCAAATTTTCTCCCAACGTTCAGTCACTTTATTAAGGTGTTTTAATTTACGTCTGAGTTGCTCAGGTTCGAAATAAGAAGGATCCTCTATGATTTCTTTATCATTCATGGGAGGAACAGGTTCGAGCCTTCTGCCATGGAGTAAGTGAGATGGACTTAACACTTCTAAATTGTCCAGATCATCGGTAACATAAGTTACAGGTCTGTTGTTGACTCTATTTTCTATTTCAGTCACAACTGTACGGAATTCTTCCAAGTCTATTCTCTGACGATGAAGAGTCTTCCTTAAACAACGTTTTACAATGCCGATCATTCTTTCATAAAATCCGCCGTGCCATGGAGATTTAGGAGGAATGTTTCTCCAACAACTGCGTTGATTCAGCATCTGTTGTACTTCTGGTTGATCAAAGATCTTGCTTATATAAGCAGCACCAGCAACAAAGTTCGTTGCATTGTCTGAAATCATCAGTCTGGGACATGCCCTTCTGGCTGCAAACCTTCTGAATAATTTGATAAAGGTTTCAGCAGACATGTCAGTGGCTACTTCTAGATGTACTGCTCTAGTTGTAGCACAAGTGAACAAACAGATGTACACCTTGATGGGAACTTTGTCAACTGTTTTGGTTAAAATTATTGGTCCAGTGTAATCTACACCTGTCACCTCAAATGGAGTGATATGACAAACTCTTTCAGAGGGATATGGAGGTGGACCTGGATACTGACATACTCGCATATCGTAGTGACGACAAGTAATACAGTCCCTTGTTTTTTCACACTTTGTCGACCTTGAGGTATCCAGTAGGATTGTCGTATATGACAAAGTGTGTCAGCTACCCCACCATGTAACACGTTACTGTGGGCGTTTTGCACAATCAGGTTTGTTAGCCAATGATTCTTGGGGATCAATATTGGATGTATGGCTTCTTTAGGTAGTGAAGAATTATGAATTCTTCCTCGACATCTTATAATCTTTTCTGAGTCGAGATAAAGTCCTAAAGAATTAATCATGACAGGTTTCTTTGGGATTTATCTTGTGTTTCCAGAAATTTATATTCTGTAGAGAAAACATCTTTCTGTATTAGTTTCATCCAGTATTTAATGGGTTCAAGGCATTCATAATCAGGTTTTATTCCTTTAATGAATTTAAAGACAAGAGCTGTAACTCTTAAGAGTTTACCCAAAGATGAGTATTTAGATCCATCAATGACTATTTCTGTTGTGTCTGCAGTATTTGCACAACTTATTTCTGCTGTGTTCAAGCAGATTGTTTCTTCTGGCATAATCTGAGCTTTTTGCTGAGGCCAGTTATTTTCATTAGAGAGCCAGTTCGGTCCGTGGAGCCATAATTTATTATCCACAAATTTCTTGAGTGGGACACCACGTGACAACATGTCAGCTGGATTCTCTTGGGTAGAGACGTGGAGAAAGAGATAATCTCTCTGCATCTCTTTTATTTCTGCTACTCTGTTCTGTACATAGACCAACTTACTCTTATTATTTCTTAACCACTGGAGAACTGCTTCATTATCACTCCAGATCACGGTTTTTTCAATAGTGAGATGATCAAGTACTTTGTTCAGATAGACAGCTAATTTTGTACCTACATAGAATGCTGTCAGTTCCAATTGTGGTACTGTTCTGACCTTCAAGGGTGCTACCCTACCCTGGCCTTTGAAGTAATTAGTGTACTTCCTTCAGCATTACTCATGTAAGCTACAGCGCCATAACCTCTGGTTGACGCATCACAGAACACATGTAATGTGTACTTGTTTCCCTCTTGACCTATTTGTCTGGGAAATTGAATTTGATGAAGTTGTTTAAACTCCTTGGATATTTCATCCTATGCTTGACTCATTTCTAGAGGCAAGTTCTCATCCCATCCAATTTTGAGCTTCCATGCATCTTGCATAAGTATTTTACCCTTTATGGTAATTGGTGAGACGAGTCCTAGAGGATCAAAACATTGTGATACCTCTGACAGTAAACTACGTTTAGTGAGTGTACTGCATGATTTATTGTTTATCTTTTTGAGACTCAAAGTATCTTCCTGTGTGTTCCAATTAAGTCCCAGCATATTGTTGCAATCAGGAATTTCAGTTTCAGGGAAATCTTCTCTGATAAGTTCCCTTAATTGCATTGAATTTGTATTCCACATCCTTAGAGGCATATTTGCTTCCTTCATCTCCTTGTTAGCTTCTCTGTATAAGGATTTCAAATCCTCTTTATTCACAGTACCTTGAAGATTGTCCACATAGAAACTTTTCTTTAAGATTTCTTTGAAGGGACTTTCAGATTTCTTCAAATGTGTATTTAGAGTAGCTTCTAGTAAGAGTGGAGAGGATGTTGCACCAAATAATACTGATTTGAAACGATAAGTTTTCACAGGACTTTGAGGATCATGTGGATTTTCAGGCCACAAGAATTGAGTATAATCTCTATCTATTTCTTGTAGTCCTACTCTTAAGAAAGCTTTGGAAATATCAGCCGTGTAGGCATATGGGTTTGTGCGAAATTTCATAAGCACGTCTCGAAGCTTCTCAGTTAGTGAGGGTCCGGTCATCAGACAGTCATTAAGACTTGCTACATCTTTATTTGCACGTGCGCTGCAATTATATACAACACGTAGTGGAGTGGTTTCAGAATCCTTTCTGACTCCATGGTGCGGGAGATAATGAGCGTCTGTCTTCAACTTATCTTCGACTATTTCCTCAATGAATTTATTGTCCAACGGTTCTTGTATGATATTTTCATAGACAGTCAGTAGCTCTGGATTCTTTCTGAGCTCATGTATTTGTGCTTTCATCTGTCCGAAAGCCATGCGATAATTGCTAGGCAGATGTTGTGGATTTAATTTCCATGGCAACCCAACCCAATACTGTCCATCTTTATATTTGACAGTGTCCAAATATTGGTTATAAGTCTGAGACTCTTGTGGGCTTGGTTTATTTACATCAATACCTATCGCATCTAAATCCCACAACTTATCAACTGGTTCATTCATTTCTTCCAGTAATGATAATTTTTGCTGTGGTACATGATCAGCGGTTATTCTCGTAACTAGTACATTTTCCACTGAATCAATATCAGCTTCTTTCCCACTTTGAGAGGGAATGGGACCACATATCATGTGGCCTCCTGCTGTTTTCAGCAGGTGAACATCATGTTTACTTACTATATTTTGCACAAAACAGTGATAATAATCACTTCCAATGATTAAATCAATTGGACTAATAGTGTCCGTCTGTATGCCAGGACAGGCTAACTTGACTTTAGCTGCTTTCAGTGCTGCAACTGTTTCTTTTAATCCCTGGATCTGCACAGACTTAGGCAAATCATCTACTACCACAGCTTCTACTGTCTTTTTCCTGTTTCCTAGACCAACAATGATTCTGGCTATTTCATATGTCTGTTTACCAGAATTGTGGAAAAAGCCAGCTATATCTAACTGTACTTTGGCATAGGGTTGTTTATTCAGTTTCTGCAGCACTGTTCTTCTTATGAAGGACCTTTGTGAGCCTTGATCAAATAGCGTTAGCACATTGGTTTTGTGTAATTTATTAGATAACTCAACTCGAGCTATCGGGAGAGCAGTTGCTTTAAACTTATCTCTCACATTTAATGCTGTTGCTTGTTGACTTCCTGATTCTGTGGAAGTCTTCTGCTGTTCAGCAAAAATATTTGGGCATAATGCTGTATGATGCATACCCTTGCATTTAAAACACTTCTTCAGTGAGCATTTAACTCCCTTATGTTCACCTAAACACTTGATGCACCTTTTCAGCTGATGAACACGTTGTTTACGTGCCTCCATTGATGTGTATTGAATACAATACTGTGCCCAATGTGTTCCATCACAAAGTACACATTTTGGAGTACGTTTATGTGTGACAGTCTGTTTACTGTTTGTTGTATTCACAGCTTGATAAATGCCTACGTGGGATTTCCCATTCTGTGGTTTAGTGGGAGTAGGTATACTCTTTTTATACTGAGTTGAAGGTTTATTATCCACTGGATTTGTGGATTTTTCATCTTGTCTCGTTGCTTGCATGCATGAAACTATTGTTTGTAAACCATTGCTAATTTCCTCACAAGTGAAATAGCGTTTATTGAACATAATATTTAATCGTTCAATAGTTTGTGGTGACAACTTATCTTGTACAATACCACTGATAAACCAATCACATTGTCTTAGGTCATATTTAGCACCTAGAGATCTGAGACTATTGTCTAATGTGATTCTAAATACCTGCAAGTCTGAAAAACAATGTTTGGGTGGCTTCAAGCTTTATATTAAGACTGCATGTCTAACTCTAGCCTTGTCAGCATCAAAGTAATTGTCTGCTAAGACACGTAAGGCTATTTGATAATTACCTTTAACCACCGGAAATGACTTAATCAGTTCATAGGGTTCTCCCTTCACAAGACATTTAAGGTAATTGAACTTAGCAATCTCATCTATGTCAGTTCGTGAATTTACTATGGATTGAAAACCACTAATGAATTCTTCGTAATTATGACCTTGGAAAATAGGTAATGACAATGTAGGTAAGCTTGGTAATGGGACACTTGTTGATGTTACAGGTGTAACAGGTGTTTGACCACTAGTTACAGTAGGTCTCTGTGACAGAGTTTTGCGGCAGATAGCCTGTACTCCTGTCCACCTTAATTGTTGATTAGTAAAAGTATCCAAAACATTTTTAATTTCATCCTCAGATGGATCTGATTCAAGAAAATTCTTTTCATAATGTGTATAGTCTGAATTAATTATTTCCAGACGTTGTGTAAGTAATTCAAACTTGACCTCAAGATCATCAAAATCTATGTTTGTATCTTGAGTTAATCCTATACAGACTGAAATTAGATTTTCTAATTGTGTAATCTTAGTCTGTGATTGAGTCTGGAGGGACTCATTTATACTCATTTATATTGTAAAACACTAGTTTTACAGCTTTTTTCAAAGGACTTTGGCCCGTAGGTTATTTGTAAACTGTAGTACAACATATTTGGACCACAGTGTGGCCTTTATCCGGTTCGAGCACGACCAAATTGCTGAGAAATGGGATTACCAGTTAAGTTTAAATATAGGAAAACTTAACTTAGAAAGACAGCTCATCGCCTGCACAGCCGCCCCTGCAGACAAGGTCTTGAGAAGCTGTCGAAGTCATCTCTCAACGGGCTGTAAAAAGTTATAATTTGTAAGTTTATAAATTACCCCTATGGGGTGTTATGTCAGCATATTTCATTCACTGATGGCTGACAAACTTACTTGTGTGGACTCAAAAGTCCGCACCTAACTGCCGACTATAGGTTGATTACAAACTCCTTGCGACTCAAGAACTGCGCAGTCCCCCGTACTACAAGAAATTCATAACCTACCTTGCTCTTGTAGCGTGATCTATGGTGTTCTTCATACCTTCGACAGGTATCAGTGACTTGATAGAAGCTGAAGTGTCCTTGGATGTCCACGTCTTCCATAGTCTAGGAATACGCACACTGGTACACTATGTTCCACAAGATTTGTCTTTATTGTTCACAATCTTATCAGTAAAGAAGCTGATCACACTTCTCTTAAGTGTTTATTGTGTTTTATGAGACACTTTGTTCACACTAACCGTTCTTTGTTAGCTATCCTGGCGTCACTCTCAGTAGAGTCAAAAGTAATCTGAAGATGCCACAGCACCCCACGCCGTCACTGCCCCTTGCACAAAGGAAAAGCTGACACAGTACTTTTGCTTTCTTGCCACTTCCTCCATGAGGCAAAGCAGAATGTTTGATTCTTGCTGTCTTAAGCATAGACAACAATGTCCACTATCTTTACTATGGTAATAAAGTGGGAGCAGGATTTACCTTAATTGTCCTGCCAAGGTAAGAGATGTACTGTCTCTTATTAAAATACACTCTGCAACACTGGATTGCAAGGAGCAGCGGTTGCTTGATCACGTCACATACTCGTACTACATCTGCGATCAATTACTGTAGCAGTAAACAAGACGCTTGCCCATTCTGAGAGGGCTGGGCCCCTCAGGGCTGAAAGGGCTGAAAGGGGCTGAAGGGGGCTGATACCCCCCTCCTGGAGAAAATTTCTCCACACCATTTCTGCCATAGAATACATTCCAGTTCTCTGTAAGTTGTAGTATAATGTTCTTACACTGTTCAGCCAGCAATTTACTCCAGTTGCCCTTTACTATTCATTTTAAACTCCTCTCCTTGGTAAAATGCCACATATTACAGGGCCCCCTCCCTTTTTCCTAATTATCTGTATTACTAGCCTATACCTGCTTATTAGGTCCTGAATCCTATGTCTGCCTACAGCAATTGCTCCCATTACCTTTTATGATGTTCAGATAGCTAATAATATTCCTCATTTCTGCCCTAGGGAAACATACCCTCTGCCTCCATTTCCTATCTCTAAGACGAAAAAGTCCATCCTTAAAGTTAACCTGATTGTCTCCAACTATAATGATCTTATCTTCATTGGCTGTGTTTGTCATTACACTCTCGACTGTCTTCATAGGGATTGTCTTTGCTAGAATATCTAGGGTCATCAGTTTACGTTTGCCTGTCAAAGAAGGACTGGACTGAACCTTTCTTATCTTCATTTTCATTCCATTCTGTCCTACCAGTATCCAGCCATTGGTCCAGTCACTGATGTGGTTGTTTTCGACGAAGTAGATCTGGTGATGATCCTTGCACATGTTTTTCAGTCATTGAATCTTTTTTCTAGCTTCCATTAACTCTGACTTAAGTTGAAAATATAGTTCCTAACAGTCGAAGTAAGCCATGATCACATTCTCAGTAAGCTAAGAATGAAGAGCACACTAGGTACATCTTCGAAAAAGCAAGAACACCTCACTACCTATTTTTAAAGCTACACAAGGTTTTAGCTTCAATGATGTTACTCGGGAGTCCCACTCATCCTCAACTCTATTAGTAAACCAATGTTTTCCTATATTCTTAATCTATATTTTTCCAACTTGAACCCATTGCTTTAAGTCCTGTTTTCGTTAGATATTGTAACACGTTATTTACATCCCCTGTATTTGTTCCTGTTTTCCATTTATATACCTCAATCATACAACCACTAATTCTAGAGAGTGCAGATTCAGTGCCCTCAGTCTGTCCTCCTAGGAAAGATTTCTGATACATGAGAACAACTGTCTCATCTTTCTTTGCGCTTTTCTCAGCGCATTTGTGTCCATTTTGTGTTTGGTGACCTGTACTGTGCAGCATAATCTAAATGAGGCCTAACCAACGATATTTTGAGTTGAATAAAATGAGGACTCCTGCTATTTATACTTCTTGATATAAAGCTAAGTATTCTATTTGCTTTAATTCAAACATTTACCCACTGTTGTCATCGCTTTAGATTACTGCTAACCAGAACTCCTAAATCTTTTCTCATTTAGAATGATTAAGATGTACATGCATTTATTTACAAGCGCAAATGGTATTTTCCTTTCCAAGGCTTAGAACTTAGCATTTGTCTATATTAAAGAATCTGTGCCAATTCTCCAACCTCTGAATCAGTCTACTCAGATCTTCCTGTAGCGCTCTAGTGTCCTCGTCAAAATTAATCCAATGGTCTATTTTAGTGTCATCAACTAACTTGCTTATGTCGTTGTTTATCATCTCATCTATGTATTTTATTTCTATTGTGAACAACGAAGGGCCCGACACTGTTCTCTGTGGAACACTGACAAGTCCCTATTTTGACTTTTCTGTTGCCTATCTGTCAACTATACCTCAGTCTGAGAAATGTTTTTACCCTGTTCCGTGTGTCTCAACTTTCTTCAACAATCTCCGATACAGAACAATATCAGAAGCCTTTCTGAAGTCCATATACACAATAACATATTCATTACTATGACCTTCCTCCTCAATTACCTTAGAGAAAGACATTAGTAAATTCGTAAAGGCAGAAACGCCCTTTATCAAGTAAAGCTGAGATTCGCTGATCAATTTATGTCTTCCAGTGGAAATAAATGGTATCAAATACCGACACAGTGGAAATATAAACACATATGCAGTATAATGTGATCCTTTATTGACAACGTTTCACCCACACAGTGGGCTTTTTCAAGTCACACACAGATCTACCTGGGGTGGAAGGTACGGGAGTATTTATAGTCATGTTCAGAATGTTGAGGTCAGGTGGAGAATGCTGCATCTGATGATCTACCGGGTGGAGTTATAGAGTCTTGGGTAGCTTGGCAGGGGTATTGGACAAGTTGTGAGTAGACCTTCTGCAGTGTTCTATGTTCTTATGTGGGATAGCGATGAAGAAGTTTCTTGGCGAGTGGTTCAGCTATGTTATAGAAGCCGTTGTTCTGGTTGAAATTGTTGGTTATAGAGATAAGCGATGATTCCAGGATTCTTCGGTATTGAGTGTTGTCTTCTGTGGCGATAAGTCTTGAGTTTCTGTAGTTAATTAAATGGTTGTGTGAATTGCGATGTTGTACAGAGGCATTCCTTGTATCGTCAGTCCTGCTTGCATATTGGTGTTCTGAAATACGTGTTTGGAGGTCTCTTGATGTTTCGCCCACATATAATTTGTTGCAGTCATTACAAGGGATTATGTATACCCCTGCAGAGGACGGTGGCTTGTCCTGTCTACTACTGGTGATGTCCTTGATGGTCGTGGTTGTGGAGGTAGATACTTGGAATGATGTATTGGAAAAGATGTTGGAAACATGTTTGGCAATGGAGTTGGTGGGGAGGACTATGTATCTCTTCTCGGCAGTGTCTTCTCTGGGTGTGTTGAAGATGTTTAATGCCCGCCGTCTGCAGTCTCTGATGAAGTGACGAGGATAGTGGAGTTTAGAAAATACTTGTTCAATTATAGTGCATTCTTCCTCAAGGAACTCATTGCTGTAGATTCTGAGTGCACGCAGGAAGAAGCCTATAATTACACCACGTTTGGTTTTGGTGTTGTGGTGAGAGTAGAAGTGGAGAAGATCGTTTTGGTTGGTGGGTTTTCGATAGACTTTAAAACGAAGTTCGTGGTCAGCTCTGCAGAGCAGAACACTCGGGTGATCTTCTCAATCGCATTCGCAACATCAACATCAGGAACAACAAACTTTCCAGCCTTGACGTGACTTCCCTATTCACCAAAGTACCTACTACACAAGCCATTGATCTCTTGCGCAGGAAAATTGACGATTCACTTGATCTTCCCATTCCAGCCAGCGATTTCATCTACCTTGTTGAACTATGTGTTGGCTTTACGTGTTTATCTTTCGAAAATCACCTCTTTCAGCAGACTTTTGGACTACCCATGGGTTCGCCACTCAGTGCGGTCCTGGCGAACCTATACATGGAACATCTAGAAGCCGAACGTTTCTCCACCATTATTCCTTCGTCTGTCACCTGGCTCCGTTATGTTGACGACATTCTCCTCATAACTCCTAAATGCTTCAACGTTCAAGTTCTCCAAGACAAGCTCAACCAGGTCGAGCCTTCATTCCAGTTCACACTTGAAGAAGAAGTCGACAACACTCTTCCTTTCCTTGATGTTCTGCTCTGCAAAGCTAACCACGAACTTCGTTTTTAAAGTCTATCGAAAATCCACTAACCAAAACGATCTTCTCCACTTCTACTCTCACCACGACACCAAAACCAAACGTGGAGTAATTATAGGCTTCTTCCTGCGTGCACTCAGAATCTGCAGCAATGAGTTCCTTGAGGAAGAATGCACTATAATTGTACAAGTATTTTCTAAGCTCCACTATCCTCGTCACTTCATCAGAGACTGCAGACGGCGGGCATTAAACATCTTCAACACACCCAGAGAAGACACTGCCGAGAAGAGATACATAGTCCTCCCCACCAACTCCATTGCCAAACATGTTTCCAACATCTTTTCCAATACATCATTCCAAGTATCTACCTCCACAACCACGACCATCAAGGACATCACCAGTAGTAGACAGGACAAGCCACCGTCCTCTGCAGGGGTATACATAATCCCTTGTAATGACTGCAACAAATTATATGTGGGCGAAACATCAAGAGACCTCCAAACACGTATTTCAGAACACCAATATGCAAGCAGGACTGACGATACAAGGAATGCCTCTGTACAACATCGCAATTCACACAACCATTTAATTAACTACAGAAACTCAAGACTTATCGCCACAGAAGACAACACTCAATACCGAAGAATCCTGGAATCATCGCTTATCTCTATAACCAACAATTTCAACCAGAACAACGGCTTCTATAACATAGCTGAACCACTCGCCAAGAAACTTTTTCATCGCTATCCCACATAAGAACATAGAACACTGCAGAAGGTCTACTCACAACTTGTCCAATACCCCTGCCAAGCTACCCAAGACTCTATAATTCCACCCGGTAGATCATCAGATGCAGCATTCTCCACCTGACCTCAACATTCTGAACATGACTATAAATACACTCGTACCTTCCACCCCAGGTAGATCTGTGTGTGACTTGAAAAAGCCCAGTGTGGGTGAAACGTTGTCAATAAAGGATCACATTATACTGCGTATGTGTTTATATTCCTATGTCTTTCAGTGAGGCCTCGAATAGCCGCGGCTATTATTTATTCCATTAATTTTCGCACAATAGAAGTTGGGTTAATTAATCTGTCTCCAGCTTGGTAAATAGGATCACATTTGTCATTTTCCTCTTATCAAGTACTATGGCCGCTTGTAGTGATTTGTTGAAAAGACTTTTCTATGGTTTGCTGAGTTCTCCTTAAATTCCTTTGAGAACATTTCATCAGGTCCGGTGATTTGTTCGGTTTTAATCTATCTGTTCATTTGAGAATGATGTCAGTAGTGACTTTAATTGTGCATAACTTATTTTTGTCTTGATCTACATAAGTTTTTATTACTGGAATTTCTCTAGTATCTACTTTCGTAAAAACTGAAAGGAAGTAAGAGTTAATGACTGTACACATTTCCTTGGCTGTGTCAGTAACCTGACCTGTGCAACTTATTGACAATGAAGTGGGACAATATTGTCCCTAATCTTACTGCTATATACCTGTAAGAATCCTTTTGAGTAATCCTCGAATTCCTTGCAACTTTAACTCCATTAATCTCTCTTGTCTTTTATTTAATTTTTCGTTTCATTTACCTTTTTAAAATAAAGATTTCGTGAGTACCTATGTTCCCTTCAGTTCGCCTGTAAATGCTTCCCTTTTTACACATTTACCTCTTTTTATGTATTGTTTATCCATTTAGGATTATTTTTGTTTGATCTGGTTTCCCTATTTTGAACATAAATATCATGGGTGGCTTGTACTATGCTTTGAAAAATGTGATATTGGCAACCATCACCATCAAACTGACTCAGGAAAATGAACAGTCATGTCACACCAGTTAATCCCACCCTGTTAATTTCTCAGTCGAATGAAAATTGCCAAGTGGAAGTCAGGGACATTGACTTGATATTTTGAAAGTGAGGGATTTGTGATCGCTTTCCTCAAGCTCATCATTAACCTCAAGATTAGTAATTCCTTGTTGGCAAGAACCAAGTTGAACAGCATGTTCCCTCTACTTAGTTCTGTCACGAACTGCTTTAAAAAACGATCATAGAAGGTTATCATGTTCCCTTTCAAGGTTTGTGGGTTTGTAAATTACACTCTATATTAGTTTCTCACGTCCTTCTATAAACTGTAGCCAGATTCAGTGCTTGTCGTTTCTAATTTTATATCTTGTCTAATGTATATTTCGCCACCTCAACTACCCTTCCTATTATCTTTATCTGTGTCGAACAGTTTGAAGACTTGTTTGTGGCATTTCAGTTGTGTGTGGCATATTTTCTTTGTTTGTTGGCCACTTCCGTTGCATTTATTAGTAACTTTATGATGGACACTGTATCTTGAACATATTGTTGAGGTATACGGGCCATTTTTGCCACTTTCATCCCTCGTATTGTAAACTAATTACATCCAGCACATACCCAATTTAAAGTCCAGGATAATTAAGCATTGGCCCCCTATTTATATGGGGTAATAATATGCAGTTGTCATATAGAGTTTTTATATTGTTTGACTAGAATCATAGACTTTTTAAAAACAAAAAATCAGAAATTATTCCGGCTTATTATATCAACCCACCTGGTCAGCTTAGAGTTATATTGCACCTGGCAACTCCACCTGGTTATAGCAGGTGACCTACGTGCTTGATAATTCCATCTACTGGCTACATTTGGCCACTGTACGTGATAGTACCATTCCATACTCAGTGTTGATGCAGACAGCACAGCGCTAACACTGAGTGAAGGGAGCAGCAGAGTCCAGAGTGACTGAGCTACAGACAACCCAGAGTAACGGTAGCTTCAAACAGTACTGAGGAACGGGAGCTGCAGAGTGCAGACAGCAGTGAGTGACGGAGCTTCAAACAGCAGAGTGAGACAAGACAACGTAAGTGAATAACTGTCACAAGTAATGTTTGTGGTCTTAGAAAAGTTTGGTTACTTAAAATATCTCACAAAGATATCCAATACTGTGATTGTGATTGTTATTTAACTCTCATTACTTATGTAGGAAAGATGGAATCTTTTTATCTGCATTTAGGAAAACTTGAGAATTCAGTCTATAAAATCAAACGTTATTCAAAATTCACGCTTTTCATTAATGTAAATTGACCTATTAACTTAAACATTTTATTAAACAAACGAATGGTAGCTCACATACATTAGATTATTTTGTCTATAAATAGCTAACAAAATAGATATATCAAGAGTTTACATAAAACTACTAGTTATTCTCAGTCCAAAATACCCAATACATATTTTAGATGCGAGTTTTCTCTTACTAAATCATCTTAATATACGGTAAAATATATATTAAAGTCCTAATACTCCGCCTTAAATGCCTTACTGAATAAAACTTTCGAATTTTTAATGCGAGAATTACACCTTATGACTAGGTAGCGTGACTAATTATTCAAACTAGATTTGCTTCGGTCGCTGAATGATTTGAAAAAGAAATCCCAGGTCTATTCTGTAAGTAAATTAATTTAAAATCCTGCAAAACACTGAATTTCAGACTCTGTGTTTTCATATTATAATACAGAAGCAACAGTATGGCATTGTCATGGGTTGACCACTTACTGACATTTCTGTATGCATTTCTATGCTTCCATAATAAATTATTGCTTGAATATTATCTTGCTTAGTTTAAATAAATTTTTATAGAATTGTGTTGAAGAGATATTTGTCTTGTTTGAAGAAAGTCAATGCCTGGAATATTTAAACATTATGTTCCTGAACATTCAATGATCTATTCCTCTTTCATTTCATACAGAGAACCATTTATCCCCATTTCCTGTCAGACACAGCAACATTTCATTCTTCTGTTGTCTAACCTTTAGGCATGACGTACTCCCATCTGTGGGTTTTTTCATGGTGACACCCCTCCGACTGCTTCGCCTCATCTGTCTCTAATATATAAGTCACTTCTCCGCGCACCTGCTGTACTTTTATCAAGATTGATTGATCCATAAACTCAAGGCTGAGGGACTGATTAACTTAAACTCCTGCTGGTTATCCATCATTCTTTTCTGCATTGGACTGAGGAAGTCACTGGCCGGAGAAACGTTTCTACAGTAAAGATACACAAGAGGTCCACAAGTGTCTCATCCATTCACTTGTCTGCAACTTGAGGTTCAATACCTACATCCAGTACATTACGAAAAGCTCTTCAAATCAGTAAGAAGCCTTTCTCAGATATATTACTGTGTACCTCAAACGGCACTACATACATACATACATACAGGATGCGACCCAAACCAGTCGACTAACACCCAGACACCCATTTTACTGATGGGTGAACAAGGACAACAGGCGTAAGGAAATACGTCCAACGTTTGCACTCTTGCCGGGAATCGAACCCAAACCCTTAGCGTGTGAAGCGAGAGATTTGCATACCAGGCCAAGGGATTAGTAGGCAAAACTGTACTAATGATTACCCAATCTTATGCCAGACAACACTCCTTCACTCTCCAAAGTTTTAAACTTACTGAATATACATAATATTCACTCAAACTACAGTGAATACTCTGTATACAGGGCAACAAACTCAAATGTATGCACTGCTTTGAAACTCTTCCTTGGCAACTGCATTACAACTTATAAGCATAACACGTCACAAAAATCTCTTAGTTGGCAACACTCTACCTTTCCTAGATTTTTAAATCCATCGTACTGACGGATTTATAGTTACAATTTACAGGAAATCAGCCAATGTGTCGTCATACATTCACTATTATGCCAGTTATGAGTCTACGGTTAACAGGCGAGTTTTCCTTACAATGTTCTTGAGAACCTTGCATATCTGTAGCCCGGATTAATTAGAAGAAATCAATAAGATATTTAGTATAGCCACAAAAGTGAGGTATTCCAAGGGCTTTAGTGAGAAGGCCCTATTGTCACCTAGGGAACTTCCTTCCATAAAAAATATAAAATGAGAATTTGGTCAGTCTGTGTGAGATGCTAAAAATGCTATATATAAACACTGCATTCCAAAACTATTGAACAGTGAGACAGAGCTAATAGTGTCGGTTGTGTTTACAAGGTTCCATGCACTCTTTGCCCTCTTTCATATTGACAAACTGGTAAACCTCTGGAAACCAGAATTGCCCAACATCAGTACTCAATCAGGAAGGGCTAAGAGTCGAATGCTATCTTTAACCATGTCGGTTCCTGCAATCACCCACTGGGGTGGGTTGAAGACCAGATCATTGTACACAACATTTCACTCATTGTTAGGAATGCCTTATATAATTCAAGTTATGAGTTGCACAAACACGATAACTAGTGAAATCTGTTGTGAACAACCATAGGCAACAGTGCTATACAAAAACTGCAGGACTGCTCATTATGTTATAGGACATCATGAGGATCTGATGACATTAGACCACTGTTCTGCATACCTATCCTCGACGTTTTGTCTGCCGTGATGTAACCTGGCCGTCGGTATAATATATAACCATTAGGAGTAAACCCATTTAGGTACAGCTGCATGAAGGTGTCGTAAGGTTACAAGTACACAAGGTTATGTGACTACAATCATGGATTACAATCTGGTCAGCATAATGTATAACTATTAGTTGTAAACCCACTTAGGTACGCCTGCATTAGGAAGATACGTAAATAACCAAGGAACAGTCATAATAATTGATACTAAGCATATTGTTAGGCAGTAGTTAGGAATATATGAAGAGATTTTTCCGAGCATTACCCATTCTAGAACCTCCTGGGACGTATATAAAGTAGTTTAAGTTGACATATGAGTTTGACATATAGGTTTACATATAATATCATTGTTTTGTATGTGTACTATACACCAAACGGGGAGTACAATGAAATTAAATCTGAGGACATACCCACACCATCGTATGTCCTCGCATTACGGTATAACATCTAGCTCTGCTGGGTGCGTGATTCTTGTAGGATTGTATGGTCCCGTGACCCCGCCTCTTAACTGGTCGCTAATAGGTCCACTCTCCCTGCGCCATGAGCTTCATCATACCTCTTTTTAAAGCTGTGTGTGGAACCTGCTTCCGCTCCATCATTCTCCAGTCTATTCCACTTCCTGAAAAATCCAGTTGTGACCCCTTCTTGCTGTCACATCTCTGAAACATTTTATTCTTATCCACTCTGTCAATTCCTCTCAGTATTTTATGTTGTTATGTCCTCCCTATACCTCCTGTTCTTCAGTGTTGTCAGGTTGAGCTCCCTCAACCTCCATACCACTTAGCTCCGAAACTAGTCTTGTCACAAACCTTTGTAATTTCTCTAATTTCTTGACATGTTTGACCAGGTGTGGCTTCCATACTGTTGCTGCATATTTCAATATGGGTCTGAAGTCCACAGTGTACAGTGTCGTGAATTTCTTCTTATTTAGATCTCGAAATGCTGTTCTCAGGATTTCCAGGCGCCCATATGCTGTAGCAGTTGTTTGGTTGATTTGCGCCTCAGGAGATGTGCTTGGCATGATTCTCACCCCAAGATCATTTTCGTTGAGTGAGTTTTGCAGGCTCTGACCTCTTAAGCTGTACTCTGTCTGCGGTCTTTTATGTCCTTCTCCAAGCTTCTCCAAGGAGTTTAACTTACTGGAGTTAAACTCCTGGAGCCATTTGTCGGACCAAGCTTGCAGCCTGTCCTAATCCTCGTCCGCTTGTATTCACCTCATTAGCCTAACATCGTCTGCAAACAAGAACACCTCTGACTCTATTCCTTAAGTAATGTTATTTACATATACAAAAAATAGCACTGGACCTAGGATTGATCCTTGTGGAGCCCCACTCGACACATGCACCCACTCTGACACCTCATCTCGGACCCACACACGTCGGTCCGAGATGTCAGGGAGTACCTGTTAGGTACTCTCTGATCCATTGCAGTACTTTCCCTCCTATTCCTGCCTCCTCTAGTTTTTCAACCATTCTCTTGTTTGGTACTGTGTCCAAGAAGATACAGTCTATCCATCCATCTCTCTCCTGTCTTCCATTACCTTGTCATAGAACTACAATTAGTTCGTAATACAGGATTTCCCTTCCCTGGAGCCGTTCTGGTTGTCATAAGAACATAAGATAGGAAGAACACTGCAGCACGCCTGTTAGCCCATGCTAGGCAGGTCCTTCACAATCCATCCCACCAACAAAACATATTTCCAACTCAATTTTCAATGCCATCTAAGAAATAGGTTCTGATAACTCTATCCACTCATTTGCAAGTCCCATCCAAATCCAACCCCTCTCACTCATGTATTTATCCAACTTATAATTGAAACTACCCAAGGTTTTAGCCTCAATAACCCAACTAGGTAGACTGTTCCACTCACCAACTAACCTATTTCCAAACCAATACTTTCCTATATCCTTTCTAAATCTAAACTTGTCTAATTTGAATCCATTACTGCGGGTTCTCTCCTGGAGAGATATTCTCAAGACCTTATTTATATCCACTTTATTAATACCCATCTTCTACTTATACACTTCGATCATGTCTCCCGTCATTCTTCGTCTAACAAGTGAATGTATTAGTCATGTATTAGTCAATTACGTTCTAAGTGCTACAACTCCCTTTTCCTGATAATCTTCTCAATAACTTTTCATACATGACAGCGACATTGGTCTGTAATTTAGTGCAGCCTTTTCGTCTCCTTTCTTAAAAATCGGGGACACATTCACTGTCTTCCACACCTCAGAAAGTGCGCTTGTTTCGATGGATTTACTGAAAATTGCTGTTAGTGGTACACACAGTGTATCTACTCCCTCTCTCAAGACCCATGGAGAGATATTATCTGGGCCCATCTTCTTCGAGGTATCTAGTTACCCTAGCAGCTTCTTCATTTCCTCCTCGGTTGTGCACAGTGTGTCAAGCACTTGTTGGTGCACCCTACCACCTCCCTGAATCTTGAGCTGAGCTCTTCACATACTTCCTGGTAGTTACTTAGGAGCTCCCTTCCTTCCTCAATCTGATTACCTGAGTCTTGACTGGTCTTGACTGGCTTTTGATGTCATTCTCGTACTGATACTGAGCTTCTCCCCTTATCCATACATATTCATTTCTGGCCCTTCACCTCAACTCCTTGTTTTACTGGGTCCTTTGCCTTCTATACTTTTTCCATTTTCTAGCACATTTGGCTTTGGCCCCTCCACTCCTGGTAAACTATGGGCCCACTCTATTCTTTCCATTGTTTTTATTGCTTTTAGGTACAAGATTCTCGACTGCCTCCCTGCACTTTGTGGTCATGTGTTCCATCATTTTGTTTATTGTATTTCCCTCTAGCTCGTTTACTCACTGAACCTTATGTAGGAATTTCCCGTCCTTCTCGTGGTGCTTCCTTCTTCATTGTTAACTATGCTATTTTTTTTCAAAACTCAAGGCCATGTGGTTACTAGCACCTAGGGACCTTTCGTGTGTGGTATCTTCTACGTCTGAACTGTTCAAGGTGAATACGAGATCTAGCCTTGCTGGTTCATTGTCGCCTCTCTCTCTCTCTCTCTCTCTCTCTCTCTCTCTCTCTCTCTCTCTCTCTCTCTCTCTCTCTCTCTCTCTCTCTCTCTCTCTGGTTAGGTCTTTAACATTTTGGTACATGAAGTTTTCTAGTACTGCAGCATCTTGGCTCTCCATGTCTCTGGTTCTCAGTGTGGCTCTGTTGGTGGGGTGGTATTAGTCCTTGGGTTGATGGTGAGGGTGTGGAGCATGGCTCAGCTCTTGTTATTATGTGTGATTGGTGTTACGTGGTAGGGGTTGAGGCAATGCTGTAGGTTGATTAGTGGGTAGTTGTTGTTGCTCTTACCTTCTAGGCTGTGCTCCTTGTCTACTGGTTCCTGCCCTCTCCACCCTTCCTGCCTCAGGCACGTTCTTACTCTTTCTCTCGGTTATTCCCTTTCTTTTTTTGTGTTCTGTTCTGGTCAAGGTACACTAGCTGGTATTCTGGGGAACACTTTAACTATGGCTTCTGCTGCAGGATTTTGTTTTGCATCATTTCTGACTTCACTTTCAATTTGATTGTGGGTTTTTTTCCCCTTGAGTACCACCTAAGTCACTGAAAAATTGTCAGTTGAGTAATGTCTTCTGTTACCATAATGATACTCTCGATTTATTTTATCTCCTTGTCTTCTTTCATCATATGTCTTCCCTTCCGCCCCAGGAAACCCATGAATAATGGGTGTCCTCTCCTTTTCTTCATCCCACTTCCTTTCCCTTTGTATCTCCTTTGTTGTCTCCTTTATCATCTCCCAGATGTTCTGGGGGCCTGGTATTGCTTCAGGAAGAGAATATTTTTTTTTATTTTTCTACTCGTTCATCTCCCCCACCTTTAATATCCAGGACTAGGCCTCCTCCTTGGGTAATGTGTCACCATGGCACGAAATGCTAATGGAACTGCCTATCCTCTAAACCATCCAGCTCACTTGGTAGTGTTCAACTCAGATTTTCAAGTTTGTCAGTGTGGTGTATTGTGAGGTTGCAAAGTTGCACATCACATCAGTTGTGTGTTCTTGCTCTTCATTAAGTTGAGGTACATCAGAGGATTGTAGTCACTGAAAACAGTGAGCACATGAGATGAGCTGCTCAAGACGTCAAAATGCTTCAGTGCAAGTACCAGGGCCATGGGCCTCTTTTTCTGATAGGCCTGGTGTTTGGCTGAATAGTAATCCACAAGATTAATATCACCCACTCCAGTAGATTGGAGCAACACTGCCCCAATACCTGAATCACAAGCATCAATTTATTATACAAATTGCTTTGAAAAAATCGGGAAACTAAAGAATAGGAACAGTGCATAGGAGACATTTAACATGGTTAGAAGGTTCTTGATAAATTATTCCTACATCTGGTGAGAAACCATTATATGGATGGGGATAGAACCAGCGATCAGAGAGTCATAACTCTCCAGACCGACGCGTTAGCCACTGAAGTTTTATGACTTTCTGATCTTGGGTTCTATCCCCGTCCATGGTATGGTTAGTTTGCAATCGTGTCATTACAGTTTTGCGAGTCTGGTAAGTGAGGTAATGGAGGCTACCACATCTGCAATGTTTTTTTTCGCAAACGTCTATAGAAACCTATCATTCCGAGGAACCTTTGCAGAGACTTCTTATTCTGAGGAGTGGGATAATTTTTAATTGCTAACACTTTGGCAATTTTAAGGGCTACTTTGCCACTACCTACTTCATGACCAAAGAAAGTAATAGTAGATTGACCAATAGATGATTTACTCAGGTTTATAGTGAGTGGAAAAGTTCTGAACCTCTCAAAGAGGGATTCAAACTGGACACATGTTTATCCCACATACCAGAAACTAAAACTATATCGTCCAGATAAGCTGCATTGCCTTCAAGTTCTTTAATAGCCTGATGGATCAATTTTTGGAATGTGGCAGGAGAGTTTTGCATTCCAAATGAGTTCACAGTATATTGATAGTGACCTGGAATTAGGAAGGCAGAAATCTTCACTTAATCTGTTAAAGGTACCTGGTAGTAACCTTTAAGGAGATCTAGCTTGGAAACGAAATAGGCCTTACCACAAAGTCGTGCTAACATGAAGGAGGGTAAGCATTCAGTATTGTGACTTCATTCACATTACAGTACTCGGAACACATCCACAATCCTTCATCAGGCTTCTTAACCATGATGCATGGTGAAGCCCACGGACTGGACGAATCCTCTACCAGTCCATGTTTTAACAGAAATGCAACTTCCTGCTAAAGTAGCCTCTGTTTTCCAGAATTAGCTCTGTAGGGAGAGAGTTTCATAGGTTTAGCAATTCCTATATCCACTTTGTGATAACCTAGGTTCCACTTTTTTTGGGGAACACCCAAAAATATTTCGGGATAGGTTTTCAAGTAGGGTAGTAAGTGTTACTACTTGTTTCCTTCAAGCCCTGACGTTATGGGGAGAGGATCTTCTAAAATGGCTGAGTTAGCGAACCTGATTTGAACCTCTGGAATTGTATACAGGGTATCAGGGCCGTCCATAGGATCAGAGACAGAGGATAAACTCATTACTGGGACCTTAAGTGGTTAAAAGAATGGTTTAATTCAATTAATGTGGTAAACTTTATCTGCATTGGGTTTATCAAGAGGTACTACTGCATAGTTTAAATCAGATTTTTTCTTTATTACCTTCACTGGTCCTATAAACCTTGCTTTCAGGGAGTGACCAGGCACAGGTTCCTGGACCATCATCTTGTCTCCTTGGTTAAAGAAGCAAAATTTAGCAGTTTTGTCATACCTCTGTCTCATGCAGATTTGAACACGTTAAAGTGGCCTTAGTCTGCAGATGGGCCAAGTGCAATCTCGATGAGGGATCGTAGGGTGTTTTGCAGGCATCTTCTCCCATCATTCCTCTTTTAAGCACATGTAGAGGGCATCTCACTTTGTGCCTAAAAACTAGCTCAAAAGGACTGTACCCAGTTGATTCCTGCATAGTTTTTCGTATTGAAAACAGCAACAAATGATACGATAGTTCCCAATCTGCAAGAAAATGCATTCATCATAGTCTTTAGGGTTTGATGACACCATTCCAAGGTGCCTTTGGACTGAGGATGAAAGGCTGTGGACAGATTTTAGTTAATTACTACCCTTATTAAAGTTTCTCTGAATGATTTGCTGTAAAACTAGTGCTCTTGTCACTCTGGACAGATTGAGGAATGCCATAGTGGGAAATGAACATAATGAAGGCTATACGAATGGCAAAATGATAAACAAATATTGGTTATCCGACTTGACTTTTGGCAATGGTCCCACACAGTCGATAGTAAGTCCGCAAATGGTTCTTTATCCGCGGGTAAGAGATGAATTGGTGTGAGTCTACTATAGTGTCTGGACTTACCCCCCTTGCTAACACTCACAACAAGAACGGATGTATCTACATACATCTCGTCTTATACCTGGCTAATAGAAACGTTTTAAGATCCTATAAAGCGTTTAAGCGCCCCCACAAATGTCCGCCTAAGGAAGAATTGTGAGCCGTTTTTCAGGACCTGAGTTCTGAATTTCATAGGAACTAACAGTTCATCTAATTTTAAGCTTTCTCCTACCCACTTACCTATTTCCGAACACTATTAGGTTGAGTTTAATTTCATATTTTACCTGGTGATTTGTATTAGATTCTCCCATCGCAACTTTAAAAGCAGAGGCTGAAGTACAGTCCCTTTTTTCCCCTTCCCCAAAGGACAGTCCCTTGGTCATGGAAACAGAAACGTCTGACCCCAGAATAGGAAGGTTTGCTAAGGGACTTTTCACTAGATTTACGAGGCCCTGGTCAGTTTTCCTCATGAAATAAACTGAGCTCATGATCATAGTCCTCCAAGGACAGATAAGCATTCTTTGTAAACATTCCTTTGGACGTTGCCCGAGTTACGGCCAACATCGGAGAAAAGGCTTCATTGATTACGATGGGTTCGGGACAGCCACACCTACGGATAAATACCCAGTGTAGTAATTACTGGTAATAAATATTCTATGCAAAGGAACATTATTATTATAATCAAGGGGGAAGCGCTAAACCCGGAGGATTATACAGCGCCTGGGGGGGGGGGATGTGGAAGGCATCCAGGCTTAATTCGGGGAACTGGAGCACAGATCCAATTCCCTAAATCAAGAGCCCCTCACCAACATCAAGGAACCTTCCTTGAGGGGATATGCAAAGGAACAGAAAACACAGCTCCCACATAAGCTTCTAATAACACCAAGAAGTTTAAAGGGATCTCCTTAGAAATTGGAAATACCGTGATGGTAGATACCTCAATGGGACTGTCACTCTTCTTAAGGGTGATTTGACTTTTATTTTAAAAGGGTGCCATAGATGTATCTAAATTTTGCTCATTTGTCTCAGCTAGTATCACAATTATTTTCCCTGATGGTAGTGGCCTATTTATTTTACCACTAACAACTGGGTTAGCTAACTTGGGGCAAGTAGCGTTTATGTGACCACGCTTATGGCAGTAATAGCAGGTAATGGGTTCGGAATTCTTGCCCATTACTCCATTCTGAGGCAGAAGTCGTTTTTCACTATACTGGCTTTGAGGCAGACGTCGTTGTTCACCATGTTGACTTGGAGGAGGACGTCATTGTTTAGTTCTCGCTTCCTTCTTTGTAATCTAATCAGAGGACCGTCCACGATGATCTATGTCTATATCAGACTGCTGGGAAGAAAAGTTACAGGACCGTTCAGCGGTTGCCCTCAAATGTGTCTATAAGATTAGCCGCCTCTAATAAAGTTGCCACTGAATTGTCTAAAAACACCCGACCCTCTGGTTCAACTGACCCAAAAAGGCTGTCAGTTAGGACCGTTTGCATTAACCCACCAGTGCCTCTTTGCCACTTGGTGAAATTTTTAAATGGCTCACGAATAAAGTTCATATGGGACTGACCCAACTAACAAATCCTCAATTTAAATTCTCGCTTATATTTGGTGGGAATGCACTGGTATGCGTCGAGTACAGCTGCTTTCACAACGTCGTAACTATAACTCAACATCCAAAACATCTGTAAACTTCTGTGCTTTGCCGTATATTGTGTGAATGAATGTTGACTGATGCTTGATTGACCATCGAAAAGCTCGAGCTTGATTTTCAGAAGACTCAAGAAATTGTTCAGCTTCAGAAAAAAAAAAATAAGGTACTAACGACACAGATTTCTGAACACTGAATTGTCAGCCACAGTACACTGAAACTGCCTCCTCTTCTCTCTGTTAAACTCCTTAGCAAACGAACGTTGCTTCTTGGCCATCTCAAGGTTGAGTTTAACCAACTCAAGCGCTAAATAAGCTGACTCTCCCCGAGACACTCCCGACTCAACACCCGTTTCCCCAAATGGCTGTTGGTACTGTCGCTCAAGAGTTTGCCCTTCTGCATTTTCAAGGAACCCCAGCAAGTGTCTGCAATTAATAGCTCCCTTAGCAGCAGAAACCTCAGCTTGGTACACCATGTTACTCGAGTCACCCTTTAATTTGTTGTGTATATTCTGAAGAAGCTGTGCAGTAGTAAGAGTTCATTGATAATGAATACCATAGAACGAGCTAGTGTTGTAGAGACAGTCTGGGCAAGTTTTGCAGGGCATATTCAGTCATCAATCGCCTAACCCATGTTGATGGCATAACCAACTATAGCAATATGCTGTTTGCAATACGCTCAATGCATCAAGAAGCAATAGCACAGAACAACCTGAATGAACATTAAAATGGTATAAAATACCGACAGATTGTTAGGTAAGACACATATGCAACAGTTAGGTATCTTTATTTCGAAACGTTTCGCCTACACAGTAGGCTTCTTCAGTCGAGTACAGAAAAGTTGATAGAAGCAGAAGATACTTGAAGACGATGTAATCAGTCCATCACCCTTAAAGTTTTGAGGTGGTCAGTCCCTCAGTCTGGAGAAGAGCATTGTTCCGTTGTCTGAAACAATATGAAGTTGAAGTGACAGGATGGAGCCTTTATATAGTGCCAGGAGGTGAGACGTAGGTTGCTTTGGGAGGGCAGGTCCCTCTCAAACCCAGCCGTTCTCACTAGTAGAGGTCGAAGTTGATGGTCTGTACCAAGATACCCTTGTGTTGCAGTGTCTGACATTCTGTCAGATACCTAACTGTTGCATATGTGTCTTACCTAACACAGAACAACCTACAAGTTGCAACATCATACTGAGGGCAAGCTCGCAGAGACAATGTGGCGACAAATTTCAGGACAGGTACTCCATTTTACGAACACAGGTGTATATATGGCCTGCACACCATTTAGGAACAAACAAAAGGATAGCAGACAATAAATAAATGCATTGCCTTCATTAAAGTAAGCTAGTATTTACTGTGTGTATAGCCCATATACAGTATTTCAGCTATGTAAACGGATGCAAATGCAAGCATAAGACACGGTGATTAATGAGGCAAATGCAAGCACAAGACAGTGAACCATGGAGACCAGCAGGTAAGGCAAGTCTAACAAAGCTGCTTCACGAGTGTACCAAATCAGTTCACAGCTTTGGCGAGCTTCCTTGTGATTGGTTGGTTGAACCAAGATACTGGTATAGCGACAGGGCCACTGGTCGTTAAACCCTTAGCACCCGGTATTCTTGTTTAGAGGCATGCATATATGGGTGACATACGCGCAGTAAAATGTAATATACTCTTAGCATGCCACAGAGGGTGATCTGTTGCGCGTTCGTCTTAAGTGCATATGGATCCATGCTTACATCAACAGTGATAAGGATCCGTGTACTCACCTATTTGTACTCACCTATTTGTGGTTGCAGGGGTCGAGTCCTAGCTCCTGGCCCCGCCTCTTCACCGGTTGCTACTAGACCCTCTCTCTCCCCGCTCCATGAGCTTTATCAAACCTCGTCTTAAAACTGTGTATGGTTCCTGCCTCCACTACGTCATTTTCTAGGCTATTCCACTGCCTTACAACTCTATGACTGAAGAAATACTTCCTACTATCTCTCTGACTCATTTGTGTCTTCAACTTCCAATTGTGGCCTCTTGTTTCTGTGTCCCCTCCCTGGAACATCCTGTCCTTGTCCACCTTGTCTATTCCACGCAGTATTTTATATGTCGTTATCATGTCTCCCCTGACCCTCCTGTCCTCCAGTGTCGTCAGGCCGATTTCCCTTAATCTTTCTTCATAGGACATTCCCCTTAGCTCTGGAACTAACCTTGTTGCAAACCTTTGTACTTTCTCTAGTTTCTTGACGTGCTTTATCAAGTGCGGGTTCCAAACAGGTGCTGCATACTCCAGTATGGGCCTGACATACACGGTGTACAGTGTCTTGAATGATTCCTTACTAAGGTGTCGGAATGCTGTTCTCAGGTTTGCCAGGCGCCCATATGCTGCAGCAGTTATCTGATTGATGTGTGCTTCCGGAGACATGCTCGGTGTTATACTCACCCCAAGATCTTTCTCCTTGAGTGAGGTTTGCAGTCTTTGGCCACCTAGCCTATACTCTGTCTGTGGTCTTCTGTGCCCTTCCCCTATCTTCATGACTTTGCATTTGGCAGGATTAAATTCGAGAAGCCATTTGCTGGACCAGGTGTCCAGTCTGTCCAGGTCTCTTTGAAGTCCTGCCTGGTCCTCATCAGATTTAATTCTCCTCATTAACTTCACATCATCTGCAAACAGGGACACTTCTGAGTCTAACCCTTCCGTCATGTCGTTCACATATACCAAAAATAGCACTGGTCCTAGGACCGACCCCTGTGGGACCCCGCTCGTCACAGGTGCCCACTGTGATACATCATTACGTACCATGACTCGTTGTTGCCTCCCTGTCAGGTATTCTCTGATCCATTGCAGTGCCCTTCCTGTTATATGCGCCTGATGCTCTAGCTTCTGCACTAATCTCTTGTGAGGAACTGTGTCAAAGGCCTTCTTGCAGTCCAAGAAGACGCAATCAACCCACCCCTCTCTCTCTTGTCTTACTTCTGTTATTTTATCATAAAACTCCAGAAGGTTTGTGACACAGGATTTGCCTTCCGTGAATCCGTGCTGGTTGGCATTTATACTCCTGTTCCGTTCCAGGTGCTCCACCACTCTCCTCCTGATAATCTTCTCCATAATTTTGCATACTATACACGTCAATGACACAGGTCTATAGTTTAGTGCCTCTTTTCTGTCTCCTTTTTTGAAAATGGGAACTACATTTGCTGTCTTCCATACCTCAGGTAGTTGCCCAGTTTCCAGGGATATGTTGAAGATTGTGGTAAGTGGTACGCACAACATATCTGCTCCCTCTCTAAGGACCCATGGAGAGATGTTGTCCGGTCCCATTGCCTTTGAGGTATCGATGTCCCTTAGCAGTTTCTTCACCTCCTCCTCATCTGTATGTATGTCGTCCAACACTTGTTGGTGTATTCCTTGTTGGTGTCCCCATCTGGTCTGTCCCCCCAGAGTCCTTCCTGTCTCTACTGTAAATACTTCCTTAAATCTCGTGTTGAGCTCCTCACATACCTCTTGATCGTTTCTTGTGAGTTCTCCACCTTCTTTCCTCAGCCTTATCACCTGGTCCTTGACTGTTGTCTTCCTCCTAATGTGGCTATACAGCAGTTTCGGGTCAGATTTGACTTTCGATGCTATGTCGTTTTCATACTGTCGCTGGGCCTCCCTCCTTATCTGCGCATACTCGTTTCTGGCTCTTCTACTAATCTCCTTGTTTTCCTGGGTCCTATGCCTCCTGTACCTTTTCCATTCTCTGTTGCACTTAGTTTTTGCCTCCCTACACCTTCGGGTAAACCAAGGACTCGTCTTGGTCTTCCTATTATTTCTGTTTCCCTTGGGAACAAAACTTTCCTCTGCCTCCTTGCACTTTGTTGCCACATATTCCATCATCTCGTTTACTGATTTTCCTACCATTTCTCTGTCCCACTGAACCTCCTGCAGGAAGTTTCTCATACCTGTGTAGTCCCCCCTTTTATAGTTTGGCCTGTCCCCTTCAGTTCCTGTTACCTTCTCCACTTGTAACTCTACTATATAGTCAAAACTCAGAACCACATGATCGCTAGCTCCAAGGGGCCTCTCGTAAGTGATGTCCTCGATGTCTGAACTGCTCAGGGTGAACACAAGATCCAGTCTTGCTGGCTCATCCTCCCCTCTCTCTCTGGTTGTGTCCCTGACATGTTGATGCATGAGGTTTTCAAGTACCACATCCATCATCTTGGCGTGTGTGTGTGCGTGCGTGCGTGCGTGCAGCATATGTACACTCCAATTTTATTTGTGCATCTTGTGTAAAGGAGTGTGAGTGAGAGTGTGTGATAGTGTGTGTGAAAGGTTTGTGACAGTCACTGTGTACAATATATTGATGGTGACCTGTCAACGGTTTCTTTGTGTGTGAGTGTACTCACCTAATTGCTCTCCTATTTGTGGTTGCAGGGGTCGATTTATAGCTCCTAGCCCTGCCTCTTCACTGGTCGCTACTAGGTCGACTCTCTTCTTGCTCCATGAGCTTTATCTTATTTCTTCTTAATGATAAGTATGGCTAGTGCCTCCCAAACACCACTCTCCAGATTGTTTTTCTGATAACTTTACTACTGAAGAAATACTTCCTAATATCTCTGTGACTCATCTAAGTCTTCAACTTCCAAGTGTGACCCCATGTTGCTGTGTCCTATTTCTGATACATCTTGTCGGTTTTTCAACCATTTATCACTAACTGCAGCAGTTTGGCCAGCGAATTTACAAGCTCAATATGATCAATATATTTGGCTTTCTTCAATAGCCTACAATACATACTTCGAGCAATTCAGTTGAACTCGGTGGCCGTGATTTTGCACTAGCTTCCTGGTCACAGGAACCTATGTTCTACTAGGATGATTGCTATTTTAAAACCTCAATGCTTATAAAAGGAATTTGCCACTTGTAAAATACTTTATACAATGTTAACGGGTACACAGCCTAGAAACAAAACTGTGGAGTGGTGTGGATGATTTAGGGCATCCTTCAATTACCAGTCTTCGTTAAAATTCGTACTTTAACTCCTGGATATCTAGGAAACTTTTCAGGAGCTGACTCTGCCCTACAATCGTGATAGTATGCATTCATCTTTGCTAAGAAAGCTCAACCAAGAGCAAATCAGAATCCTGCATTACTATAAGAATGCAGTTTACCCAGTACAAAAATTCAGTCTTTGCAAGATTAAATTTTATTTGGTCAACAAAATAAATTTAGCAATTTCACTTACAAAACAGCAAATACCTAAATGTTATGATTAAATAGCCTTCCTTTATAATGGAGTTAGTGTGCAGTTGTTTGTAGACTAACTTTGGCCTTGCAAATCACTGTAAATAGTAACTAGGCTAAATCTGGCCTAGCTGTTATAATTGTTGCAAATATTGCAAATGTCTGACCTAACTTTGGATACTTTACAAATTCTCTGTAAATAATCATATTTGCAAGCTTATATTTGCCTACTTCCGCCCTTGTATATAAATCACTAAATAATTAACTTTGTGTGCACTTAGTCCTAGCCTATCCTAGTCAATTGGCAAGCTGTGAGCTAACTTAACCTAACTTTGTAAATCACCGGTAAGTAACTGTAGCCTAAGTGGTGGCTCTGGTGGCCTGGTGGTTAACGCTCTCGCTTCACACGGTGAGGGCCTGGGTTCGATTCCCAGCCAGAGTAGAAACATTGGACGTGTTTCTTTCCACCTGTTGTCTATGTTCCCCATCAGTAAAATGGGTACCTGGGTGTTAGTCGACTGGTGTGGGTCGCATCCTGGGACACTGACCTAAGGAGGCCTGGTCACAGACCGGGCCGCGGGGGCGTTGACCCCCGGAACTCTCTCCAGATAAACTCCAGATAAGTTAAAATTAAATCTGACTAACTAATCAAGCTATTTCACAATCCGGTTCGAAGGACCATGTGAAAATGTGTAGTGTCTGTCTCCGTGTGAAAAGCACTTCCTGGCAAGTACTGTTGACACAGACACTCCGAGACTAATCGTCTCAGTATCACAAGTGGTTTTAACAACATTTTCATGATTACAACTTTAAACCCTGTAGTAAATGTCATTCACAAATTACATGATAGTTGGATGTGGACCCACTTCTTCAGCATAAGTTAACTATCCCTGATTTCCAACCCAGTATTAGTGGCCACGTGACTAGGGACAAAATACAGTAATAAGCGTCATATACAGTTCCGGTGCAGAGATTCTTATCCAAGATTCTTTAGAAGGCCTCTGAAGTATGTACATTGTTGACTACCAGGTAACGTTGGGAAACTGGCATTTCAGAGATAGAAACTCCAAGGAAGGTTCAGATTACACAAGTCTTTGTACAAGATGGCTACCAATGTCCTTCTCTGTCACTACTTCTCTAATATCCCTACTCACTTCTACCTAGTGTATATACCTTTGATATACCTTTGAAGAGTTTCGAGAGTTTCTCTACTCTCTGAGCCCGGCCATGGGCCAGGCTCGTTTGGTGCTTGCCTGGTCAACCAGGCTGCTGCTGCTGGAGGCTCGCTGCCCCACATATCCATCACAGCCTGGTTGATCTGGCACCTGGCGAAGATACTTGTCCAGTTTCCTCTTGTGTGTAACCTATATTGAAGCCTTAAACTACATTTCTTAATTCTATTATCAGCTCCTATTACTCTAATGAACAAGCAATTTATTTTTCTCATAACAGTTTTTTGGAGGATATTGGGATGTTAGAAAACACTTGGTAAGCTGGTTAAACACCTGGTAAGCTGGTTAAACACCTGGTAAGCTGGTTAAACACTTGGTAAGCTGGTTAAACACTTGGTAAGCTGGTTAAACACCTGGTAAGCTGGTTAAACACCTGGTAAGCTGGTTAAACACTTGGTAAGCTGGTTAAACACCTGGTAAGCTGGTTAAACACTTAACACGACCTAAAATGAAGTCACAAAGCTATGCACTTGTGATGGAGTTTGCTTCCTTAATGCTAAGTTTATATTAATGACCTTAGACACTGTTTTTGTTATATTAAGGTTCTCACACTTTAATTTGTTAGTATTTATTCAGCCATTTGTAATCTAGTTTACCTGAGCCGAAAGCACTATGAGAAGTCTAAAATGGCACGGAATATTTGGTCTGGAATTCTCAATTATGAACTGTTACAAAGCCAGAAACATGCTAGATGCTAGTATTCTAGCGTTCTATGATAATACATGTCACATTTTGTCATCCTGAACACAACAGAAGCTGTGGCAGTTCTTGGTATGTCAATTTTTGTATAGGTGTTTGAGAATTTTGTCTCTTTGTGCCACGAGGCATCAGCCACTTGTTTGACTGTCCTGTATATTTCTTGATGTGGTAGGGGTCCATGTTATATTCAAGTTTATTTTTAAAAGCATCAAGTACTATAGTAACACAATGTTCACATGGTGCTTCCTGGGTAAAGCAGAACTCATCACTAGTCAGTCATTAAGTAGCTGCTGTTCCAGCAATGAATGTTGTACATCTGCTTCAACTTGCTTGGAATAGAGATCCTGGAACCTTCAATTGATTTGTGACTGGTGTGAATTTATTAATTCATTACTAGCAGTGGCAGCTCGTCCATAGGAGCTGCAGAGCTGCAGTCCCCCCAGATTCTCACTGCTAGACGTATGACTATCAACCTTATGCTAAAACAATTTGCGACTGACAAGTATATTAAAGGAAAAACCTGTTGTATGTTGTTTTCAATGTATTTACAAGCGAATTATTTATTTTTTTGTAGAAACTAGATAAAAAATTATTAAAAATAGAGTTTGATGCGGTACGACAGTATAGGTATTACTGGCGCTATGAGCCGCCACTGACGAGTAGTTAGGAAAACTGTTTGTGTATTTCTTCCTTTCAGCATTTTTCCAGTTCAGTTATTAAGGAAACTTAATTGATAAACATCTCTTGGTTTTTGTAAAGCTGATACTGAATTTTCTAGACTTTCAATAATAGCCAGGAGGTCATCTTTTGTATGGTTAATCCCGTGAATGAGAGGGAATTGTTTTGAGTCACTGAGTGTCGGTGTAGAACGTCTGTCTTCAACAATCTTGTTAAGGGTTACCCCTCAAGGAAGGTTCCTTGATGCTGGTGAGGGGATCTTGATCTAGGGAACTGGATCTGTACTCCAGTTCCCTGAACTAACCCTGAATACCTTCCATCCCCCCCCCCCCCAAAGGCGCTGTATAATCCTACGGGTTAAGCACTTCCCCTTGATTATAATAATAATTAAGGGTTATACTATCTGTGTAATTAAGTCTTTGGTTGATCTTTAGTTCAATTCCTCTTATTTTATTTTCAACGCACTAGCGTTGAAAATTTAATGCCGACCGAAAAAGATTTACCGAATTTCTTAATTGAAAACGAGAAAGAAAAATATAGGTAAAAAGTTATTCACTAAAGACCTTGAAACTGCCCACTTCTGGAGATAATTAATATACAGTATATTTAAATATGAAATTTAGAATGTGTACCTTCAGTTAGTGCCAAAGTAATTTTAGCTTTGATAACTAGTTAGTTAGTTTAATATGTTTATTATGCACCCCATACCCATCCTGTGGGCGGTAGTCAAAAGATTACAGAGGTACACAATGGGTCCAGGGACCGGGCTCCAAAGTTTTGAACGTGTGACTCCTTAATGTGTTGTCCACCAGGAGCCTTACCAGTTTAAGTGTCATGAGAAAACAAACTTGTGAAGGCTTACTCAGCCCTGTAACAACTTCAGATAGTATTACTCAGGCTGGCTCCTCCTCAGGAAAATTAATGAATAGAAAAAGAAATAATAATTCACAAAGATAAACACTATTATTTATTAATGCAAAGATAAAACAGTAAAACATGAAGGTGTATCCTATTTGAAAGAAAAATGAAAAATGAAATGAAAAAAATGAGAGTAGAATTCAACGCTAATATGTACAAGTAAACTGGGGTGTCTGGTTGATGTAGCCGTTGATGATGATGTGTGTGGGAGGGGAGGGGTCACAGGTGTTGGTGAAAACCCACTGGCTAGTTCTTCACAGAGTCTCTAGCCTTGAATAGTCAGTCCAGATGACACGAACGCAGGTTCTTTACCACTGCGAAGATAAGGAAGTGTCCTGTACAATTACTCAGGTAGGTAAAGAGTGACGTCTCTTGGGCTGTTTCAGTCCGTCTCCTTCAATACTTCTCGTTGGTTGGCAGGTGACCCAATCTGTCATTTCAAGCTGGAAAGAGAGACAGGTTACCCACTGCTTAAGAAATCACTCTCCAAGATAAGTACAATATCTAAAAGATGTGGTGATTATTAAAACATTTAACAGAGATCATGGCTGAAAGGACTAAGTTCATTATTGGTCAAAAGTGAAGCTTTCAACCAATAAGTCCACTAGAATAGGAGCAGAGGCTTGTACTTACAGTTGTGCTGGGAGCTGTGAGTCTAGTGATTACCGTTTGGTCGGAGCCCCACACGTCACCTTTCGGGGTGGGGGGGAAGGGGGGGATAGCAGGAGCTAGACTTACCCTACCTTAACAAGCAGCCGGCAATCAAACTATTGTTACCATATACTCGCTCGCTACTCCTATCTGTTGAACTTTTCCCTCACAAAACTTACATAGTATTTAATAAAAGATGAAGTAATAGTGGTAGTAATACTGGTAGTAGTAGTAGTAATAGTGATAGTCATTCGCTGCCTGACCACGGTAGAGTGCGGTTGTGCTCTGCACCCCTCTGCTGTTTGTAGGCGAGCTCCCTTGTCAGTTACCTGGCTGCAGCGGTGTGAAGTGGTGCTGTCACGCCTCTGTTAACAACATAGGTGCACTGTGCTTGTCAAGATGGCGGTTAGTCTGAGACGCCGGATAAATACTGTAGGCATTGAGCTACTTAAAGGAACGATAACGCCTAGTTCTGCACAAGTCTTATTGTCAAAGATCATCCGAGAGACATATGGCATACAAGATAGTGACTTGCATGGTGTAGCATTAAACGGAGGCCAAAGAATATTCGTCAAACTGCTATCAGCTACGGTTTATGAATCGTTAGTCACCAGGTTTCAGGACGTAAGTCTTAGAGGCACACCAGCTGTCAGTGTAAGAATGATAGATGTTTCACGGCATTATACGTGGATCAAGTTACGCAACGTTCCCTTTGAGGCGGAGGAGGCGGATATAAGGAAAGTTTTTGAGACGTATGGGACGGTGCATTATGCTCAACATGGTACGTGGGCGGCAGGTGCCTATGCTGGTTTTCCAGAGGGTTCTTTCAACCTCAAAATGACTTTGAGGCACCCAATACCGTCCTGTGTGTATCTACAAGATTTCAGGACGCAGGTAATGGTAATGTACCCAGGACAACGACGTACGTGCCGCCTATGTGGTGAGTATGATCACATAGCGGCGACCTGTGACAAGCGAAGACGTGTGCCTGGACCTGTGGTGGACGTCGCAGCCCCTGCTTCAAAGATGGTAGGTGAGAAACAAACATCGGATGGAGGGCGTTGTGTTTTGTGGAGCGAGATAGTGGATCGGGCACACAGGAATGGCGGTGAGTTGGAGTCCCTCCCCCAGCTGCCTGATCAGGTATCGTCTCCTGTGGATAAGGAGGAGCAGCAATTAGAGGAGAAGGTTCTTGAGATTGAGGAGGAATTGGTGGAGGTGTTGAAGACTTTGTCACCGCCAGAGAGGGACGTTACATCTGAGCGTGGTGTCATCGGAGAGCCGTCGCTTCCAGAAAGTCGGAGACATGATAATTTGGGACGTAATGGTGGTTTGGAGTCGTCCGTTGAATCATTAAACCATTCTCAGGTAGAGGTAGAGGTTCATCGAGAGGCAACATCTGACCAAGACATGTGTAACATGACGGTCACGAGAAAGAGGGCGGCTACGTCAGATTCTGATGACGTCCTTACGCCTGCACAAAGGCCTGGGAAACAGACTGAGCTGGAGTGTGAAGGTAGTGGTGTAGGTGGTGGTAGCCATGATAGGAGGCACCGGAAGAAGAGGGGAGGGAAAGAGAGCACTCTGAAGGTGTCAAACTTAAATTCAAGCTCTGGAGTTGTAAAGAGTGATGAGAGGAAGCAGGGGTGGAAACTTTAATAGGCCTTAGGTGTATGTCTGTAAATGCTAATGGGTTATGTAGCGGTATGAAGAGAGATTGGTTTCGTAATTTCCTGAATAAATCTAGAGTGGATGTGGTGTTCCTGCAGGAGCACAATTTCAAAGAGGGTAGGGTGTTGGAGGTGGCAGGATTTCGAGTAGTTACCCTGCCATCTCCCCGTCTAAAAGGTGGTGTGGGAATTTTAATAAGGGAGACGAGCCAGTTTGTTTTGCAGAGAAGCGAGGGAGGAGGGGGAGGGAGGGTGTTGCGTGTGGATGGGTGGTGGATGGGTAAGCGTGTGTCTTTTGTGAGTGTGTATGAGCCGGCAGAAAATAACATAAAGGTAAAGAATGATTTTGTGTGTGAGGATCTTGTGTTTTTCTTAAGTGCACTGCCAGAGGTGGCGATAGTTGGTGGGGACTGGAATAGTATAATCAGGGTGGCTGATGTGGACCCAAAAGGGGCTGGATATATGTCTGGGGCTCTTGGGAATTTATTAAGGGATGTTAGGTTTACGTGATGCCTTCGGGGGGGGGGGGCGGTGTGGGAGACTGAATATACGTTTGTTAGGAGTGGTTATGCTGCGAGACTAGATAGAGTGTACCTTTCTCAGGGAGTGGACGTGAAATCTTTCAGTACTGTTGAGGCTACAATGTCAGATCATAGGGCAGTGGTGGTGGAGGTTGGGTGGGGGACGCTCGCGGACATATATAGAAGTTATTGGAAATAAAATATAAGTGTGTTAGGTGATGAGGAGGGGTTGGAGGGGTTTTCAGTCCTATGGAGGGAGCTTAGTGTGGAAGAACAGGGAGTGGATGACATTGTGACATGGTGGGATAGTGTTGCAAAGGAAAGGATTAGAAAGTTTTATGTGAGAGAGGGAAAACGTATTAATAATTTAAAATATGGACTGGCTAACTATTTAGAGTATAGGTTTACCGTTAAGAGGTTGCTATGGGCGGGGGGTGGGGGGGAATAATTTTCCTATGGATGAAATAGCTGAAATAAAGGGGAGGTTGAGGGTGTTGCAAAATGAAAGGTTTCAAGCTGTAAGGGTGCAGGCAGGGGTGAAAGAAGTGCTTTGGGGCGACAAGCCGTCAGCGTGTGTTTTGCAGCATCAAAAGCAAAGGCAGGCGGTGACAGCTATACCATGTTTAGAGGTAACGGAGATGGTTGGAAATTATAGAGCAGGGCAGGAGATACGAACCACGAAGGGGATGTGTGTGTATGCGGAGGCTTGGTACGAGAAGTACTGGAACAGTGGCGGGGTGGGTGACGTGGCGTTGGACAAGGTGTGTACGTATGTGACGTGTAATTTAGGAAATAGTGATAGAAAGGCTTTAGGTGGGACTATTACTGCAGAGGAAATAGAGAATGCGTTAAGGGGAATGAGGAAGGGGAAAGCGCCGGGTATTGACGGTCTCCCAGTAGAATTTTATTTACAACATTGGACGTTAATAAGGGGATTTATAGTTAGGTTATTTAATTGTATGAAGGAGAAGGGTAAGTTTTTTATATTTTATTTAAAACGTCATATAATAACATTAAATATATAAAAATCCATCCTTCATTAAACAGGTATACAAAACATAATACATGAACATAATACATCTTATAAAGTATGCTGCAGCACATATCCGATATTTACACCTAAGCCAACTAGTATTTCCCTAAACCATACATGATGAAATATCATATAAAAGCATACAACAATACGTATAACATTATAACAAAAATTAAAGCCTTAAACATTAGTACATAAATAAATGACAAATCCTCAAACATGTATCCCTATACTTGGACTACATTCTTGTCTTACCTTTGTTTCTATATATTTTTATTTATAACTTACAACAAATACAAGAATGCATAAGAGTTTAATAAAAGAAGAACTATACTGGATATTAACAAAATCCTCTATCACACAATCTCAGTACTTAAAATAACACTATAGCTGATAGCCATATTACCACCAGTTACACATCCAACAACATGTCCTACAAAACCCCTCCTTTTACAATAATTAATAATGCCAGTGCAGATAAAAATATTTACATGCACCGTTCTAAGTAACCTAACAATTAGGGTTATACCCTTACCTCATTAAACCGTTATTTACCATAAGTTGGTGTTGCAAGAACAAAACAAAACACAAAACTATAAAAATACATACGAAAACAGATTTAGACATTACCTTCCTATATACACACACAACTGAATCAGCGGAAGAATATACACACACAATATGTAATATCAATAATAATGCATCAACCATGAAATTCCAACTGTCATGACAACATTCATTGACACCATGCCTAACCCTTCTAGGGTAGGGTAGGTGCCTGAGCCCGAGCTTTTAGCTCATAAGACTGTCATTCCCATTAGCCCCCTTGCGGCGGGGATGGCAGACCAGAGAGGCCTAGCTTGTGGCTAGGCCTGGGGACAGTTGGTCCCAAAGATGAGGAGGTACTTGTATCTCCTCCCATGGGAGACTTAGGTCTCAGACACTCCCTAAAGAGGGAGCCAAGGCCGGGCCACCACTTGGAAAAGGCCCGGGCCGGGAGAATACCGGCTAATCTTTAATAATAATAAATAATAATAACAACATTACATAACATGGAGTTTACACATAAAATATAAGAGCAAACATTACATGCTACCTCATCTTTAAACCCAGATTATGTACATATTTAATATAATCCAAAACTAGAATTATCACATTGAAACATGTCAACTTGGTTCTGCCCACACAAGAACGGGGCAAGAAACCCCCTCAATTAAGACTATACAGGCACTCCCCTACAACTAACTAAATCCTAGCTTAAGATCTAACTTGTTAATGATTGGCCATAAGATCCTAATCTCCCTGTCTGAAACACAAAGTATACATCCTTGACATAGTAATATTCACTACATGAATGTGTGTAAAAATAGTACAATCCTTCTTTTATATAGGAGTACAGTTTTAAAGGAAAGTACTTGCAGCTGCATGTTTAAAACTACAAAAATACAAGCATCATCCCATACTAACGTACACTTGACCTACAGTGTTTCCTCGTTTTATTTTAATTTTTTAACACATCTCATATTAATAAAAAGGATTACTATAAATCACTGGCAGTATCATTTTTGTACATGTTCAGTCCTGCATGCCATAAAACACCATAACAGCTGCGTAAGCCACCTATCCTTGACAGTGAGTGTAATAAATATACCCAAACCAAAATATGTAAATGTATGACGTTCTAGGTGTTACTGAATGAGACCATGGTACTGAACGCAAATATAAAATAACCCTCCAGGAACATAACCAGTTCGCGAATGTATGCTCTCACTAGCTCACTCTCTCATCACCTTCACCACTACTAGCACAACCTTACACCCCCCCCCCCTCACATTAAAGGAGACCCGTCCCTTGCCCCCCCCCCTGTTCCCTGAGAAGTTATGCTACAGTGAGATTACGATAACCTACCGAAAAACTTGATTCCCATCTCCCCCCATATATTAATCTATTCCTACACCTTGTCCTAAAGAACCTTGCTGCTAACGCTTTTATCCTCAATTGCCCTTTAATCTGCCTCATTCCCCAAGAAACATGCAAATAATCTGCCATAACATACATTAAAGCCCTCCCCACTTCACTTCCTACCCCACTAACATCCATCGACAAAGATCTAAGAAAAGACCAACTCCTCCCCCCCCCCCAACAGCCTAATAACTCCCGCCATCCAGACTCTCACCACGCCCAAAGGTGAACAAAAATATACCACATGATAGGCAGTTTCCTCCTCCCCACAGAATAAACATGTTGCCGCTCTCACCAACCCCATCTTATGCAACATTTGCTTAGATGCCACCACACCCATGAGAAAACAGTATACCATCTCCCTGACTCTTGCTGGTATCCTAAGCTTCATGAACTCCCCCCATATGACCCTCCAGTTATACATGGGGTATACTGCGACCCCCTGCAATACGCCCCTTCCCCACACCACACTCACCACTGTGTTTACCTTCAAACTTTTAGCCTGCCTCACTGTCAACAAGAATCTTATTACATCTTCACACTTTCTCAAATCCCTGCCACACCACCAGTTTCTAGCATCCCTCATCACCCTATCCACCCTAACACCCCTCTCCCCCCGCACCCTTAGATACCTCTGCTTAATATATAATGCCATTACCCTAGGCCCTAAGGCCAACAAACCTAGTCCCCTCCGTTTCACCTCCGTCATGACCACATCCTTGGACAACCAAGCCCTCCCAAACCCCCACACAAACGTCAACACCCTCCTCTGTATTTCCTGTATATCCTGCACCCTCAAAGGGAACACCTCCGCCACACCCCAGACCTTACTATACACCACCGAGTTAATTACCAACGCCCTCTGCTGTAACGCCACTTCACTAACCCTCAAACCTTTTAACTTGCCTATAACTCTACTCGTGACTGTTTCTGAGTTAATCCTCCTACATTCCTGCAACTGCTTCATATACCATATCCCACACACCCTAATTCTGTCACAAACCGTCCATCCCATCTCCTCTCCCAATCTCCCCCCAACCCAATTTCCTACCTCCAATAACCTAGACTTTGCTAAATTAACTACCATTCCTGAAACATTCCCGAAACTCCTTATCACCTCTCCCACCCTTCTTAAAGCCTCCCCACTCGTAACTAACACAGTTGTGTCATCCACATAACCTACTATTCCCCCCATGCTTCCCCCCTACCCCCCGCAATTCCTCCTCCACAGCCTCAAAGAAAGGATGTTGCACACATGCAAAGAGCAACTGCGACAGCAGGCAACCCTGCCTTAATCCCTGTTCCATCATCACCACCCCCCCCCAGCTTTCCATTAACCTGCACCCTCATGACAGCCCCCTCATATAGAGTGCGCATCCACCTCACTAACCCCCCTCCAAAACCCAATTTCTCCAAACATCCCCACAAAAAGTTCCTCTTCACGCAGTCATAGGCCTGAGCCCAATCCAAGCCAAGGACGCCCCCTCCCTGGCAGTTCTCTATAAAATCCCTTATCCCACTGTGCCCATTCTTCATAGTCCGTCCCGGTATCCCATACTGCCCCTCATGTATGCTATTCCCAATTACCTTCTTTAACCTGTTACCCAATACCTTCGCAAAAATTTTGTAATCTGTACACATTAACGACAACGGACGATAATCTCCCAACCCCTTCTCCTCCCCCCCCTTCTTTGGCACCAAAACAATAGTTAGGTAAGACACATATGCAACAGTTAGGTATCTTTATTTCGAAACGCTTCGCCTACACAGTAGGCTTCTTCAGTCGAGTACAGAAAAGTTGATAGAAGCAGAAGAGACTTGAAGACGATGTAATCAGTCCATCACCCTTAAAGTTTTGAGGTGGTCAGTCCCTCAGTCTGGAGAAGAGCATTGTTCCAAAATTTGAAACAACATATTGTTTCAAATTTTGGAACAATGCTCTTCTCCAGACTGAGGGACTGACCACCTCAAAACTTTAAGGGTGATGGACTGATTACATCGTCTTCAAGTCTCTTCTGCTTCTATCAACTTTTCTGTACTCGACTGAAGAAGCCTACTGTGTAGGCGAAGCGTTTCGAAATAAAGATACCTAACTGTTGCATATGTGTCTTACCTAGCAATCTGTCGGTATTTTATACCATTTTAATATTCACCAAAACAATAACCCCAGTTTTCTGCGTTTGCGCCATCCTACCACGTTTCAACATATAATTCAGAACCGCCACTAGGCACTCCCTCAGATCCTCCCAATGTGCTCTGTAAAAATCATTAGATAACCCATCTATTCCCGGTGCCTTCCCCTAACTCAACCCATTCACCACCTCCCCCACCTCTGCCTCCTTAATGCCTCCCTCCAACACGTCCCTATCCCCCTGCCCCAAAACCTGATGAACCCCTATATCTCTAAATGTTTCCAACCCAACCACTCTCCCCTTCTCTTCCATTTCGATCTGAGAGGGATCTGACCTCTCAGTGGCTACATTCTCACTACTACTACAACTCTGCACCTCTCCTTCCGACAGTATTTAAGTCTCCGCACTGTCGCTTGATCTTCAGATAGTTCCTGACTATGGAACTGAACTTCTCCAGGCTGAGGGACTGACAACCTCAAAATTCTACGACTTCAAGGGTGATGGACTGATTACATCGTCTTCACATCTCTACTGTTCCTGCCTACTTTCTGTATTCGACTGAAGAAGCCTACTGTGTAGGCGAAACGTTTCGGAATAAAGTTGCTTAACTGTTGCCTATGTGTCTTACCTACCTACTCAAGAAATAACTCCCGTACCCAATGACACCATTCAAACCCAGCCCCTTCCACTCATATATTTGTCCAGTCTCTTCTTAAAACTATCCAAGGTCCTAGCCTCTATCACCCCACTGGGAAGACTGTTCCACGCATCTACAACTCTGTTAGAAAACCAGTACTTACCTATGTCCTTTCTAAATCTAAATTTATCCAACTTAAATCCATTATTTCTGGTTCTTACCTGGTTCGACACCCTCAGTACTTTATTAATATCTCCCTTGTTTATGCCCGTCATCCACTTATACACTTCAATGATATCTCCCCTCATTCTACGCCTCTCCAGAGAGTGGAGATTTAAGGCTTAAAGTCTATCTTCATACGGGAGGTTCCTTACACAGTAAATCATTTTAGTCATTCTTCTCTGTATGTTCTCTAATGAGTCTATATCCATCCTGTAGTAAGGGGACCAAAACTGAGCAGCATAATCTAAATGAGGCCACTTATGTTATGTTCTTATGCATTCGCATCCGCAAAATGAGTTAGACATCCGAATACACATCCGCATCCGCGGATATCTAAATTTTCACATCCGATACATCCCTAAAAATTTACACACCCGCCTGTCCCATGCAGGTCCTCATCAGATCCAACCCGCCCAGCATTCTCCACCTGACTCCATCCTATAAATACTCACGTACCTTTCATCCAGGTAGATTTGTTTGTGACTTGATAAAGCCCAATGTGTGGGCGAAATGTAGTCAATAAAGGATCACATTATTACTGCTTATGTTGTTAGGTAAGACACATATGCAACAGTTAGGTATCTTTATTATGAAACGTTTCGCCTACACAGTAGGCTTCTTCAGTCAAGTACAGAAAAGTTGATAGAAGCAGAAGATACTTGAAGACGATGTAATCAGTCCATCACCCTTAAAGTTTTGAGGTGGTCAGTCCCTCAGTCTGGAGAAGAGCATTGTTCCATTGTATGAAACAATATGGAGAAGAAGTGACAGGATGGAGCTTTTTATAGCGCCAAGAGGTGAGACGTAGGCCACTAGGAGAGGTAAGAACTCAGATGTTGAGAGGTCAGGTCCCTCTCAAATCGGTATTTTATACCATTTTAATGTTCCATCTGTCAGATACTGCTTATGTGTTTATTTTTCCAGTGTGTCGGTATTTCATACCATTTATTTCCATGGAGCATGCATATACCAAAACTCGACTGAACACTTCTCTGGCCCTATGCTGTACTTTCAACAAGAATGATGGTCTGAAACCATCGATTCCAAAATGAGGGACTGATTACCTCAAACTCCTCACCTCTTTACACCTTCCTACTTTGTATTGGACTGATGAAACCACTGTGTGGCTTCATCAGTCCAATACAAAGTGCCAATACAATATTTGCACTTGCCTTTGCTCCTTTTATAAGCCTCTGCACTCTGGTCTTCACCTTTGGAATTAATTTAGCTCTGCAATATCTTCTCTGTTTGCCTTAATTCTTTTTAGTAACTGGTGTCTGAGTTTCATATTATCTAATATCTCAGTAGTCATCCAGGGTTCAGTTCATCGTTTAATCGTAGCCTCTAACTGGTGCAATATTATCAAGGATGACAGTGAACATTGTTTTGATATTTTCCCAGGGACTATTTTCTTCCGTGTAACTTGTCACTGTCTAATCATAATTGTGTAGCCTATTTACCAGTGTTTCTTTTCTGTAGTTTCTAGTTGACCTCATTTTTATTGCCCTACGTAGGCCTATACGTTTCCTTTGGAAAGTATTTTGGATACTTACTCTCAAGGTACCTCAGTTAGTTGATGATAGAGTACAATAGGAGGGTAGCTAAAACCGCGACACTTGCACACACCACTGTAAAGATTATAGTCGCTACATCATAAATCCCCGAAACGAACATTATGGCCCCGTATAAAAGTGACGTAGCGGCTGCCAGTGCAATACCGTGGAGTAGAAAAACTATGTAGTACTCGCAGTTATCACGACCGATGCAATTGGCCATAACTGGACAGTGGTGGAGGCGGTACCATACACACGCCTAACAGATAGAGCAGTGTTTTGCAATTGGAGGAATTTTTAATTTACATTTTTCACAATTCCTCCAGTTTTAAGAATTATTTGTCTGATGTCGTCTAACCACTTTTCCCGGGTTCGTAAACATTGTTATATATGCATAGCCCATGGTCACAGACTATAAATAAAACATTATCAGCTGGAAAGGGAAAGAGTAACTTCCCAACAAAGCTGGAATTTTCTCGTACAGGATGGTATCAGAATAACGAAAAAATAAAATTATCGGTATTGGTACCATTATAATCTAATTGATTATCAACCATACTGGATTTTGGTTTGGAGACATAGTCTGGAATGTGCCTTTATCAGACCTGTTTTAAGAGTTGTTAGTATATTTTAGACCGTGAGACTGGCCTGCACCCACAGTCCATTTTGGACTGTCATCATATCCAACCGGACCCTGAATCTAATGTGGACCCACATCAATGTTAACTGGACCCTCAGTTAATTATGAAGCATCATCAATCTTAACTGGACCCTCAGTTAATTATGAAGCATCATCAATCCTAACTGGACCCTCAGTTAATTATGAAGCATCATCAATCTTAACTGGACCCTCAGTAGTCCGGACAGGACCAGACTCCACTGGGTCTTCAGTGGAAATAGTGCCTTATGGACAGGGAACTGGGTCGGGAGGTACACAGAACTGAAGAGTGGCATTAACCACGTCTCCTTGGAAATGTAAACTCAGGCACGTCTCTCCCCTGACCAGTCTCTCGCACAGAGAGCCAATTGTAAAAATGCTCTTGCCTGCCTTTTCTCGTCCTTGCATGATTTTCAGTTTTATTTCTTCTTGATCTTTGCCTTTAAGGTGTATTTCATTATTTTTATCATTTTCATTGAATAGCTGGTATAAACACCTTAAATTTGGATCTTACTCGCAAGGCACTGACTTGAGATCCAACGATTAACGAAAGAAGGGTCGGGTCCAGAAGCCTCTCTTACTACAAGTCAGTGCAGTGGGAAGTTTATCGTAATCAGGGTTTAACCAAAGTCTTAGAGATCTCAGTTATAGTCTGACTGACCGGACTGAACCCTCAGTCCGGACTGACGGTCCATTCGGCATTTTTGTCCGACCCACACAATCAGTCCAGTCGGGGCCGTAAGTCAGTACTGAATTATTAGTCTATTAGGATGATGTGTTACCATTTTCGTCTTCATTGACTGGGGCCAAAACTGGTTGTTTTCGTTGGTATTAAGGGAGACACAAGACTAATTGTGCGGCGAAGAGGTCTAACCCAACAGGGAAGCTGATGATGATGTTCCCTTCAGACAACAACCTTTCCAGCTGCCCGAGAGGAATACTAACTTTACTCATACATGTCGAGCCCCTTATAATTTTCATTTCTACACATTTTTCGGCATTACCTTCAAGGTGAATAACACCCTTCGGGTCGTCGAGAGGGAAGCATTACTACACCTGGAAGACCCTCAACAAAGGTCCAGGGGGACGGGAAGGTTATGAAAAATCAAGGGCCCTTTGCATCAAGGGACGAGACCACCAGGTTTCATAACCAATACTTATTCTATTAGGTAGCTTGCCTTCCTCTGGAACGGTTAGTCGCAGTTCAGCCAACTTTAACTCTAAGCAAATTTTTTACACCATTGTTTTTTCAGTTAATATCTATACTTATTAACTCGCAGAGATGCGTGGTAATGTTTGGTATCGAAAAACTAATAAATGGGAAGGTTAGAATGATTAAATTTTTATGTATGTGCTTGCAGAGGTGGAGTCACGCTGAGGAATGTTAATTAATGTTGCAGATTATTAAATGGTGGTGGTAGTAATGATGCTGCTGGCGGTAGTAGTGGTGGTGGTAGTAGTGGTAGTAGAAGTGATGATGCTGGTGGTGGTAGTAGTGGTAGCGTCAGTGGTCGTGGTACTGATGATGCTGGTGGTGGTAGTGGAAGTGTCAGTGGTGGTGGTAGTGATGATGCTGTTGTGGTAGTAGTACTGCCAGTGGTGATGGTAGTGATGATGCTGGTGGTGGTAGTAGTACTGCCAGTGGTGGTGGTAATGATGACGCTGGTGGTGGTAGTGGTGATGCTAGTGGTAGTAGTAGTACTGTCAGTGGTGGTGGTAGTGACAATGCTGCTGGTGATAGTAGTACTGTCAGTGGTAGTGGTAGAGATGCTGCTGGTGGTGGTCGTAGTACTGTCAGTGGTAGTGATAGTGATGATCCTGCTGGTGATAGTAGTACTGTCAGTGGTGGTGGTAGTAGTGATAGTGTCAGTGGTGGTGGTGATGCTGGTGGTGGTAGTAGTACTGTCAGTGGTGGTTTTAGTAGTGACAGCGTCAGTAGTGGTGGTAGTGATGATGCTGGTGGTGGTAGTAGTACTGTCAGTGGTGGTGGTAGCGATGATGCTGCTGGTTGTAGTAGTAGTACTGCCAGTGGTGATGGTAGTGATGATGCTGGTGGTGGTAGTAGTAGTACTGCCAGTGGTGATGGTAGTGATGATGCTGGTGGTGGTAGTAGTACTGCCAGTGTTGGTGGTAATGATGATGCTGGTGGTGGTAGTGGTGATGCTGGTGGTAGTAGTAGTAGTACTCTCAGTGGTGGTGGTAGTGACAATGCTGCTGGTGATAGCAGTACTGTCAGTGGTAGTGGTAGTGATGATCCTGCTGGTGATAGTAGTACTGTCAGTGGTGGTGGTAGTAGTGATAGTGTTAGTGGTGGTGGTGGTAGTAGTACTGTCAGTGTTGGTTTTAGTAGTGACACGTCAGTAGTGGTGGTAGTGATGATGCTGGTGGTGGTAGTAGTACTGTCAGTGGTGGTGGTGGTAGCGATGATGCTGCTGGTGGTAGTAGTACTGTCAGTGGTAGTGGTAGTGATGATCGTGCTGGTGATATTAGTACTATCAGTGATGGTTTTAGTAGTGACAGTGTCAGTGGTGGTCGTAGTGATGCTGCTGCTGCTGGTTATAGTAATACTGTTAGTGGTTGTGGTAGTGATGCTGTTGGTGGTAGTAGTACTGTGAGTGGTAGTGGTAGTGATGATGCTGGTGGTGGTAGTAGTACTGTCAGTGGTAGTGGAAGTGATGATGCTGGTAATGGTAGTATGTTACAAAAAACGCGATTTCTAATAAGCATAGAGATCTCCAGTGAATACTAGAAAGGACTGCCCTTCTGGCATCCAGCCTGTTACTTGGTTTTTGTAATAAGTAGTCAGTATCCTGGTCCAATTATCCATTAGAATTTAGTAAGATTCAATAGTGCTTCAGGTTTACAACTGGTAGGCTACTAACTAAAGAAATTAAAATTTAATAAGTTTATTAATCACAGTTATCTAGGCGTATATTATCAAAATAAATTAATCAATATAATCAAAATAATCACTTCTCTCGTGTACAGTAGTATTGTGCTGAAGGCACATATCACATCTTTATGGCTTTTAAGTACCGTCTGGTATATTGTTAACATTTAATAACATAATACAAATATATACAAGTAAGTTTGTGTGTGTGTAAGTGCTCTAAGTAGTTCACTAGGTCTCGAGACTTGACTGGACTTAACCAGTGACTGACTAAAAGTCCTCACATAAACTACTTGACCAACCTGGCAATCAGAACAGCTTGCTTGAACAATAAAAAGACATAAGCTGAACAGCAATTTAACAAGCAACAGCGACACAGAATCAGGAACAAGGAGATAATATAACGACACTACAGATCCTGCACAAAAGTCACAAAACTCCTATACTACTGAATCTAAGTTTAGCATTAGAAAATCCCCGACTGTGACAGTACACAGATACCAGTACAAATTAGGTCAGAAGCTACAGCTCAGGGCCTGAATTTCTCAGAGTGTCTATGTGACACACAACCTCAGTACAACGTCGAAATTCACTAAGTCTAGACTATGTTCTGCTGTCTGCATAGTTGCTGATCCCTGTGTTATATAGCATAGCATATAGTATCATCCATGTGCTTTAGATAGGAGATCCCTTTTAGGCCTGTGACTTTGTGTGATGTCACGGGATGCGCATGTGTACGTTCGTATCTCTGCCCCGGTCTCAGTCGGCGTAGACATCCAGGCTAAGACAGGCAGAGGCTGGGCTCCATTCCTCATCATCTCAGTTTGACAATATATGTTACCTTCCAACAAGTGTGTCTACCTTCAACCCTCGATATCTCCATTTAAGAACCCCTACGATAAATGGTGACAGCGGTGAGGGCGTAAAATTGATAATTACGCCGATGTATGGAGATTTCTTTCGACCAGCAAGACGGCCATTTCGTGTCACCAGTAGGCCGACCTAGCCAGCCTGGTACCTCAAGTAAGCTACTCTCTCAAGCTCCTACCAGCTTCTACGCCATTCACTGGTCAGTCTCTTTGTATTAGTGTTTATCTGCTTATTTGCATCACTCCCGAGGGGTTGACCCGAGTTTGCAAAATAAGCCAGCTTCCAGTCTGTGGTGAGGAAGCCCGGTCCAGCCTAGTCTACTTCATCCAATTCCTTACCTGACAAGCCAGCTTCCACCTCTGCTGTGCTCATCGTGAGAAGTTGTCAAGCTATTCTGTGTGAAGGGTTAAGATAAGCCAGCTAGCAACTAACCTAGGTGTCTTACCCCAGTACTCAAGTAAGCCACATGAGTAGTCTTCATCGCTTGTGATTCAAGCTCCAAGCCATCCTGAGTGCTCTTTTTCATCCTTGTGGTGTTGTGGTATTTCGTGGGTGTATTTTAAGCTAGCCAGCTTAGAATATCTTCGCAGCAGTGTGGCTGTTCTCAGTGAGGCTTACGCCGTTCAACCCATAGGCCCAGCCACCCACGACCACGTGTGTCGCACCATTGCCGGTCTTAGCCCTGTTTACCCACAAACCCAACCACTCTCACTGTTGTGGTACTCACCCAACCTCCACCAGTGTTTTGGCGCACTACTAAGGGTTGTAGCACCATATTTTAAGGACCACATAGGGGGTCAAGAGCTAGAGTGTGTTTTCGCGCCACCGTTAAAAGCCTCCTGTGTGAGTTCATCGTCGATGTAAGCGCAATTCTACGATCACGTGTGCAGAGGACAGCAGCAAGACGACATAAACAATCCTCTACTCTCCACTACCATCTACACCAAGTCGTTACAGAGATAATTAATATTTTTTTTTCATAGAGACATTTGCGAGTGTTGAGACATTTCTTTTGTGTTTCCAGTGATTTTTCTCTTAGTGACATTCAGTGACTCTTGATCAGACTCAGTGTTTATCATGTACTGATTGCAATAATCTTTTTATCTCCTTAATTCAGTGTTAATTTTCGTTCATTATCTTATGTCTGTTGTGTTGTGTGTCTTTTTATACACTTGAAGTAAGTACTTAGTGTTTTTCCTTTGTTGTGTGTGCAACATATGAGCAGTATAAAACTTGTGTTTACACTTCAGAATCACCTAGTGTTCTCAGTGATTCAGTGGAGTAATTCAGTAATTTGCATCACAACTCAGTTGGTAGGTAAGACACATAGGCAACAGTTAGGCAACTTTATTCCGAAACGTTTCGCCTACACAGTAGGCTTCTTCAGTCGAATACAGAAAGTAGGCAGGAGCAGTAGAGATGTGAAGACGATGTAATCAATCCATCACCCTTGAAGTCGTAGAATTTGAGGTTGTCAGTCCCTCGGCCTGGAGAAGTTCAGTTCCATAGTTAGGAACTATCTGAAGATCAAGCCTACTGTGTAGGCGAAACGTTTCGGAATAAAGTTGCCTAACTGTTGCCTATGTGTCTTACCTACCAACCTGTCGGTATTGTATACCATTTTGATGTTCATCACAACTCAGTGTTGTCTCAGGCCAGGCCGGGTTTAATTGGATATGTTGACGACACCACTGTTCTCATTCGTGAAGGGATGTCAATGGGAGTGTTGGACGAGGTTGTGCAATTATTTGGAAGTGCCACGAGTATGCAGGTATATAGTGCGAAGTCAAGGTGCATGGGGTTGGGTTCTTGGGTGGGGGGGGAGATGTAATGTTGTTAAAGAATGGGCGATGTCTTTAAAGATTTGTGGTATTATTTATAAGGATGACATGGTTGCGGCGCTGGAGGAAAACTCGGATAGGTTATTGGAAAGGGTCGTGGGCGTCTAGGTGTTCTGAGACCCCAGCACCTAACTCTGATACAGCGAGTGATAGTCGTGAACATTTTATTGTATAGTAAGATTTGGCATGTTGCAGCTGTGTTCACAATTACAGGGACAGCGAATGCGGGGATTCTAAGACGGGTGTACAAATTTTTGTGGGGTTCACGTTGTGATTGGTTACGGAGGGAAGTTGTAATGTTACCTGTAAGTCAGGGTGGGGTGGGGTTGCTGGATTTAAGACGGAGGGATAAATGTGTGTTTATTAAATGGGAAGTGTTGTGTGAGGGTGTGAACACGGGGCAGTTGGGAAGGATACACGACAGGCTGGGTATGTGGTATCGAGGAATGGAGTTGAGGGAATGCGAAATCGTTTTGAGGTCTGTGATGTTGGTTAGGGAACTGAGAAAGGTTCGTATAAGGGTTTTGTGTAGGTTACTTGCAGGTAGGTGCGTTGTCCCAGTTGAGGGTTTGTTCCCCATGTATGCGTGGAAGAGTATTTGGTTTAGATTTAGTAAAATGAAGTTAAACCCTCGGGCGCGTGAGGTAATGTTTCGTTTTCTGCATGAGATCCTTCTGTCTGGTGAGATACTACGAAACAGACATGTTGTAGAGGATGGGGGGTGTGGTATCTGTGGAGGGGATGAGACAGCGTTCCATGTAGTTTACTTTTGTGAAAGGCTAGAGGAGGTTAGGTGCTGGTTAAGTAGGTTGGTACGGAGGGTGGGGGGCCGTGGGGTGTCGGTTTTGCGTGCTTTAATCAGGTTACGTTCTCTGATGAATGTTCGTATCTGGTGGGGAAGAGCTGTCAGGAACTGGTCAGCAACCATGAAGTCTCTAAGAGATTCATAACTGCGATCAATTCCTGAACTCTCTATCCAAAAGTCGAACAAACGAAAGAGTGTTACCTGTAGCTGCTGAAAGTTCTGGCCAGGCTGTAAGGTGGCATACCTGAAAACTTTCCTGTAAGAATTTGTGGTTTTTTGATATGCTTTAAGGATCGCCTTCTTCAATAGGTTATAATTACATATAATATCCTGTGACAAAGTTGCATAGATATTCAAAGCTGTACCAGAAAATAACATTCCTAACCTGGTAGCCCAGGTGTCAGCAGGCAATTCACAGAGGGTAGCGGTATTTTCAAACCTGATAATGTAAGAAGTTATATCTTCCCCCTCTGTGAAGGGAGGTAAATTAGGTGTTGGAATATGTGCACTAGCTGCACGTTGTTCCATTACTCCTTCATCTAATTGCTGTTGTGAGAAAGTTAACTTCTTATTCTCTAATTCAAGACGAGTTTGTTCGAGCTCGCGATCCTTTTCTCTCTCCCTTAACTCATATTCTCTGTCCTTTGCTCTTTCTTCAAGTTCCCTTAATTTAACCTGTTCCTCACGTACTCTTGCTCTCTCCTCACGATCAAGTCTATCACGCTCCTTTTTGTCTTCTCTTTCGATTCTCTCTCTCTCCTTTTTCTCTTCTCTTTCCCTTTCTAACTGTCTTTCTTCTCTCTCAATTCTCTCTCTTTCAAGTCTTTCCTGGATCTTAGCACTAATGAAAGATTCTAAATTTTTCCCTGTTATTCCTAACTTATTTCCAGCGTTCATCTAAAACTGGTTTTCATCCATACTTGCAAGAATAACTTAAACTATCAGGGGAAATGAAACGGGTATTAAAGAAAACTGAGGGTTCAATTCCTGCTCCGCTCAAACTGTAAATAATCCAGAGGGCTCGATCCCTGCTTCAATTAAACAATATGTATTAATGAAAACGAAGGGTTCTATGCCGGCTCCGAGCAAACAGTAAGTAGAATGGGGTCACTTGACCATCCAATCTTCTCACCAACAAATCAAGAGTGTCCTATGACAGTTCCCTTGATATAATGAAGAGCTCAATGAAACAAGTTGTCACTGGAAAATCTCGGGTCCCTAGAGTCTAATCCTCCAAAGTGTTTCAAGCTCACATACAATTAGGTGACAGAATTAAATATTATATCCTGCTTGACTTGACTTACAATAAATTGAGACTATAACAATCAGCAAATCTTTTAAATACCTGTACTGTAGTCCTACCATAGAGAATGATTACTCATGGCTGGTGGTAACCGTCTGTGGTATGCAGCGTTGAAGTTCCAATGGTAGATTTGAGATGGAGTTGAATCTTGATTCAGTAGAGTTGATCCTGGCATGGTCCCCACTTGTGAAGGCTTACTCAGCCCTGTAACAACTTCAGACAGTATTACCCAGGCTGGCTCCTCCTCAGGAAAATTAGTGAATAGAAAAAGAAATAATAACAGACAGACATAAACACTTTATTATGTAGAAAATATAGAATGTAAAACACTTAAATATGAAATATTAATCCTACATTAAAGAAAATGAAAAATGAAAAATATAAATGATAACTGAATTCAACGCTAATTTAAAACTTGGGTGTCTGGTGTTGGTGACACTGCTTGTTGAAATCTTAGCCGTTGCTGATTATGGGGGGGGGGTCGCAGGTGTTGGTGACCACCACTGGCTAGTTCTTCACAGAGAATCGCCGTGATTATTATCCCAATGACAGGAAAGCAGGTTCTTTACCGCTGCAATGATGTGGGGTTACATCCTGCAATTTCATACAGGTGCACAGGTAGTTCAATACAAAATGGGGAAGTCTCTGGGCGTTAGTCCTTCTCCTGTTCTTCTCGTTGATTGACAGGTGACCCTCACTGTCATCCAAGCTGAAAAGATAGTCAGGTTACCCACTGCTTAAATAATCACTCTCCATGGCAAGTACAATACTCAAAAGACGTGGTGATTATTACAACAGTCAACCTAGAGCAAGACTGAAAGGACTAAGTTTATTATTGGTCAAAAGTGAAGCTTTTAACCAATAAATCCACTAGAATACAAGGCAGGCATGTACTTACAGTAGTGTTGGGAGCTGTGAGTCGAGTGATTTAATGTTTGACCAGAGCCCCACACATCACCTTTCGAGGGGGGGGAAGAGGGAGGGGAAGGGATAGCGGGAGCTAGACTGACCCTTCGTTAACAAGCAGCCGGCAATCAAACTATCACTTTAGGGGTGGGGGAGAAAAGGCGGGAAAAACGGGAGCGTGACTTACCCTACCTTAACTAGTAGCCGGCAATGAAACTATCGCTACTATATCTCTACTCCTCTCTATTGAACTTTTCCCTCACACTATCACTATTTTTTTTTTATATTTTATTTAAAACCAATACAGTTTAACATCAAAATAAAGAAACAGTATGGATATCAATCAAATTAACTGACAAACGGATTGCACCTATATGCTCGCAAGATATTGCTGCCAAATATACAACAAGAACTTATGGCTAGAACATAGCTAAAAAAAAATACTGTCACAGGGTCATGAATTGACATATATACACATTCATTGATGCAAAACCTTGCATATATATAAATTGTACATATAACATGACATCTGACAAAGGCTCAATACACTTGAACATAAAATATACAAAGAAGTTATATCAGTTAAATCCCATCCTTCGCATTAATCAAAAAACCAAAACCTAACATCATAATCTTACTAGAACATCTACATACGCATCCCTAACAATACAGCTTTACATATACCAACATACGAATATACAGAAAAAGAATACAGCTTAGAACACAAAAACTGAAGCGCTATACTGTTACAATAAACCCATATACATAATCTCAGACACAAATGACTACGTCACTAAACTGTCTAGATATGTCTGTATACCATACAGACTACAACTTAACATCAAGAACTTAGCATTGACACCAAACCGGTATCAGGGTACAGACCATAATTATAAACTTTAAAAAGAATCGAATCATACATATATAAAGTATTACATAACGTCTGACCCATGACAAAGGCTCAATACATTAGAAAGGGATATATATATATACACACACACACACACACACACACACACACACACACACACACACACACACACACACACACACACACACACACACACGCGCGTACACACAAACAATTTCACAAAATCACATTAATCAAATGCACTGTATGCACAAAGCAAAACAGTATATAAGCATATCTCATCATGCTAAAACCCAGCACGTAACATAAAAACAAACTAAAACACACTTCACGTCGCAACTAACTTATTACTCAAGAATCGTGTCATACAAGACTGATACACATCAAAATTATACATAAAAAGTCTACTATATTATACCTACATTCTGAAAAGTGCTATATCTAACATAACGAGACCTTGAGCCCTACATCCACACTTGGATGCCATAAAGTCTCAATGAAAACCTGGAAACCATTCCAAACCCACATTCACAACACTCTCACGACCCCTCCCCCAAAGGAGGCGAGCCCGCTGTGACCCCCTGACTCCCTCCAACCTATGAAAACCCCGTCACTCACTCATTATCAATCACAGATTTACGAGAATCCCTAACGTTAGCATTCTATACCCCTCTGAGAAAAGCCTGATCCCACCTCCTCCCATACAAATCTATGTTACGACACATCGTACGATAGAACGTTACCGCAAGAACCTTCCTTCTCTCCTCACTATCCCCTCTCCCCCTCATCACCCACGACATATATATATAATCTACCATGATATAATCTAAAGCTCTTATGACACCCTCGTCTAACCCACCCATATCTAGACTTAAAGCTGAGGAAGTTACTGAGGCTGCTGACCTGTATGCTGAGGCTCACAATTTCTATAAAAACCTAAAGGGATCGAACCCTAAGGGCAAGGGTTCATCAGACCTTAAGAAGTCAAAGCCTCTAGTGGAAAGTAAAATGACTTTTTTTTTCCTGTTTGTCATTTGTGTGGTGTTAAGGGACATAAACGTCCAGATTGTCCTTCTAAGAAGGTCCAAAAAGTTGGAAGATGTTTTAAAGACTGTAATGACCAAGCACCCTTCTGTTCAGGAACAGTTAATGGACTTAATGTATCTACCATTTTACGAGACACTGGATGCACATGTATAGTCATTTCTGATAAGCTGTTCCCTAACCTTAAAGAAACTCATTCCTCTGCTATACTTTCAGACTACTTGGGCCGTACAGACACTTTTCCTACCATCCGTTGTTACATTAGGTCTAAATGGTTCACAGGTTGGTCTGAAGCCGTACTAGCTCCCATCACTTCTTGCTCCGTACTAATAGGTAATATTAAAGGTGCCATTCTTCCTTCTGAGGTTGACCTTTCATCACCAAAGATGGATATAAGTGTTTCAGATCCTCTTCCTGTAGAGTCAGAGAAGCCCCTCGAAAGTTCAGATGAGACAATGTCTCGTGAGATTCATGTGGGATTAAAAACCAGTGATGCTACTCTCGAAAGCGAGGTAGTAGGATCACCGGTTCACTTGTTAGATGAAAGTGAAGATATCACCTCCGATACCATAAATGTCTTGACTAGGTCTCAGACCAAAGCCCATGCTTCCCCTACTGTCCATCCTTTGATTTTCCCTGACTTTAAGCCTTTAGATATATCGAAGGACTCCTTTGTCAATTTTCAACGTAATTGCCCTTCTCTTCAGAATTGCCATAATGCTGCTAAACAAAATCAAGTTATCCAAAGGAAAAACTTTTTATATAAATCTGAATATATAAAAGGTATCTTGCACAAGTCAGTATTCAAATTAAATTCAGATGAGACAGACTATTCCATCTTAGTTGTCCCAAGTCAATGCAGAGAGACTGTTCTTAAAATGGCTCATGACCTGCCAGTGGCTGGACATTTCTCGCATCGTAAAACTTTAAATAAAATTAGGGAAACCTATTTTTGGCCTAAAATGTTCTCAGATGTCACTACCTATTGTAGATCGTGTAAAGTTTGCCAACTGTCATCCTCCCGAGGTACCAGGCGAGTACCTATGGTCAAAATGCCAATCTTTACGGTACCGTTTGAAAGAGTAGCTATTGACATCGTTGGTCCTTTATCTCCACTTTCATCTGGGGGACATAGATATATATTAACATTAGTTGATTATGCTTCGAGTTTCCCTGAAGCCGTTCCCTTAAAGACCATAACTACTACAGAGGTGCCTGAAGCTCTTTTGTCCATCTTCTCCAGAGTGGGCATCCCTAGAGAAATTTTGTCTGACCGTGGGACACAATTCACGTCTGACTTAATGCAACATCTATACCAACTTCTGGGAGTGAAGCCTCTCTTCACCACACCCTATCATCCCAGCTGTAATGGTAGGATTGAGCGCCAGCATTCGATTCTCAAGTTCATTTTAAGGAATCTTTGCTCCCTTGAACCTAAGGAGTGACATCGTTACCTACCCTGTGCTTTGTTTGCCATGAGGGAAGTTCCCAGTGACTCTTTGGGGTTTTCACCTTTTGAACTTCTCTATGGTAGACAGGCCAGAGGCCCATTGTCCATCCTTCATGACTTATGGACTAAGGAGGTAAATGCTGAGGTTCAGTCTTCTTACCAGTTTCTCCTTGACCTTAGATCCAAACTTGAGGAGACCTCTGACATAGTTACGAAAAACCTAAGTTTGTCAATGGACCAGCACAAAACCTATTTTGATTCCAAAAGTCAGAGGAGAAGTTTTAAAGTAGGAGATGAAGTTCTTGTACTTTTGCCTATCAAGTCAAATAAATTATTAGTAGCATGGAAAGGTCCATATAAAGTAATAAAAATTTGTGGGAAAGTTGACTACCTCATAGATTTCAAGGGGAAACCTAAGCTTTATCATATCAACATCCTTAAGAAATATTACCTCAGAAATTCGGTTAACTGCCTTAATAACTTTGACTTAGTTTTTCCACACGAACTTGATAAGACAACTGAAGAATGTAAGGTGTGTGTAATTGACACCTCTAACTTAGACTATGATGAAGAACTACATGACTTGGTGACTCTTGACCACTCGGATGCAACCAACATTAATATTAATGAATCTTTGGATGACCATAAGAGACATGAACTACTTCAATGTGTGAGTAACTTTTCAGACGTCTTTACTGATATTCCAGGTGTTACCTCCACGGTAGTCCATGAGATTGACTTAGTGACGGACAATCCTATCAAACGGAAATTATACCCAGTTCCAGTTCACCTTAGGGATGCATTTGACCGAGAGGTAGACAAATTATTAAAACTAAAGATCATTGAACCTTCAGTATCTTCATATTGTTCACCACTAGTCATGGTTAAGAAGGAGGATAATTCATATAGACTTGCTATTGACTTCAGAGGCCTTAATGCTATAACTCGGTGGGATGCTGAGCCTGTGCCCTTAACAGATAGCGATCTACCCAAATTTTATGACGCTTCCTTCTTTTCAGAGATTGATATTGCGCAGGCATATCATCAGGTAATGTTAGATCCTTCTTCTAAGCAGTACACCGCTTTTCCTACACACCAAGGACTGATGCAGTATAGAACTATGCCCTTCGGTTTGGTAACTGCCTGTGCTACCTACGTGAGACTGATGAGAAAGGTCTTGGGTAATATGCCAAATGTTTCAGTTTATTTTGATAACATTTACGTAATGACATCTACGTGGGGCGAACATATCCAAACATTAACATCAGTTTTGCGTAGGTTACGCTCACATGGCCTCACTGCCAAGCCGAAGAAATGCTTCCTTGGGTATAACAAGATTAGATATCTTGGACTGATACTTTCTAATAACACTCTGCAGCCTCTCCCCAGTAAGATCAAAGCTTTATTAGAATTTAAATTCCCCAAAACCAAGAAGCTCATGCGAAGCTTTCTTGGTTCTGTAAATTTTTATGCACGGTTTATCCCGAACCTTACTGATCTTACAGGCATCTTATCCGACTTCCTTAAAAAGTCTGTGAAGGAACCTCTTGAACTTTTCGACGTAGCTCGGGATAAGTTTAATTAATGAGATTAAAAGTATCTCTTCGAAAGACCCTATACTTAAGATTCCTGATATTAATAAAACATTTTATTTGAGAACTGATGCCTCCAATACTGGCTTAGGTGCGGTGTTACTGCAATACCATGATGGTACTCCCTTCCCTGTATGCTTTGTAAGCCGGAAACTCCTTCCCGCAGAAACAAGATTTTTTTTTTTTTTTATATTTTATTTAAAACATGACATTACAAAATATAATATGTAAAACTCATTTAAGTCGATAATTAACACAATCCTCCCTACAGCTAATATTACACACCACACTTACAACTCCGTGTGGGTACACCCCCACCCCTCCCTGCTCCCTCATCCTATCACTTAACCCAAACCTGTTGGAGCTACCCAACAGAATTACATGATATGAACAACACTTTTATATACACATCCCTCAAAATGGTACTTAATAATCGACTACAGATCATACAATGCATTGCACTGAACATATTATACAGACATATTACCCCCCCCCCCTCCGTGGTTATCCAACCACCCCACTATTTACAACCTAACACACTATAAACAATGAATGTTGCCTAATCTAAAGTCACACAGCAATGATCCAACATTAATTTATGTAATTGTCCTAATGGTTCAGTTACATAACAATATGTATTACATAACAATGGTGATATAGAAAAGTCACAAGGACATACAAAATTACTACAAAACCATAAGAATAAACTTAGTCTCAAAATCCAACACATGTAAGCCTTTACACATTTAAACATGCAATTCCAGTGTTAAAACAATAACACAGCTTCAACTATGACATTCAAGCTCTATACAGCTTATATGGACATTACATAGTGCTATTGACAACAGTACAATACAACATAAAATATAACCATGACATAAGTAACACATAAAGACTGTGCCTAGCACGCACCTAACCACAAAAACCTATAACACCACTGTTGCCCAACTTTATTACACTATCTGACGTGCATTAACCTCTTTACTCTCAAAACAAAACTGAATTGCAGAACACCAGTGACGAACAATAATGCACAGACATTAATACAAACATATCACATCATATCTCTGGACACCGTGCATGATCACAGCATCAACACTATGCAGTGCAAGGCACCTAGAAAACAAGTTGGAGCAAATACATGCAATTATTATAGCAAATCTCCAAATTACAATGTCATTACCGTAAATCAATATTACCACACACAATATGTATAATAAGTATAAAGTCCAGTCACACAAAAACTGGCCAGCTCCACAGGTGCTAGCACCCGTGGTCCACATATTATTCACTCATGCATCACTCATCCAACACTCTCGCAAAACTTTTGTTATCCATTACCAGGGAGGCAACCCTGTTTTCACCCCTGACTTCCCTACCCCAGCAACACTTTCCAATCATACCCTCCCCTCCCTCGTATATTACAAGTCTAATAAAACCTGTAACGTAAGTTGCCTATATCCCTCTGAAAAATCCTTCACCCACCTCCTCCCATAAATTTCCTTATTTCTACATACCGTTTTATAGAACGTTAACGCTAACACCCTCCTCTTCACCTCAGTAACCTGTTTGCCCCGCAATCCCCACACTATATAGATATAATCTGCCATAATGTACCCCACAGCTCTGATTACACTTTCCTCCCAACCCCCCACGTCGAGACTTAATGCTCTCAATACAGAAATTCCTTTACCTCCTATCCTATTTATCACCCTATTTAACCACCCCTTGACACTCCTCAGTCCATCACAAAAATATACTACATGAAAAGCCGACTCCTCCCCACCACATATCCCACACTCCCCCCCGTCAACGACTCGTCTATCCCGTAGAACCACACCCGACGGTAAAATGCCATGCAGAAAACGATACATTACATCCCGAACACGAGGTTGCAACCTCATCCTACTCAACCTATTCCATATACTTCCCCATGCATACATGGGGAAAATTCCCTCTACAGGCGCTACAACCCTCCCGGCTAACAATCTACACAACCTACCTATTTTAACCTTTGCTGGCTCTCGATCCCACGCCAGAGCCCTCAACACAGTTTCACACTCATGCAACTCAACTCCTGTATACATCCGTTGCAATCTGTTATGGATCCTGGCCAAACCCCCCCCACCCACACTTTCCCTCATCACCTCCCTTTTAATGAAGACACATTTGACCCTCCGCTTTAAGTCCAGCAATCCCAGCCCCCCCTTACTTACAGGTAACATTACCACATCCCTCTTAATCCAATCACAGCTCGAACCCCACAAGAATTTAAAAACCTTCCTAAGTATGTTCGTTATTGCTGGCCCAGTTAATGGGAACACGGCTGCCACGTGCCATACTTTGCTATACAGTAAGATATTAACAACAATGGCACGCTGCACAAGGGTCAAATGATAAGGTCGCAATGCACCCAAGCGTCCCTGAATCCTTTCTACCATCCTAAGCGAGTTTTCCATGCGTGCCACAGGTAGATCGTCTGCATAAATAAGACCGCAGATTTTTAACGAATGCACCTGCCTCCTCACAACTGCACTACCCCAATCAACCCTACCCGCCCAAGCTCCTAACCCCATGACCATGGATTTATCTGAATTTACCCTCATACCAGTTGCCCCTGCGAACATTTGTACTACCCCGTCTAATGTGTCCATTGACATCCCCTCCCTGATCAGAACAGTTGTATCATCCACATACCCAATTAAAACTGGCCAAACCCTCGCAACCTCACACCCTGGTCCCTCTACGTGACACATACGCTGCTCCATCAATCTATAAAAGGGGTCCTGTACGCACGCAAACAATAATTGTGACATAGGACACCCCTGCCTAAGTCCCCTACCCATTACAATCTTCCCACCCAATCGACCATTAATCTGTACCCTCGCCATTGCACCTCCATACAACGCCTCAACCCAGCCCACTATTTCTTCCCCAAACCCCTGACCCCTGAGGATGGCTTTCAATGCTTTCCGATCCACTCTATCGTATGCCCCTTGCCAATCGAGCGCCACCAAACCTCCCTCCCTCCCCCCCCCTTTTGCCTCCACGAAATCCCTAAGTAACCCATGCCCCTCCACCATAGACCTCCCTGGCAAACCAAACTGAGTTTTTGATACTACCCGCCCTACCACACACTTGACCCGATTTCCCAAAATCTTCGCAAACAATTTATAATCTGCGCATAACAACGAGATCGCCCGGTAATCCCGAAGCGTATGCTGCCCCTTACCCTTCGGTACCAATACAACGACAGCCGTTGCCTGCTTCTCACCCAGCTCACCTCTCTCCTTCATGCAATTTAATAACCTAACCAGAAAATGCCTCAATAATTCCCAATGCTGCTGATAAAACTCTGCCGGGAGTCCATCAATTCCCGGTGCTTTGCCCTTTCGCATTCCACTTAAAGCCCTCCATATTTCCCCCTCAGTTATTTCCCCACCCAGTGCTTCCCTATCACTGTTACGCAACTGACATACCACACTCCCACACACCTGTTCTAAAACCCCATCCTCTACCCCTTCTCGTTGCCAGTACTTCTCATACCACTTGTCAGCAAACGCCCCCATTCCTTCCGTAGCTTGTATGACCTGCCCCTCCCTGTACCCTCCTATCGATTCATGAACCTCCAACCATGGAATAGTCATTGCCTGCTGTCTTTGTTTCTGCCTACGCAATACGCACGATGAAGGTCTATCGCCCCATAACACCTCTTCCACCCCCGCCTGTACCCGCACCGCTTGGAACCTCTCATCCTGTACCTCACGCAGCCTCCCTTTAATTGCCATAATTTCATCCATTGGATAAGTGCCCGCCACCGCCCCCCTCGCATAACAACCCCGTAATCTATCCTCCAAATAGTTAGCAAGCCCATATTTTAAAGAATTGATACGTTTCCCTTCCTTTACGTAATATTGCTTAATCCGTTCTTTAGCCACACCATCCCACCACATCACCACATCCTCTACCCCTTTTATCTCTGCACGTAACCCCTCCCACAGCGTTGCAAATCCCTCTATCCCCTCCTCATCACCTAACACACTTGTATTTAATTTCCAATATCCCCTAGATATACCTGCTAGTGACTCCCACGCCACCTCTGCTACTACCGCCCGATGATCCGAATAAGCTACTTCTATTGTACGGAAAAATGTCAACCCAACCCCTTGAGATATATACAGCCTATCCAACCTAGCAGCGTAACCCCGTCTTACAAAAGTGTGCTCTACCTCCCACGCCCCTCCTCCAACCGCATCCCGCAACTGAATATCCCTCAAAAGATCTCGCAAGGCCGCCGACACGTGCCCCGCCCCTTTTGGTTCCACGTCAGCCCTCCTAATAACGCAGTTCCAGTCGCCACCAACGATGGCCACTGCAGGTAAACCACGTAAGAAGAAAACTAGTTCTTCACATACAAAATCCCTTTTTACCCTCACATCATTTTCCGCTGGTGCATACACACATACAAAAGATACCCGCTGTCCCATCCACCACCCATCCACGCGCAATACTCTTCCCCCTCCCCCCCCCTCACTTCTTAGCAACACAAACGGGCTTGCCTCCCTGATCAATATACCCACACCACCTTTCAGACGTGCAGATGGCAGAGTCATGACCTGAAACCCCTCCACCTCGAGCACTCTTCCCTCCTTGAAATTGTGTTCTTGCAGGAACACTACATCCACCCTATATTTATACAGAAACATTCGAAACCATTCCTTCTTCACACTATTACACAGTCCATTTACGTTCACAGTCATACACCTAAGGCCTCTTTATAGTTTCCAACCCTTCCTCCTCTCTTCATTCATCCCAGGGCCTCCTGCCCCAGAGCCAGCACAAGGCTTCACACCATCAACCCCTCCCCCTTTTTTGCGATGCCTCTTATCGTGACTGCTTCGACATTGCTCTTCCTTCCTCCCAGACCTCTGCGCCGGCGTCAGGACATCATCTGAGTCTGACGCCGCCGCTCTCTTCCTCGTGATGCCCTCCACACCCATGTTATCTTCTGAGGTTCCCTCACGATGAACCTCTACCTCCACCACACCCCGTTCCACAGCACACGGCGACAACTCTCTCTTACTAGTTGGCCCGTCAACCCTGCTATGTTTTTTATCCTTACATTCCTCTACAGGCACCGCCGTGTCTCTCACCAGCTCAGGAACAACATCCTCTGCAGGCGGTGTCAATGTCCTTAACACTTCCTGAAGCTCTTCCTCTAGAGCCTGCACCTCCTCCTGCACTTGCACTTCTGTACTTTTCCTTTGTGTAGTAACAGATCCTTTTACATCACAGCTTACCTCACACATGCCATTCTCCTCTTTGGAATCCTCCACCTCTTCACTCCACAAGCGCCCAGGCCCTTGCTTGCGCACTGGGCTCTCAACAGCTATCACGCTGGTAACTGGTGCTTCACCAGTTTGCGCTGGCGCCCTCCTCAGCTTCACGCACTCTGCCGCCATATGGTCGTACGCCCCACATATTCTGCACGTACGTCTCTGTCCGGCATACGATACCATAACTTGCGTCCTGAAGTCCTCCAACACGACGTAAGACGGTATGGGATGTCTCAGAGTCATCTTCAGGGAAAAGGTACCCTCCGGACGTCCCATGTAAGCACCTGCCGTCCACTTGCCCTTTTGTGCCAGATGTACGGTTCCATATGTCTCAAAAACACTCCTTATGTCAGCCTCATCTGCCTCAAATGGGACATTACGTATCTTAACCCACGTAAAGTGGCGAGATACGTCGATCAAACGCACCTTCACAGCTGGAGTAGCGTCAAGACTCACGTCTTGGAACCTCGTCACCAAAGACTCATACACGGACGTGGAATTCAGTTTGACGAAGATTCTATAAGCCCCATTCAGGGCTACACCATACACCTCATCGTCCTGGATTCCATAGGTCTCCCTAATGATTGTTGGGAGTAAGACTTGCACTGAAGAGGGTGAAATCGCCCCACGAAGCAGCTCAATACCAATGGTATTTACGTGCCTCCTCACACTCAGCGCCATGTTTATACAAGGTAGCTCGCCTGAACAGCAGAGGGGTGCAGCGCACAACCTCACTCGACGGTGGTCAGGCAGCGAATGTAATCTTGGAGAACTTGGCGTGAAGACAAGTGTTGAGAGAGGCTTCAAGCTCAAGCTTCGTGGCGTCATCGACGACAGCAGACTTGGGCTTAATTCTCCCACGATGTGACACTTGTGAGGGAAAAGTTCAATAGATAGGAGTAAAGAGGGAATATATAGTAACAATAGTTTCATTGCCGGCTACTCGTTAAGGTAGGGTCAGTCTAGCTCCCGATATTCCCGCCTTTTCTCCCTCACCCTGAAAGTGATAGTTTGACTGCCGGCTGCTTGTTAACGTAGGGTCAGTCTAGCTCCCGCTATCCCTTCCCCTCCCTCTTCCCCCCCCCCTCGAAAGGTGACGTGTGGGGCTCTGGTCAAACAGTAAATCACTCGACTAACAGCTCCCAACACTACTGTAAGTACATGCCTGCCTTGTATTCTAGTGGATTTATTGGTTAAAAGCTTCACTTTTGACCAATAATAAACTTAGTCCTTTCAGTCTTGCTCTAGGTTGACTGTTGTAATAATCACCACGTCTCTTGAATATTGTACACTGCCATGGAGAGTGATTTAAGCAGTGGGTAACCTGTCTATCTTTCCAGCTTGGATGTCAGAGAGGGTCACCTGGCAATCAACGAGCAGAACAGGAGGACTAACGTCCAGAGACTTCACCAGTTTGAATTTAAGTACCTGTGTACCTGTATGAAATTGCAGGATGTAACCGCTCATCATTGCAGCAGTGAAGAACCTCTATTCCTGTCATCAGGATAGAATATTCAAGTCTCTATCTTCTGTGAAGAACTAGCCAGTGGTGGTCACCAACACCTGCGACCCTCCCCCCCCATCAGCAATGGCTACGATTTCAACAAGCAGTGTCGCCAAACCAGACACCCAATTAAATTTAGCGTTGAATTCAGTTATCATTTATATTTTTAATTTTTCATTTTCTTTAATATAGGATTAATATTTCATATTTAAGTGTTTTATATTTTATACTTTCTATATAATAAAGTGTTTGTCTGTTATTTCTTTTCTATTCACTAATTTTCCTGAGGAGGAGCCAGCCTGGGTAATACTGTCTGAAGTTGTTACAGGGCTGAGTAAGCCTTCACAGATAGTAGTAATAGTTGTAGTAATGGTGGTAGTAGTACTAGTAGTAGTAGTAGAGGCCATACAAGAGTGGGCAGAGCTTGTTAGTGGAGCTGTAATATATAGCCAACTTGATAGCATAACAAACCTGACCACTACTTTTACTGGCAGGAAATATGTTCATGTGCTATCATTTCACTGTTATGTCTTCTTTCCTATGTCTCTGTATTATTTTCTTAGGTTAAATATCTTGCAGAACAGCAACCAGGTGTTGCACAGGTGATACACCCGTGTTTCACAGGTGTTGCACAGGTGTCTTATTCATCACCTCGTTGATATTATATACTTTGATTTAATTAAACGTTAATTAAAGACTGAATGTTATGCTAAACTTAATTTCGTAATTTTATTAACATGTATTCTATAAAGCTCGTTTTTAACGTACATTAAGTTATCTAATATATTATCTTCTACGTTAACTTGAAGCATAACTTTAATTTTCACCAATAAAAGCTTCGAATTTTGTTTCCTTGTTGTCGACAGAAGGAAGTTGTTTCTTAGAGGAGATCGAGCTGTGTGGCTGAAAATGATCATTATCTGTGTCCTCGCACTCTCCTTCTCAGCTTCTGACGCCACTACCACTGCTCAATCCTTCAGTAAAGTAAGTTCAGTTCTGACAGGACTTTTTCACCACTCTCACCAGCAACTCCTTTAGCTAGTATGTGTAGAATTAGAATTATGTAAATTGTAGTTGTTTCAGTTGCTTCGCTATCCTAGAAATCAGTGGTTCACATCTCATGCCTAAATAATGAAATAAAAATAACGTTGAATATATTAAGCATCCATTATTCATAATATAGAATACTGATCAAGTATGCAATGAACATCTAGGTGTTAATATTACGTACATTTATAAGGCAGGGTGGAAATCCAACTATATACACATCCGTGAGTGAAGACATAGTATTAAGAACGTATATTGAACAGTGTTATTGCGAAAGAAACATTGATCTTTCC
>NC_091367.1:19168479-19281494 GCF_038502225.1 Cherax quadricarinatus
TGGAGATAAATAACCTTGATATGGACCATATGGTTTACTCCTATTTGACTTAGTGCATGTTATGTGATAATACTTTGCCTTTTATTTAACCACACATTTTGTTTCATTATATTCAAATCTGTTGGGATTTGTAGCATTAATATGGGGTAATAATATGCAGTAATAATATGGAGTTTTCATATTATTTGACATGATTCATATATTTTTTTAAATACAGTAATTGTTCAGAAAAATTGGATAATTGCACCTGGTCACGCTGGATTAGTTACTGGCAACTTCACCTGGTTATTGCAGGTGATTTCCTTGCGTTAGTTCCATTTATGGCCACATTTGGCCAATATGCGTGATATGTATCATTTCATATTCAGAGAGCACAGTGCTAGCACTGAGGGACGTGAGCTACAGAAGGTACAGAGTGACGGAAGCTATAGACAGCGCGGAGTAACGGTAGTTTAAAGCAGTACTGAGCAACGGGGAGCTGCAGAGTGCAGACAGCAGTGAGTGACGGAGCTTCATACAGCAGTGACGAGACTGAACCACAAGCCAACGTGGGATATCTACTGTGGCAAGTAATGTTTGTGGTCTTACAAGAACTTAGGTTACTAGCAATATCATCTTTCAAAGATATCCAGCATTCTGATTGTGATTGTTATTTAACTCTTATTTCTTCACTGGGCACATCACAAGAGTTTAGTTAAGATTGATTTTTTTTTTTTATCTGCATTTAGGAAAATTGTAAAGACTGTCAATTATTACACGATATTCAGTCTTCAATCTTTCTTCATTCAACCCCCATCCCCCGCGAAGAAATTGATAGGGGGCTGTTAAATACATTAATATTCTCATTCCAAAATACCCACTTTCCTGACATATCTCAAGAGTTTTTTCTTAGTAACTCATCATAAAATGTAACCCAGAGTTACTGAAATTATAATGAAGAACTTCACCATCTTTATCATGATCCTCCACCATGAATTCTTTACTGAACATAGTCAAAAAAAAATTAAGGTGAGAATGACCCCTTGTGACTAAGTTTCGCGACACATTGTTCAAGCAAGATTTGCTTCAGTAGCTCCGTGATTCGAAAAACCTATACCGGCTAATAAATTCTGTAAGTGAATTTAGTCAAAATCCTGCAGATTACTGCATTACAGATTCTTTGATTTCATGTTATAATATTCAAGTAACTGTACGGTATTCCTATGGGTTCACCACTTAGTAACATTTGTATATCCGTTTCTTTGCTTCCATAATAAATTATTGCTTGAAAACTGTATTGCTAAGTTTAACAAAATATTTTCAAGACATATATGGATGAGACATTTGTCCTATTTAAGGAAAGTTCTCAAATCAATGTCTGGATTATTTAAATCCTAAGTGCTCAAACTTGCAATAATCTGTACGTAGGTAACACAAAATTTTGGATATTAAATTGGGTATCAGCTTTCCAGCCCGTTTACGTCAGCTGCTCACGACCAGTATATGAAGGAAGATCACCCTGTCACTCAAGTAGAATTCTGAGTTCAGAGCTCTGTCTCTTTTATCTTATACAGTGATCAGATTAATGTACTGCTGACCTGCCTCTAGCAGGACACAGTCGCCCTGACACACCTCTGCAGTTTTTTACGATCCCTGTTGGGAAGGGGAGCTTTTACTTTCTGCAAACGTCATCTGTGCTCTTGAATGATGGATCTTCAAACCGTGCTAAGATTAAGCCTAGTAGTGGGACAGTACATGACTCATCCAAATTAGCACTTGCAGTTATTGTGAGGGGTAGCTTCAAGCCGAAAAACTGATCACTACTACTGCCACAACTACTCTCAACGATGGTGGATTCCAAGTTATGTCTTCTGCAGCACTGAAGGCAAGGAAATCTGTCTTCATTAAACTGCGGGATAAACGTATTACAACCCAATCTCTTAACGAACTTAAGACATTAATGGAAAATTAGAATTCTTGGGTCATTATTGAATATTTTTTTAATAACACGTCGGACGATTCCAACCAAGGCAGAGTGGCCCGAAAAAGAAAAACCTTCATCATTATTCACTCCATCACTGTCTTGCCAGATGTGCGCTTACACTACAGTTATAAAACTGCAACATTAATACCCCTCCTTCAGAGTGCAGACACTGTACTTCCCATCTCCAGGACTCAAGTCTGGCCTGCCGGTTTCCCTGAATCCCTTCATAAATGTTACTTTGCTCACACTCCAACAGCACGTCAAGTATTAGAAACCATTTGTCTCCAATCACTCCTATCAAATACGCTCACGCATAGTTGTAGAAAGTCCAAGCCCCTCCTTTACCCTCCTAGGCCGACCCCTACCCCGCATTCCATCAACTACAGATTTACGCACTCTCGAAGACACTCTATTTTGTTCCAGCGTCTCTACATGTCCGAACCACCTCAACAACCCCTCCTCAACCCTCTGGATAATAGTTTTAGTAATCCCGCACCTCTTCCTCATTTCCAAACTACGAATTCTCTGCATTATATTCACACCATATATTGCCCTCAGACATGACATCTCCACTGCCTCCAGTCATATCCTTGTTGCAACATTCACCACCCATATAAGAGTGTTGGTATAACTATACTCTCATACATTCCCCTCTCTGCTTCCACGGACAAAGTTCTTTGTCTCCACAGACTCCTAAGTGCACCACTCACCCTTTTCCCCTCTTCAAATCTTTCATTTATCTCACCCTTCACAGACTCATCTGCTGACACGTTCACTCCTAAATATGTGAATACATTCATCTCCTCCATACTCTCTCCCTCCAATCTGATATCCAATCTTTATGTTATCCTCATCACCTTATTCTTTCCAATATTCACTCTTAATTTTCTTCTTTTACATACCCTGCCAAACTCATCCACCAACTCTGCAACTTCTCTTAAGAACCTTCCAAGAGCAGTGTCATCAGCAAAGAGCAACTGTGACAACTCCCACTTTGTGTTAGATTCTTTATCTTTTAACCCCATACCTCTTGCCAAGACCCTAGCATTCACTTCTCTTACAACCCCATCTATAAATATACTGAACAACCACTGTGACATCACATCCTTGTCTATGGCCTACTTTTACTGGAGAATAATCTCCCTCTCTCCTACATACTTTAACCTTAGCCTCACTATTTTCGTAAAAACTCTTCACTGCTTTCAGTAATCTACCTCCTATTACATACACCTGCAACCTCCAAATCCCTAAATGCCACAAAACCCTCTTTACCCTTATCTAAATATTGTTCGCTTTTAAGTCCCACTGTAAACACCTGGTCCACACACCCCCTATCTTTCCTAAAGCCTCCTTGTTCATCTGCTATCCTACTTTCCGTCTAACTCTTAATTCTTTCAATAATAACTCTACCATACACTTTACCAGGTATACTCAACAGACTTATCCCCCTATAATTTTTGCACTCTCTTTTGTCCCCTTTGTTTTATACAAAGGAACTATGCATGCTCTCTGCCAATCCCTAGGTACCTTACCCTCTTCCATACATTTATTAAATAATAGGACCAATCACTCCAAAACTATATTTTTATATTTATATTTTTATCCCATCAATCCCAGCTGCCTTACCCCCTTTCATTTTACCTTCTGCCTCACGAACTTCCCCCACACTCAAAACTGGCTCTTCCTCTCTCCTACAAGACGTTATTCCTCCTTGCCCCATACACGATATCATAGCTTCCCTATCTTCATCAACATTTAACAATTCTTCAAAATATTCCCTCAGTCTAACTCTCCATTTAATAACCCTCCTCTCCTATTTTTACCTGTCAAATCCATTTGTTCCCTTGGCTTCCTCAACTTACTAATCTCACTCCAAAACTTTTTCTTATTTTCAACAAAATTTGTTGATAACATCTCACCCACTCTCTCATTTGCTCTCTTTTTGCATTACTTCACCACTCTCTTAACCTCTCTTTTTTTCTCTCCATATACTCTTCCTTCCTTGCATCACTTCTACTTTAGCATTTACGTCCCCTACCACAGTTACTCTCTCACATGGTACAAAAGTTCCCATTCATTCGCTTAACATCTGCCAAAATCTCTCTTCTCTCTCCTCTACACTCCTCTCTTCTCCATGTGCATAACGCTTAGTATGACCCACTTTTCTCATCAGACCCTTATTTAAATCCACATAATCCTTGGATTTATATATTTATATTCCCGCTTCACCTTCCATAACTGATCTTTCAACATTATTGCTACCCCTTCCTTAACTTTAACTCTCGCAGATACTCCTGACTTAATCCCACTTACTTCTACCCACTGAAACTCCCCTTCCCCCTTCAATTTTGTTTTGCTTAGGGCCAGGACATCCAACTTCTTTTCATTCATAACATCAGCAATCATATATTTCTTATTATCCTCACTACATCCGCGCACATTCAAGCATCCCAGTTTTATAAAGCTTCTCTTCTTCTCTTTTTTTACGTATATATGTGGGTAGAATTACCGACAATATGTAAAGTAAAAGGACACAAGCGCAACTAATGTGACATTTTATTGTGGCAACGTTTCGCTCTCCAGGAGCTTTGTCAAGCCATTACAAACAATACATGGACACAGAGGGTATATAAAGGCTCAGAGTGAGGTGCAATACTAGTGGTAGTAGTAGTAGTAGTGATGTAAGTTGTAGTAGTAACACAATATGGTAAAACAATTAACTCGCACATGAGTAAAAGGATATAAAAGCTATTACTTGAGTAGCATAAAAATAGGTTAGACAAATATTTCTATTGGAGGCTAGATAGAGAAGGTCTGTTTCAATGTTCATTCTCTGTAATGTGCTTGTGTAGCATTACCAGGAGAGACTATGTGATGGCAGGGTTTACTGTTTTCAGGAGGATTCTTGCTAAGACTTCAGAGATGGTGAAGCTGCTTTTGTTTTTGTTTTTTTTAATTGTATTAAAAACAGCGATTAGTGCTGATTCAAGGCACTTGCGTCTGCGGAAATTAGTTTCTTTGATCACTAATTGGGCGTCCCTCAATTTCATGATATGACTGGTGGAATTTCGGTGTTGTACACAGGCGTTGTTCAAGTTATCGTTCCTACATTAATAAATGTTTTTATTGAGGCGGGTGTCGAGGTTTCTTGCTGTTTCACCTACATAAATTTTGTCGCAGCCTCCACAGGGTATAGTATAAACCCCTCTGTTGACTGGTTCATGGTGCTTTGATTCTGTCCTGGTTAGATCCTTTATCGAAGTGCTGGAAGCGATGGCGACCCTAGTGTTAGCTTGTGCAAGTACTTTAGAAACGTTCAATGCTACCTGGCTGTTGGGAAGTGTCTGACACTGCAGCATCATGGGCTCTTGTTACAAAGAATTCTTCAACACTTGTCCAACCTTTGGACGACGACCTACTTCGACTAGTGGATGGCACCACTATGATCCCGCCTTCTCCTGCTTCGCCTCACCTGACTACAGTATATGAACCACGTCTACGGCTCTATGCTGTACATTCTACAGGCTGAGGGACTGATTGTCTCAAACTCCTCCTCTCCTTACACCTTTCTGCTTTGTATTGGACTGATGAAGCCACTGCATGGCAGAATATTTCCTGAATAAAGATTCCCATATATTGCATAAGTGTCTCAATCTTCATATCAAGAAGGGTATGGAACAGAAGTTCAGCGGTTATATTACAGCTTTATACATCATTAGTAAGGCCTCACCTAGATTATGCAGCTCAATTCTGGTCTCCATATTACAGAATGGACATAAATTCGTTAGAAAACATTCAGCGTAGAATGACTAAATTAATACAGCACATTAGAGATATTCCTTATGAAGAAAGATTGAAGACCCTTAAAATACATTCACTTGTTAGACGAAGAATGAGGGGAGACATGATCGAAGTGTATAAATGGAAGATGGGTATTATTAAAGGGGATATAAATAAGGTCTTGAGGATATCTCTCCAAGAGAGAACCCGCAGTAATGGATTCAAATTAGACAAGTTTACATTTAGAAAGGATATAGGAAAGTATTGGTTTGGAAATAGGGTAGTTGATGAGTGGAACAGTCTACCTAGTTGGGTTATTGAGGCTAAAACCTTGGGTAGTTTCAAATTTAAGTGGTGGTGATGTGTACTTAACTCAATGGTGACGTGTACTTAGCTCAGTGAGGACGTTAATATGCTCTCCTTAGAGTGAACCAAGATGCCCTCCATCGAGCAACTTCACCAGCACATGTGCATGAGCGTGCCTATGTAGCGTGACCTAGGTGTAAAAAGAAGTAGCAAGATATACCTGTTATCCAGCGTGTTTATGAGACAGCGTGTTTATGAATATTTAACTAGAGTGTTTATGAATACTTAACCAAAATTCCAAATGCCTCTTCAGTGTTAAAAGTAGCAAGATATACCTGTTATCCAGCGTGTTTATGAGACAGCGTGTTTATGAATATTTAACCAGAGTGTTTATGAATACTTAACCAAAATTCAACTGCCTCTTCAGTGTTAAAGATTTCCTTCACTGACGTTATCATGGCAGTCCTTGATCTTGCTGATAGAATGACAGTCTTTTACTTCTACATAAATCCTAGCCATGCTGAAGTTGAGCGATTTCAACACATCACAACCTATTGAAACTGTTACTCCTACCTACATCTCTCGAAAGACTGTTCTATCAAGGGTAAAAAAATTTGCTCAACCTGTGGCTGTGAAGGTCATGATTTCAAGGCTCGCACCACCACCTCTCCTCCGAAATGACTGAACTGTTAAAGAGAATATCGCACTCCTGCTAAGTGCCCTATGAGGAAAGAAATTATCAAACAAAACCAAGGGAGACAAAATACCTAGCAAATCTCCAACGTTTGCTGCCATCACAAAACTACAAGCTGACACCACCAAAACTGTCGAAGCTACGTAACTGACGTCCTCCACCAGTAGCTTACTCACTCCACTACCTGACGGAGTTCCTAAAAAAAATTTACTATTGCATGATGTTTGCTCGCATGCAAAATGTAGCAGAAGCAGCAACCTTCAAAATAGCTATCAATGAATTCTTCAGACTCAACAAGCTGACAACTGCTCTTGTCCAAAACCATCTCTAACCAATCACAAGACTCCTGCAAATGCCACCAATGAAATGCCACCAACGACTTCCACCACCACCAATGCTCCTGACCAATCACAAACTTTGCCTCAAGTCCTCCAACCTACTTAAGAAATACATCTACCCGATGAAGAGGAAGAAGAAAATATGGAAGAAAAAGTAGAGGATGAAGATTTTCCTACCTACACAACGGAAGGGGATGACAAGATATAATTTTCTGTACCACTCATCAATACAGTGAAGCAATGTGTTGCAAAGAACTGCTCTCCAGACTTCGACAAGGATCTGTTAAGTTTACCAGCAACTCAAGAACTAGTTGGTTCCATTGCAACTGTTAAAAGAAATTTCAAAAAAAGGTTAAACTTGTTCATATCTCCAAATCAAGATTCAAAAAAAAAAAATCAGAGATGGCTCCTATACTGATAAACTGCAGTAAATCATCCCTTTCCCTGTGTCCTTCTGCCTGCCTGACTGCCTGCTCTCTTCCTCTACATTATCAAGATCAACTCACGACACAGCACACAGCAAGTGTTCTCCGGATTTTTCTACTTTCGTCCAAATCTGTTTTACAATGCTCTGCTGCTGGGTTTAGCCTTGGCTCTTTTTCTACGACTCAAGACATTCCTCACCAGACTTATTCTTTGTCTGTCCACACTTCCCTGCTCATCCCATGTGGGTCTTACCTGGGAGTCCCTTCTGTTCTATTCTAGTTCAGCTGAACTACACTAGTAGAATAATTCACCTGTATACACAGTGCAACAGTAATTCTTATTAAGCCTGATATTGATGAGTAAAGTAAGAAATATTACATATTGTCTTTTAATTCTTATTGCCATTCCATAGTGAGTTATCTTATGTCTAGTGAAGACATTCTCGGTTCATTTTCCGTACTTAAGCTAGAGAAATGTTAAGGATGGATTGTAGCCAGTGAGCCTACATGTCTAATTCCCATAGTTTCCACCAGAGGCCAGGTCTCTGGGTGGGCATGCCAGACTGCCCACCCCTGCCTCTCTCTCACTCTCTCAGCGGCCTTCACTTAGTCAACAAGGCCTACTCCTCTCTCCTTCGCTGGCCATGGCCTTGGGGCCATGGGTACAAACACACTGCCTGTGTACCCAGATATCACAAATAAAGTAAGAAGCCTCCGAAGCCTTATCAATACTCTCCGCTGGCAACAACGATGCAATAAACCAGAAAACAGGATTCTCTAAGCTTTAAGGTAATGAAACTTCGAGTAAAAATATATTTAGAAAAAGCCAGGAAGAAGATAAGGGAGGAGTAAAAGATTCACCCCTGGAACAAGTATAATGGAATGATTACATGTGCATTTGGTAGCGGGAATGAATAATAAGGCTTCGGAGGCTTCTTTAATTCATTTGCAATATCGTGGGTACACAGGCAGTGTGTTAAGTTGCCCATCCCCGGGGAGGGGGGCATGCCCACGAGGGAGAGAGGAGTGGCACCTTGTCGACCCTAGGATACCAGGATGCCAGGTTTACTGTCTTATACACAAATAACCCCGCACAGAGAAGAGAGGAGCTTACGACGACGTTTCGGTCCGACCATTTACAAAGTTACACTTTGTGACTTTGTAAATGGTCCAAATCGGACCGAAACGTCGTTGTAAGCTCCTTTCTTCTATGTGCGCGTTATAAGTGTACCATTTCAGTCACAGTATTGTTTTTTTTTTATTTACTGTCTTACACAAGGAACAGATCAGAGGCAATAACTGAAAGTCGTGGGAAAGAATGAGTTGAAGATGAAAATAAAAAAAAATCCAGAAAGCGTGGTACAGACTAGAGAAAATAAAATGATACAATACAACAAACATATAACGTGCACTTAAGAGGCTTAAGCTTCAGTCTCTTAAGTGGGAGTTATTTGTGTACAGACTATTGATTCTGTTGCTGTGTTGCCGGTTAGTTTCATATCGTTATTATGCACCCTATATCCATCCTGTGGGCGGAAGTCAAAAGATTACAGAGGTACATAATGGGTCCAGGGACTGGACCCCAAAGTTTTGATAGCTGAGCAAGTTACAAAGGTAATGAACTCCAGGTAGATCTAGTCACAATCATGGTAAGTTACAAAGGTAATGAACTCCAGGTAGATCTGGTCACAATCATGGTAAGTTACAAAGGTAATGAACTCCAGGTAGATCTGGTCACAATCATGGTAAGTTACAAAGGTAATGAACTCCAGGTAGATCTGGTCACAATCATGGCAAGTTACAAAGGTAATGAACCGTCTACACTCCTATATATGGTTACAATCATGAAGAAATTACAAAGTAATGAGCCACTGATACGTCCACACCCGGTGGGTCATACACTCACACGAGCGCGCACGCACAGACACACACAAACACACACAAACACAAACACACACAAACAAACACACACACACACACACACACACACACACACACACACACACACACACACACACACACACATGGTAATGCATTATTTACAGCTAGCAAAGTCAGGGTATTTCTCCAGAATGGTCTGTAATATACCACTGTGGATAAAATAATTAGCCATTTCTTGAACATTTCTGAGTGAGTTGTTTCTAAATTCATTAATTTGATCATACTCCAGTACATAATGACGCAGGGTGTGACAATAGTCTATCTGGCAAAGTTTACATTTCGTTTGGTCTACATCTGGTGGTGGTTGTTTAACCTCCCATAGATACTTGTAACCCAGCCGGAGCTGGGCGGTAGTGACAGCCGGAGCCGGGTGGTAGTGACAGCCGGAGCCGGGCGGTAGTGACATCCAAGACTCAGCTTATTTTATTGGATGCACCATAGACACGTGGCTCCTCCTGCATGATGGAATGATGATAGATGGACTTACTTGTGTCAATCTCCCTGAGTCTTAAGTCAATAAAGTTCACTTGAAGTTCTTTTCGTATTATTGTTCTCAAACATGACAACCCAAGATTGTAATCTACTTCCTCTTTGAAAGCATACAGCTTAGCCAATTTTCAGTTGTATCATGCATCTGAAGACCAATGTGAGATGGAATCCACAGCATGTGCACTCTGACTCCACTGTCCACAATCCTACCATACCTGTGTCTGGCTTCTGACACAAGCATGCCACAATTTATGCTTAATGAGTTGAGAGCATTTATGGATGACAGAGAATCAGTTACTATTAAAGTGTCAACTTTAGATACATGGACACATTTGAGTGCAAGGAGTATGGCAAACAGTTCTATTTGAATGGTAGAAGCCCAGTTATTGATGCGTGCTCCAGTTTCTTTATGAGAGCCATCACTGTACGACAACAACAGCACTACCAGCTGCACCAGTGGACTGGTGAACAGAACCATCAACGTAAATAATTTGTGAAAGAGTGCTGTGTGTGTCTAAGTTATCAATACAGCTTAAGGCATCATGTTTGGCTTTAAGACGAAGCTTTGGTTGTGATTTAAGAAGAGTTTTGGGGGGAAATGGAGGAATGGTAGTTTGAAATGGGGTAATATCCCATGGAGCGGAGAAGTATCTCTGTTACCTAACTTGACACAGATCATGTAGGTGGTTTATGCGGAGGTTGGTTCCGGGCGTATGTTGTTCAGACATTGAAAATGTCTAAACAACATGTCTGTTTTAGTGGGTGATTCGCCGATAGCATTTACAAACAATGTTTTTTATATCAAGGATAGTAATGAACAGTGTTTTCCTGAGACCGAGGCGGAGGATATTATAATAGCCGAATAGAAACATAACGTTACGTGAAGAGGACAAGCAAACTCTCAGCCTCTGCTCTTGAGTTTAGGATAGTGGGACATTTACATCCTAATTTATTATTATATTACATTATCATAAATCTGTACGTTTTCATATTGCATATATTTTCTTAACGGAGTTTACGTGTTTATATCGTATTATAAGTTATTTAATCATAATCTGCTTTCACTAGTTATTTCACTTGTTATTAATAGTTATTCCAGTCAATTACATTATATTATTTCTCACTTAATTTCTCATGTGGATATAGATATAGATTTAATTCTGTTGTGTCCCTGTGATTATCAGTATACTGAAAATAACTATTACAAACAAATCAAATAAAAAAAACAAGAATACACAAATATTCAGTCACAATGTTAAATCCCCGGAAAAGCTCCAAGGTTTTATAAATATTAATATACTTTTTATTATTATTACTGAAACATGGCTTACACATGTGACTATATACATCTTAACGTTACTTGCGTACACAATCATTCATGACTGCAGATCTGACTAAATGTGGAGAAGTACTGCAATCTATTAACTGGATTAATTAAAGTATAGAAACTCTACATATATCAGGGATTAACAAGGTGATTATATATTTTCGTGTTCTTCATAAAAAAAAAAGATTAAGAGTCAAATTACGGTTAGAACAGTTTACAGCTTAGCTCAGTAATATTTCCACCTTCAGTGACATCCTAAAATAAACTAACATTTTACAAGCACTTAAAGAAATGTCACTTAATACTTGCTGGTGACGTCAACATAAACCTTGACCAAGCTGAAGACCCTCAAGCACCTGACTTCCTTAACAACATGATCAGTTACAAGTGACTCTGCAATGTACAGGCCAACCCCCCCCCCCTTTTGCCTGTTCACTCTGTCGCATCTGTATAGGTTGTAACCTGGGATCCATATTTCGTTGTCCAAGTGATCCTTTATGTGGGTCTCAGTGAAAGCCGCGAACATTGCCTTTGCCTCTGCAAGCAGTCCACGGATCAAAGGTATTTTGTTGTTTGTTGCTGGCTTTAGACCCTGTATATTTGCCAAGAAGAATGTTATCGGACTGGTGGTATTGTTGGTACTGGGGGGGGATTTTTTTCCGGCATTAGTATCTGTATCTGTTGGTTTGGAGTGGAGGCCATCGACTGTGGTTCCACTCCAGGAATGACTGGATTTGGTGTACGATTTCTGCCATTTCCCGCCAGTTTTTTTTCCTTCCTGGCACTAAAAAACCTCTCCCTCTTGAGTGGCTGTGGCTACCCAGGTTTTGCCATGGCCTGGATGTTTCGTAACTTTTTGTCCCCTTTAGATGGTATGCCTGGCAATTTAAGTTATAGAACAGTCTTTCCTGTACTGAAGAGGTACACAGTTCAGGGTGAAAAAGCTTACAGGAAGGGAGTTTGCATTTTCCTGTTGTCATATGGGCATGGCATTTTCTAGGGTGGTCATAGTTGCACGTCCCATCTGTTTTTCCAGATTTCCCATGCCAGCAGATACCGAGTGCATAGTATGTGCACAGGCTTGCTTTCCGTTTGCCTTGGGTTTCTGTGACTGTATTCCCTGTTGGTGCATGTTTCCCTGTCTTACTTCTATCCTCCCTAGCACCAACAATGGAGCTCCCACCAGTTGTTTTTGGTAATATATCCTCACTATTGCTAGTGGAGTCCTCTTGTTTGCTATTTCCTGCGGTATTTCTAGTTTGCAATATTGGTTTTATCTTATCTTTGACTACACTTGTTTCCCTACTATGGCTCCTGTCCCCTATGAAGTCATTTATATGTATTCCTTCCTGCGTATAATTCCCGACTACCTGGACAAAATCTCCAGCTTCACCATTACTGTCTCCCAGGACAGCATCTCCAGCTTCACCATTACTGTCTCCCAGGACAGCATCTCCAGCTTCACCATTACTATCTCCCAGGACAGCATCTCCAGCTTCACCATTACTGTCTCCCAGGACAGCACCTCCAGCTTCACCATTACTGTCTCCCAGGACAGCACCTCCAGCTTCACCATTACTGTCTCCCAGGACAGCACTATCAGCCCCACATTTACTGACTACCAGGACATCATCTCCAGCCTTACAGTTTCTGACTACATAGCCAGTATCAAGGGCAGTACCATTCAGCCCAGACTTTTTATGTTCCCATCTGTTGTAGAAAGCTTCCAGGTTTTCTATGAAAGCAGCTTTGATGTTGACCTCTTTTAATACCCTTGTGATTTTAGTCCACAGATTTATCTCATTTGGGCATACCCAAAAACACTTCCCTGTTTTAATACTGCTTGTAGCTAGTTCTTGGATATCTGCACAAGGGGCGTGACACCAATTTCCACAAAAATGACAATTTATGCATGTGGAAGCCCGTTTGTTTGACTGACCACAGACTACACATAGCTTCATAATGATTTGAATGGTTGATTTACTGCAATTCTACTAGCAACCTCTTGAATATTCTATTAATAACCTCCTTAAATGAAGCTCTAGCTATTTGTATTTCTGTTTCTAACTGTTTTTGTATATTGGACAGCTTACCGTGCACGTTCCTGGTATATATTTAATGTTTGTGTTTATAAGGGCGCCTACAACCCTATCCGTTTACAGTCTGCTTTATTGTCCAACGAAATCATTTGAAACCAGTCAAGGGTTCGGACCAGTCGATCTGATCTGATCAGTGGGTCACTTATTTAAACCATACTGGTCGGTGATTTGAGCTAACACATGAAGGATCTACTGGAAATTATCTACCCGAGTAATCTGTGATTTGATTGATACAAAAGTATAACTTGCGTGCTGAAGAGCCGGTGACTGCTGGCAACTCCTACAATGACGAACGGTCGACCTCCACCCTTGTTTATCAATTGCTGTTTACCTGGAGAGAGTTCCGGGGGTCAACGCCCCCGCGGCCCGGTCTGTGACCAGGCCTCCTGGTGGATCAGAGCCTGATCAACCAGGCTGTTGCTGCTGGCTGCACGCAAACCAACGTACGAGCCACAGCCCGGCTGATCAGGAACTGACTTTAGGTGCTTGTCCAGTGCCAGCTTGAAGACTGCCAGGGGTCTGTTGGTAATCCCCCTTATGTGTGCTGGGAGGCAGTTGAACAGTCTCGGGCCCCTGACACTTATTGTATGGTCTCTTAACGTGCTAGTGACACCCCTGCTTTTCATTGGGGGGATGGTACATCGTCTGCCAAGTCTTTTGCTTTCGTAGTGAGTGATTTTCGTGTGCAAGTTCGGTACTAGTCCCTCTAGGATTTTCCAGGTGTATATAATCATGTATCTCTCCCTCCTGCGTTCCAGGGAATACAGGTTTAGGAACCTCAAGCGCTCCCAATAATTGAGGTGTTTTATCTCCGTTATGCGCGCCGTGAAAGTTCTCTGTACATTTTCTAGGTCGGCAATTTCACCTGCCTTGAAAGGTGCTGTTAGTGTGCAGCAATATTCCGGCCTAGATAGAACAAGTGACCTGAAGAGTGTCATCATGGGCTTGGCCTCCCTAGTTTTGAAGGTTCTCATTATCCATCCTGTCATTTTTCTAGCAGATGCGATTGATACAATGTTATGGTCCTTGAAGGTGAGATCCTCCGACATGATCACTCCCTGGTCTTTGACGTTGGTGTTTCGCTCTATTTTGTGGCCAGAATTTGTTTGTCTCCCAGGACAGCACCTCCAGCTTCACCATTACTGTCTCCCAGAACAGCACCTCCAGCTTCACCATTACTGTCTCCCAGGACAGCACCTCCAGCTTCACCATTACTGTCTCCCAGGACAGCACTATCAGCCCCACATTTACTAACTACCAGGACATCATCTCCAGCCTTACAGTTTCTGACTACATGGCCAGTATCAAGGGCAGTACCATTCAGCCCAGACTTTTTATGTTCCCATCTGTTGTAGAAAGCTTCCAGGTTTTCTATCTAGCTTTTCTATTTTTTTTCCGTCTCCACCACAATAAATGCTATATTATCATTATAGTTGACTGGTGTGTACGTAAGGGTCACAGAAACAATGGGAAAAGCAGAGTTAACAGATTTACTAGAGGTGTGGAGAGTCTAAAGCCAAGTTTCTGGAGTTTATCTGGAGAGAGTTCCGGGGGTCAACGCCCCCGCGGCCCGGTCTGTGACCAGGCCTCCTTAGGTCAGTGTCCCAGGATGCGACCCACACAAGTCGACTAACACCCAGGTACCCATTTTACTGATGGGGAACATAGACAACAGGTGGAAAGAAACACGTCCAATGTTTCTACTCTGGCTGGGAATCGAACCCAGGCCCTCACCGTGTGAAGCGAGAGCGTTAACCACCAGGCCACCAGAGCCCAGAGCATGTAAAATATATACAAGGCAAAGGACTCAGGAAAACTAGAAGGTGAGCCGAAGAGCCAGAAACGAATATGCATGAACAAGGAGAGAGTCCCAGCAGCAGTACAAGAACGACACACCACTACAAACCAAATCTGACCCAAAGTCGTCATAAGTTATATCAGGAGGAATATAACAGTGGAGCTCACAAAGAGCTACCAGGAAGTATGTAAAGAGGTTGAGGGACTGATTGCCTCATTCTCCTCCTGTTCTTCAAGATTCTGCTTTGTATGGACTGATGAAGCCACTGTGTGGCGAAACGTTTCCTCAATAAAGATACCCAAGAGTTGCACATGTGTCTAACTTATCAATGTAAAGAGATAAACACAAGATTTAGGGAGGTATTTACAATGGAGAAGGCTGCAACTGAAGGTGGCTGTATAGCAAAAAAAATGTAGCACTTTTGTTTACCGTCCGATTTCCTCCAGTTTCGGTGCACAAGACAAAGTGTTTTCACTCTTTGTAAAAAATATTTATCAAAAATGTACCTCAAACAACAACTGAGAAAAGACTGATTTACTGAAAATGCCCTTTGGTACGGTGGTAGGCCTATATGGGACGACGTAAGGTTGTTTGGACACTTGGTGCCGAGAGAACAATGCTTATACGTATTCATAATTATTACCTTTCCTCTAAATAACTTACCTGTATTTCACAAAAAAATAAAGTTTTAGTTCTTGGAATGTTGCAAAAAAATCTGTCCTTTACTCCCACATAACTCCCAAAGTATTTGGAATGTTTCCAAAAATGAATAATTGTAAATTAGAGAAATCATTATTCTACAATTTCTGTGAATATTATTACACTTAATTAAGTAATAAAGGCAGAACGATGTACCATAAGTGAATAAGTGACTTCCGAGATATTGGCCTGGAGCGCCGGCCCGCCCACCGTCTCAAAAAAAAAAAAAAAAAATCGCGAAAATCGCGTTTGTTTGGGTGTATTTCTCAGTAAACTGGTGTTCTAGTGCAGTTACCCTTTTCAAGGCACCATTTTCTATCACAAGACCAAAGAATACGACATGGAGACGAGCTGTAACTCATTTATATCGAAAAATTCCTGGTGATTGCTCGTCACATTATGGCCTATTTTATTCAGTCTAGAGCATATAACATGTTTGTATGTTATTTATAGTGTTTAATATATCATATTAGATCAATTCTGATAGATAAATAAGCCGTAGAGTTAATATATAAGCTGATATAAGCGTAATAAGTGATTTCTCCTGGCACTCTCGGGAGCGGCGGTAGGTCTGGTGGGCTGAAAGTCTACGGATAATCTCCGCCTATTGCTTTATGATGCCAAATAGTCAATTATATTAGAAAGAATAATGCAAGAAAAAGAGATAAAAACAAGGAATAAATTCCAAAAAATACATGGGCTGTGAGCAGACTCGCTGCCCACATCGCCGTCACCATACCTGATATAAATGGCTATAATTTCTTGTAGAAACGTCGTAGAACATTCATTCTGGTACCATTGTGTTGCCAAGGAGTTAAGCTATTTTTCGGTATGAAGAACTCAATTTCCATAATTTTTCGATAATTCTTGACAGCGCGCAGAAAACAGAAAATTGGGATACAACCCCCTGAAGGAGTGAAGGGAAGTTTTCTCAGAATAGCGCAGTGCGGTCTGTCATCTGCTGCTGGCTCTCAGAATGTGGGCCATCGGTCGGTATCACACCCAGCACTACCACCATCCTCATCCCCCCATATGGGGTAAGAGGGTTTTTGAGAAGTCAAGTATTATGAAATTAGAATATAAAATAGTCTGCCCCAAGCTTTTTCTAACCATTTAGAACAGGTCACATGACTTGAGAAAATGTTTCTCAGTGGAAATTATATATATGGATTTCTATTATTCTGCATAACCTTTTAATAAAAGAAAGGAAATGAATGTGCTCTTCGACCGTTTAAATGTCCTGTTCTGGGATACTCGCCGGGCTGTGGCTCGTACGTTGGTTTGCGTGCAGCCAGCAGCAACAGCCTGGTTGATCAGGCTCTGATCCACCAGGAGGCCTGGTCACAGACCGGGCCGCGGGGGCGTTGACCCCCGGAACTTTCTCCAGGTAAACTCCAGGTAGACTCCAGGTAAACTCCAGGTAATGTCCACAGGGGCACTGAGAAGTATGTCTTTATATTTTCTTAAATATTGTCTACTATTTTTCTCAGTATCGATTAATATGCTTTACTTGGGATTCTTCTATACCATTCCTATAATATGTCTATGATCCAGATTTCTACTTCTAATATTCTTTAACCCCACAACCTATGTGATCAGCAAATCTTATGTACCTATCAATGCATGGTACAATCACAGCTAACTGCATTGTATAACCACACACTAACCGGTCGAGGGTCACCAATCCATCATTAGACCTCCTGACATAATGAGCAATCCTGTGATATTGTATAACATTGTTGTTTAAGCTTGTGTACAATAGACTCTACTAGAAAGCTATCAAGTTTGTATAACCCATAATTTGAGTTATATACGGTATTCCTGTCATGTTTCAAGAGAGAAGATTCAATTATGTTTCCATGACAGAACTGTATGGTACAGTAATTTGGGCAGCATTCCATCCCGTTGGGTGATTACAGGAACTAAGGTAAAGATAGCATTCGGCTCCTGCCCTGTCCTGAGTATTTTTGTTGGGATATTCTGGTTTCCAGTCAGGAATATAATTCAAATTATGGGTTATACAAGCTTAATAGCTATTTAGTAGAGTCTATTGTACACAATCTTAAACAATGTTATACAAAATCACAGGATTGCTCATTATGTCAGGTGGTCTCATTATGGATTGGTGACGCTCGACCAGTGTCTATGCACCAAAACACCATGCTACATCAGTTGATGTATGGTTATATAATGCATTTAGCTGTGATTGTACCATACAACTTCTGTAAATAAAATATTGAAATTCCAAGTGCTTTCGTGATTTCTCACTTCAAGGAACTATAAAATATAAATGATTAGCAGACAGAATACAAGGGTGAGATTACACTTCACGGCTAACATACAACACCTGAACCTTTTTTGATCATGCAGGAGAGGTGGTCAAGGACCTGTCAGGCTCAGATTGTATTCTGCGCAAGATTTAAGATTGTAATTTGTCGAATATATCATAAATTTTTCCCAAATTCTAATTTGTATAAACCTAAGCCAATATTCATATTAATTTGGTCTTGTAATTTTTTATATGTCAGGGTAATTCTTTTTAATATAAAATAAACTGAAGTTGTCCCACTTATCTACTATTATTTAGATTTAGATTAAATTGTCTTTAGTTAGTGTCAAACTAACTTTAGCTTTGACGAATAACAAACATTTACAAACCATGGAATTCATCATCAGTGTCATGAAAAATGAGACTTACATAGTATTTGAGGAATGAAGTAGTAGTAGTAGTAGTAGTAGTAGTAGTAATTATTAGTTGTATCTCAACTATTAATTATGTAGCAGTGATCACTGCTACATAATTAAAACATAATAGTTACTCAACAATATGACTCATTATATCTCTATTTTTATCGCAGGTTAAATGCCTCTAAATTCCCAGATGTTTCACATGTGTCTTATTCATCATCCCGTCGACACTGTTCTTTTAATTTAGTTAAAGATTAGTTTAAATGAATGTCTATGTAATATTTAATTTCATAATCTTATTAACTTGTATTCTCTGAAGTCACTTTTTAACGTACATTATGTTATCCAATATTTTAATATTCACTACTGAAAGCTTCAACTCTTGTTCCTTTGTTCTCCACATAATCAAGTTTCGTAGAGGAGATAGAGTGTGGCAGAAGATGAAGATCATTGTCTGCATCATAGTACTCTCCTTCTCAGCTACTGCTGCCACTACCACTGCTAAGTCTTTCAGTAAAGTAAGTTAAGCCAGTCCAACCTGGCCTCTTCCACTACTGTCACCACACTTTCAGTTTGCATTTGTTGGATTAAGAGAATGTAAATTATGCTTGTTTCAATTTCCACGCTGTATGAGAAATTTATTCTGTTTATGGTATACCTCTAGCCCCAACATAGAAGCAGTACCTCAAAAGTATCGAAAGGCAGAAGAGATGCAGCAACACTTTCAAAAGGACTAGGAGCAATAACTCAATATTTCTGAAGTTTCAGGTTTTAGAGATCAGCAATTTCAAGAGACTTCTTCGCTCAGAAGAGAAACAGAACCGTAAACTTGATGTGAACATTACAGATTATTATACTAAGAAAATGTGACTAGTCACAACCGCCTCATTACTCTTGGGTATCTGGCAAAGTGTTAATTAAATTGTAATAACATTATAATAGCATTATAATAACACTGGAAGTGAAACCACCATATAATAAATTTTTTTGAAAATCTACAAGGCATAAGAAATATTATGAAACTAATGGTTCACTTGACATAGCTAAATGATGAAATAAAAATAACTTTGAACCTTTTCAACATTATTACTCATAATATGGAATACTGATCAATTATGTAATGAACATAAATGTAATAATTACATTTATAAAGGAGGTTGGAAGCTCAGCCATAGACACATCTGTCAGTGGAGACATGATATTATAATTATTATAATCAAAAAGAAGCGCTAAGCCACAAGGGCTATACAGCTTGATATTATAAGTATATATAGTGAATGGTGTGTTACTGTGAAGGGATCATCATCTTGTTAGTGGAACGCCTTCCATCTGAACAAAAGAAACTAATGGAAAAATAAATAAACGACTAGGAAAAATAAGAATAATGATTTTTGAGGATTTTACTTAAAATTTAAATATAATAAAAAAAATGGCCTTCGGTTCTTGTAGTGGGGCAGGAGTAGGTATGGCCCTAGATAGATCTTCTGATATTATTGATGTAGGTTATCCAGGGCGGATGGTGATAGTCCGATGTTTTGGAATCTCCTACCACTTGGATGGAGCACCACAAGTAGAACAGGTAAGGGCCAGTAGTAGTCTAATAATGTTAAGTCTCATTAACAAATGTCTTGCCCTTTTATCTGGCGTCTATCCTGGATGACCTCGCCAGGAACAGAGCTGGTAATAAGAAAAAATAAACTGGTTACCAATGGTCATGATGATATAACATTTAAGAATGGAAAAGAATGATAAATGCCAAAATCATTACTGGTAATCAGCAAACAAAAGAAAGGAACAAACAGTAATACTCCTGGTAGATCACCCTACCTAATTAGGAGAAGAGTGGAGGTGAAGTGACTCTCCAAACTTCAACCCACACCAGGTAAGGTCAATATTACCAGGAGTAGAAATTTGAACAAATCAGACACCAAGAACTAGTTTCGCCCCAGCCCGCCAGAGGGATGGGGGTGCGCGTCGTAACTCGCTAATGGTTCCTGGTTGCCTGAACAACCTTAACCCCACTTACGACTACTTTTCCCTCACAATCTTCCTAAAAGATTCACAGGAGGGTGTAAATTTTTTAGGAGTTATAAAAAAGGAAAATTGAAAGATTATGGAAAAAATGTTTTCTTACTGAAAAAAATAGTGCATATTTCTGGCAACAGGGTGATGTAATTAAATTGTTTCTATCACATTTCATAGTATTTTTTTTTTTTTTTTCAAAAATGTAATTTTTTTTGTTCTTGCTGTTATCAAAAAGACATGATAGCAATTCGTGTTTTTTTTATTTTTTTCCTCCAAAAATTATGTTTTTTATGATTGATTCATTCTAAATACACTACATTGCAATTTTTCTGAAAACTCAATTCAAATTCAGAGAGTGATAACTGCTCAGTCACCTGTGGGCTGTCAACATGTGTTGAGGTGTGCAACATACTGAAATGTGGCAAGCCATGACCATAGAGTTTTACAGAAAAATATAATACATTTATATGTATAACTCAGGAATAAGTTATTGACATTTTCCATTTTTGGCAAAAAGTATTTATAGGAGTGTCATGATTTTTGCACACGTTATTGAGTAATGATGGTTCTATTAGCATACCTGGAGCTTACCTGGAGAGGGTTTCGGGGGTCAACGCCCCTGCTGCCTGGTCTGAGACCAGGTCTCATGGTGTATCAGGGTCTGATCAACCAGGCTGTTACTGCTTGCCACACACAAGCTGATGTACAAACCACAGCCTGGCTGGTCAGGTACTGACTTTAGGTGCCTGTCCAGTGCCTTCTTGAAGACAGCCAGGGGTCTATTGGTAATCCCCCTTATGTATGCTGGGAGGCAATTGAACAGTCTTGGGCCCCAGACACTTATCGTGTTGCCTCTCAGTGCACTCGTGGCACTTGCTTTTCATCGGGGGTATGTTGCATCTCCTGTTGAGTCTTTTGCTTTCACATGGAGGGATTTTCGTGTGCAAGTTTGGTACCAATCCCTCCAAGACCTTCCAAGTGTATATTATCATGTATCTCTCTCGCCTGCGTTCGAGAGACTACAGATCAAGGACCTTCAACAGTTTCCAGTAGCTTAGGTGCCTTATCGCACTTATGTGCACCGTGAAAGTTCTTTGTACACTCTCCAGGTCTTCAATGTCGCCAGCCTTTAAGGGGGCTGTTAGTGTACAGCAGTATTCCAGCCTAGAGAGCACAAGCAATTTGAAGAGAATCATCACGGGCTTGGTATCCCTAGTTTTGAAGGTTCTCTTATCCATCTATGATTTTCCTAGAGGATGAGGTAGATGTATTATTGTGGTCTCTGAAGGCAAGATTTTCTGACATTATCACTCCTAGGTCCTTCCCATTACTTTTCCACTCTATCGTAAGGTGTTACAAAAAATGTGATTTCTAATAAGCATAGACATCTCCAGTGAACACTAGAAGGGACTGCCCTTCCAGCATCCTGCCTGTTACTGGGTTTTCGTAACAAGTAGTCAGTCTCCTGGTCCAATTATCCATTAGAATTCAATAAGAATTCTTAGTGCTTCAGGATTACAACTGGTAGGCTACTAACTAGAGAAATTGAAATTTAATAAATTTATTAATAACAGTCTAGAGGTATTTCATCAAATTAAATTAATCAAAATCAAAATAATAATAATAATAATCACTTCTCTCGTGTACAGTATTGTGCTGAAGGCACATATCACATTTATACTTCTTAAGTACCATCTGGTGCAATAACATTTAATAATACAATATACAAATAAGTTTGTGTGTATATGTGTAAGTGCTCTAAGTAGTTCGCTATGTCTCAAGACTCGACTAGACTTAAACAATGACTGACAAAGTTCTCACATCAACTAACTTCTTGACCACCTGGCAATCAGAACAGCTTGCTTGAACAATAAAATGACTGTTACGCCCAATAGCAATATAACAAGCAACTGTGACACAGAATCAGGATCAAGGAGATAATATAACGACACTAAGTAGGGACCATCAGCAGATCCTCCACAAAAGTCACAAAACTCTCATACTACTGAATCTAAGTTCAGCATAAGAAAATCCCCGACTGTGACAGTACACAGATACCAGTACAAATTAGGTCAGAAGCTACAGCTCAGGACCTGAGTTGCTCAGAGTGTCTATACGACACACAACCTCAGTACGTCAAAAATCACTAAGTCTAGACAATGTTCTGTGAACAGAGTTCTACAGAACCTACAACAAGAAAGCGACAGAGACGATCTTCCAACAAGGGCCAATAAGGGAGAGTTAGGAACATCTTGCCAGGAATACGTCCAACCACCAAGAGAGTCTAGCTCAGACTGACTACTTTAGGCGAGGTGTGAACACCCCCCACTATCATGTGATAGCTCCATGGACAGTTGCTGCCCAGCAACACCAAGAAGCCGGCAGGGAAACTAGCAACGAGCGATAATTACAGTAGTTAGACAATCAAGACTTGAACTATGAGCACTGAATAATATATATATGTTACATCCTACCTAATAAAAGTAACTAAGTCAAATAATAATATAAAGCAATATATTTACGATTTAGCTATTATTGCAAATATAAGCAATATAAAATTATATGAAAAGGTAATATACATTATATACATTGTGACCCATTCAGGGGTCGCAACACCCCCAGCACGATAAACGGTCACACTAGGAGTTGTGTTTATGTCTTTTACATTATTACTGATTACTCATATCACTTTAATAATACAATTTAATATCGAAATCTAGAGCCACTCTTGTGCCAAGCACTTTGCGTTTTACAGTGTCTATATCACTATAAGTTATGCCCCTGGTACTAGGGCAGTACACATTTTATCTCAGCATACTCGTGGTTATGTACATCAGTGTAGAGACAGGATAGCGTACACAAGCATGACACGTTGAGGCTCGATCATAGTTGTGGAGACTATTTGAACAGTAGTCTTGAGCTATAGACAGGAGACGGCATTCCACTCTTAAATATTGGTAGTGCAGTGCGAGGCAGTATGGACATCTGCGTATGAGGAAGCTTAAGATGTGTAGTGAGGGGGTCTGCAGCAGGAGTGTTCCGCCACTCAGTAATATCACCCACATAACACTACACACTCAACACTCAGCTTCTGTCTCCAACTGTCTCCTCCTCACACATATATATCACCACTACTGTGAATATATAAATAGAATAATTAGACATGACATGAGTATACATAGTTAACATGGGCTGGAGAGATTACGTTACTTTACTGAATTTGACGTAGCAAGTAACTAAAGGTATTTGGGCATAAAATTACGTTAGTTTAATGTAACTGATAATTAAGGACGTGACAGAGCGTCAGCAATTACATTACAATGACCACTGATATGTTGTAAACTAATAGAGTAAGGCTGGATTCTGAGAGCCCACCTCATGATCCTAGCATTTTTACTCTTCATAGTGTTTATGTAAGCGAGTGGATTGTGGTCTGAAAAAAACGTTAATTTTAAATGGAGAAGTGCCCAAATACACGTCAAAATGTTCCAAGGACACCACAAGAGGTAGAGCCTCTTTCTCAATAGTGGCATAATTTTTCTGGCGTCTTTTAAGCTGAGATGAATAGTAACATATAGGATGGAGAATGTGAGTGGATGTTGACTGTTGGAGCAGCACAGCACCCACTGCATAACCACTCGCATCTATATGTAAAAAGAAAGGAAGATTGAAATTAGGACTCCTCAACACTGGAGCAGAGGAAAGCAAATGCTTCAACCTTTTGAACAAGTCTGAACAATCCCTAGTCCAGATGAAGTGAACTTTGCTACTAGTAAGCTCAGTGAGAAGTGTAGGTGGAGGTGTGTGTGCTGGCTTGTCTGTCACTTGACACACGTGGCAACGTCGCACATGATCAGCTACTGTTTCCTTCATCTTTGGCCAAGTAAAATGTTTTGCCAGTTTACCGAGTGTCTTCTTGACACCCAAATGTCCTCCTATGGGACTATTGTGAGAAAAATCAATGGCTTTTTCACGAAATGTAACTGGTAACACTATAAGATGCTTGACTTTGGTGGAAACACTATCAGCTGACAACTTACATGTATTTTTCTCCATCAGTACACCGTTACTATAATAGTAACAATTATCGAGATCCTTTGCTTTACTCTCAGTAACTGCTATATCTCTCAGTGACTGTGACTGATCAGTGACTGATCAACAAACTGATCCTTGATTAAATCATCATGAGTTAGAAATTTAATGTCACATGTGTCCTGACTAGGTTGATGACAGTGGGGAGTCAGTGTTAATGATCCTGGGTGCAGAACATCACTAAACAACATATTCAAGCCCAAATCATTGTCATCAACTAACTCAACAGGAGACAAGGATGGTTGTTGTATCTTTGACATAGCTCTAGTAATTGCGCTGAGAGGAAATAAAAAAGGTTTCTCTCTACAAGCTTCAATGGCATAATTATCATCAGTGTTATTATCAATCACAAGTGGTTCTTTACATATACCAGCATGAAGGATATCGTTCCCTATCAACAAGTCCACTGACCTGATGGGAAATACACCACTGGATATACCCACTGAAATATAATCAGTATAATAGCTTGTTTAAATGTAAACTTTGCGCATAGTTACTTTTATAACAGCCCCTCCATAGGCTTCTAACAATACATCTATCTTGCAATAGGTATCATCAGTTACGGGCAGTACATCTTCTCTTAATAACGTGAGATAACTGTCAGTGTCTCTGAAAGTAATTATCTCAGATGTGATTCGTCAAATCCTACTTTACCTCTCGATAAGTAAGGACTCATTGCTGAATGAATCTTTTCATCAGATGCACTTTCTGACGCTAGTCATCTATTCTGAGTAATATTATCTAAAACAGTAGGATCAGAGGTATTACTAGGATTTTGGTGCCTTTGTTGCATGGAAGAGGATACGACTTGTGTGGGGGCGCCAGCCGCACGACTACTTCTCGTATATCTTTCTAACTTATGGCAATACTCTCTAGCGTGTTCTTTTCTGTTACAATAGATACATTTTACTTTCTTCTTCTCGATATCAGACTTCTGTCTAGCCATAGATACAGATTCAGAATTGTGAGTTTTCCTGGTAAAGGTATGAGAAGTTACAGTAGCAGGTACAACAGGCTGGTAATGATCAGCTGATTTAGGTTGCCAACTTCTAGGACAATTTTTAGCTAACTTGTTTCTCTGTGTTTTAGTACATACAAGTTTGTGAGAAATCTCGTAATTGTCTAGTAATGCTGCAGTTTCCAGAATATCCAAGTCAGTATGATCGATCAGATATTCTTGTATGTCAGCATGTCTTCATGTAGTAACAACTGGACTAAACTGTCATAGTTATTGCACTTAGCAGATCTACACCATCTCTCAAATGCAACTTTTTTCTCATGAGCAAACTCTACACATGTTTGATTTTGTCGTCTCTGTAACGTACAAAATGCACGTTGATAACTTATGGGTAACAAGTTATATGTCTCTAGAATAGTTTCCTTGACAGCATCATAACTATTGAACTTGGCAAAAGGTAAAGCAGCAGTACAAGTTTGAGCTCTTCCTGTCAAAGCTGTGTGCAACAAGGTAGCCCAGTGCTTACATGGCCAGTTCATAGCACGTGACTGGTTCTCAAACCCATCAAAATATGTGTCTTAGTCACTCTCAAAAAACTTAGGAACCATTGAGGCAGCTTTCTGCACATTAAATGTGTCCTTTGTTGTACTACCAGATTTATCAACTTTATCAGATCGATCAGTCTGTTGTCTTCCAAGACGAACATTTTCTCTCTGGAAATCTTCGTTCAATTTCCTCTGCACCTCTATTTGTGCAGTCTGCAACATAATGAGGCATTCCAACCTCTCAAACTGTTCCTGAGAGATAGGACCAGTGGGTAATGGAGGAGTAAAGAATCTAACGAATGAATCTGGAAGGTCCTTAGGTGGGACACCTTGTTCAGCCATCCCTAGAGAGTCTAGATCTGGTCTAGGATAAGTAGATACGGGTGTAGCATACACAGAACTAGTATGAGGCTGAGTCATACTACCAGTTAGGAGGGAAGGTGTGAGCGTGAACAGAATTTCACTAGGCTCAGACACTTCTGCCGTAGTTGCTGTCTCTTCTACATCATCAAATAGTCATACTTCCTAATTGTGACACTAGGCTTTCTGAATCTGAATCGTAATCAGACATCTCTGTATGAGCAGGAAACAATATATCTTTAATTAATGCTCTGACAGTTTCTGCGGTGTAATTCCTGTTATATGTCACACCGAGATATTTGGCTACTTGCCAACACGTCTGAAGTTTTAATGTACTCAACTCAAAGTCAGAGTGTCAATTAACTGTTTCACTGACATACATCACGAAAATAAATGTACTATCAGAGAGTGATTATGGGAAACTATAATCTTAATAGGAAGTTTAGTGTTAGTAGTCTTAGAGCTAGAGCTCATAAACAGTATTTCCATCTCCTTGGATCAAGAGACTCAGTCAAATACATACATCCACCTAGTATGTTGTACAAGACAAAACACAAAGTCTTCAGATTATGAAAGTACTCAAAGTGTTTGACCATTGAGTCACTAGTGTGTCAAACTGGACAATTTCTCCAACACCTTGGATCAAGACCGTCCCGGACAGGCCCCCGTTTGTTACAAAAAACGCGATTTCTAATAAGCATAGAGATCTCCAGTGAATATTAGGAGGGACTGCCCTTCTAGCATCCAGCCTGTTACTGGGTTTTCATAACAAGTAGTCAGTCTCCTGGTCCAATTATCCATTAGAATTCAATAAGAATTATTAGTGCTTCAGGATTTCAACTGGTAGGCTACTAACTAGAGAAATTAAAATTTAATAAATTTATTAATAACAGTCTAGAGATATGTTATCAAATTAAATTATTCGAAATCAAAATAATAATAATAATAATCACTTCTCTCCTGTACAGTATTGTGCTGAAGGCACATATCACATTTACACGTCTTAAGTACCATCTGGTACAAAAACATTTAATAATACAATATACAAATAAGTTTGTGTGTATGTGTGTAAGTGCTCTAAGTAGTTCACTATGTCTCAAGACTCAACTAGACTTAAACCAATGACAGACAAAGTCCTCACATCTACTAACTTCTTGACCACCTGGCAATCAGAACAGCTTGCTTGAACAATAAAATGACTGTTAAGCCTAATAGCAATATAACAAGCAACTGCGACACAGAATCAAGATCAAGGAGATAATATAACGACACTAAGTAGGGACCATCAGCAGATCCTCCACAAAAGTCACAAAAATCCCATACTACTGAATCTAAGTTCAGCATAAGAAAATCCCCGACTGTGACAGTACACAGATACCAGTACAAATTAGGTCAGAAGCTACAGCTCAGGACCTGAGTTGCTCAGAGTGTCTATGCAACACACAACCTCAGTACAACGTCAAAAATCACTAAGTCTAGACAATGTTCTGTGAACAGAGTTCTACAGAACCTACAACAAGAAAGAGACAGAGACGATCTTCCAACAAAGGCCAATAAGGGAGAGTTAGGCACATCTTGTCAGGAATACGTCCAACCACCAAGAGAGTCTAGTCCAGGCTGAACACCCCCCTCTATCACGTGATAGCTCCTCGGACAGTTGCTGCCCAGCAACACTGAGAAGCCGGCAGGGAAACTAGCAACGAGCAATAATTACAGCAGATAGACAATCAGGACTTGAACTATGAGCACTGAATAATATTTATATGTTACATCCTATCTAATAAAAGTAACTAAGTTAAATAATAATATAAAGCAATATATTTACGATTTACCTATTATTACAAATATAAGCAATATAAAATTATATGAAAAGGTAATGTACATTATATACATTGTGACCCATTCAGGGGTCGCAACATAAGGTTAGAATTTGTAGTATACCCTGACACATTTTTAATTTCTTCAAGGTTTCCATATCTGAGTAGTTAAAATTTCTCCTCATTGAACTTCATATTGTTTTGAGTGGCCAAATCGAAGATTTGGCTGATGTCCGCTTGGAGTCTCGCAGTGTCTTCAATGGAAGTCACTATCATGGTGATCTGGATGTCATCCGCAAAGGAAGACATGGAGCTACGGCTTACATCTCTATGTCAGAAATGAGGATGAGGAATGGAATTGGAGCTAGTACTGTTCCTTGTGGAACAGAGCTTTTTACCATGGCTGCCTGGGACTTTACTCTGTTTACTATTACTCTTTGTGTTCTATTTGTCAGGAAGTTGTAGACCCATCTACCAACTTTTCTGTTATTCCTTTATCCCACATTTTGTGTGCTAATGCACCATGGTCACACTTGTCGATAGCTTTTGCAAAATCTGTGTATACTACATCTGTATTTTGTTTATCCTCTACAGCATACAGGCCCTTGTCATAGTGGTGCAGTAGCTGAGACAGGCAGGAGCGACCTGCTCTAAACTCGTGTTGTCCTGGGTTGTGTAACTGATGGGGTATCTAGGTGGTTGGCTATCATGCTTCTTAGAACCCTCTCAAAGATTTTTATATGGGATGTTAGTGCTATCGGTCTGTAGTTCTTTGCAATTGCTTTACTGCCACCTTTTTGGAGTGGGCCTATGTCTGTTGTTTTTAGTGTGTGTGGGATGACCCCTGTGTCCATGCTCCCTCTCCATAAAATGCTGAAGGCACGCGATAGGGACTTCTTGCAGTTCTTGATGAACATAGAGTTCCATGAGTCTAGGCCAGGGGCAGAGTGCATGGGCATGTCATTAATTGCCTCTTCAGAATCTTGTGGAGTTATAATAATATCCGAGAGTTTTGGGATGACCAAATTTTGGGTTTCGTTCATGAAGAATTCATTTGGATTGTCAACCCTTAGAGTGGGCAGTGGATCGCTGAACACTGAGTCATGTTGGGACTTTAGTATCTCACTCATTTCTTGGGTATCATCTGCGTATGTCCCATCCCGAGTAAGCTGGGGCCCAATACTGGATGTTGTTTTTCCCTTAGACTTTGCATAAGAGAAGAAGTATTTTGGGTTTTATTCAATTTCCTTTGTGGCATTTAGTTCTTCCTGTGATTCTTGTCTCCTATAAGATTCCTTCAGCTTAAGTTCGATATTTGCAATTTTATTGACTAGTGCTTCCCATCGTATTTCAGATATATTGACCACACTCAGCAGCTCTGTGACTCTTCGCCTTCGTCTGTATAGGGAACGTCTCTCTCTTTCTAGTTTACATCTTTTCTTTCTTTTTCTTAATGGAATGTGTCTTGAGCAGATCTCAAGAACCACAGAATTCATTATTTCAAGGCAGATGTTCGGGTCCGTGTTGTTTAGGATATCTCCCAGCTTGTTTCATTTAAGACAAGGTTTATTTGATCCCATTGTATGTTTTTGTTATTGAAATTGAATTTCGTGAAGAGACCTTCATGACTGCTTACATTTTGCTGGTCCGGAGCCCTGTGCATACATGTCTGTACCTCTATTATGTTGTGATCTGAGTGAATTGTCTTTGATACAGTATAAGATCATCGTTGTTAGTGAAGATGAGGTCCAGCGTATTTTCTAGTCTTGTAGGCTCTACTATTTGCTGGTTTAAGGTGAATTTATTGCAGAGATTTAATAGTTCGTGTGTGTGTGAATTTTCATCATAGCTGCCTCCCAGGGTGATCTCTGCTAAAACATTATTTGCTATATTCCTCCATTTTAGGTGTCTCAGGTTGAAATCTCCCAGTAGTAAGATGTTTGGGGCAGGAGTTGGGAGACTTTCCAGACAGTGGTCAATTTTCTCAAGCTGCTCCAGGAATTGCTGGGAAGTTGCATCTGGAGGCTTGTATGCTAACACAATGACAAGGTTTAGGTTCTGGATGTTTACCGCCAAAACTTCAACTACATCATTTGAGGTGTTTAGTAATTCTGAGTAAATGAGCGACTCTGTGACATACAGGCCAACCCCTGCTTGTTGCCTGTTCAGTCTGTCGCATCGGAATAGGTTGTAATCTGGGATCCATATTTCGTTGTCATAATGATCCTTCATGTGGGTCTCTGTAAATGCTGCAAACATTGCATTTGACTCAGTGAGCAGTCCCTTGATGTAAAGGGGATTTGCAATAATTTTTGCAACTTTATGTTTATTGATTTTTTTCCTCCCAAAAAAATCCTTAAAAATAATAATAAACTTCAACATTTTTTATTATGCAATCTATTGACATTTTTGCTCAAACGAGATTAGTAACAAGATTATCTAACCCTTATCTTTCATCGAATGCCAACTAGAGCATCGCACATCTTACCGATTTTGTAGAAAAGGGCGAGTTTTATGCCCTTTAGAATAGGGCACTGTCTTTTAAGGCATTAAGTCATTACAAACACAGTGTGCAGGCTTCAAAAGCTGCTTAAATCACTGTAAAAATTCCATTAAAATTGGACCAAAAATAAAAAAGAATAAAAAAAGATTTTGCTAGCACCCTGAAGCTCTATGAACTCCTATAAGTATATACCTGAGAAAAATGTACTCATAAACATAGCAGTCTCTGACATGCTCGCAGTCTAAAATTGCAACCATGTCATAGATTGGTCCTAATTTAATGGAAACAGAAATTATTCCCTCAACGCGTAAACAGGAAGACCTAAGTACTTCCTCTGAACGCTGTATCCAGCGGCCAACACTTGACTGACAACATGTGTAACTAGTGAGATGTCCTCAACAATGATAATAATAATAATAATAATAATAATAATCTTTATTTCTGACTCACGAAATCGCATTAACACAATCGTGTTAATATAATTTCGTGAGTCAGATTTGTTTACAATCGCAAACAAAGCTGACTCAAATCTGTGCAGCCGCAAACAAATAAGGGAACGGGTGGGGCTTGAACCTATCATGGCAACTTTGAAGGAACTTGAGCTAGAGTTCGTCACACGCTAGTGTGGGTTTCGTTTGTAAAAACCTGCATTTTTGGTCACAGTGGTGGCCCATGTTAACCTTCCTATGGAGTACAGAAATATACCTAGTTGGATGAATCATATTGTAACTAGCTGGCCCAGCGGCTAACGCACTGGCCTGTGAGTTTTACGACTCACTAGTCACAGGTTCAAACCCCATCTGTTCCCAGGTTCGTTTGCAGCCGTGTTATTACTATTCCGTGAGTCATAACAAGAGTTTCTGTTACGAGATAAAAAAACAAATATGAGATGAGGAAGAGGAGATGTAGTGGTGGTAATGATGGTGTAACTGGATATAAAAGTTGAGAGGCTGTGGTCAAGGGTAGTGAAGGAAGGGGAGAAGACGGCAGTGACTGTGGGCATCGATGGGTGGGTATGGCAGGGTGGTCGTGGCCGGCAGGGATGTAAGTGGCTGAATAGGAGACACTTCGCAAGTTACTTTAGTTAATTAAGTTAATCATAATTTAATTTTGTAATGTCCCTATGTGGCATGCAAAGAGTACGTAACCTTTATTCGGCGCATGTACACACCCTCATTTACAGGCTATCTCCCCCAACCAGCGAACCAGGTTGCTAAGAGTTGATGATGGGGCCCCGTCGTTCAACTAGTGACCAGGTTCTAGCCAATAAGAAGATGGTTTTGGCAATCGCAGAGGTTATGTGGGTACCGCTCTCCTGTCTGCCCTTGTCATTCCCATTCTAGAGCTGGTTGAAGCACGGTCTGCTATCTTGTGGCTTCTGTTTCTGCCTTGCTTACCGTGGAGTGCACTATACTTATCACTGTACATAGTGTACATATTGCTGTTCTAAATTGGTGAAGGATAATATAAGTCTAAACTTTTTCTGCTGTGTTTATTTTGCTCCCATTACACCCGGGATAACAGGCCATTTGGATTCCTGGGTTGCAATACCCTATTAAACAGATATCGATTTCCGAATGTTCTATTTAACAGGTTAGACAATTATTTAGAGAAATATTGCTAAAAAACATATCGGATATCAAAATAGCCTAGGAATGTTGGTATTTTGCAAAGTCTCCAAAGTTGGCACTTTCCATTTTCTTTCAGCATTTCGTGGAGCGAATATTATGCAGGGCAAACCATACCACGGGTAGGGTTTGAACCCGAGGTCACAGAGTCTCAAAACTTCTGGAGTTTTGACACTCTCTTACAGCGGGTTCAAACCCCACCCATGGTATGGTTTGTTTGCAATCGTGTCATTATGATTTCGTGAGTCATTATGCAGGGCATTCGGAGCCTAAAGATTAGGTGTGAGTTTCCAAAAGCATAACACAGAGGGCGGAGGAGTAGATACTGAGGTGGTGTCTACATACAGAGATATGGAAGAAAATATGACTAAAAGGGCTTATAAATCTGGAGTGGAGGGATTACAAGCGATACCACGGGCGGGGTTAGAACCCTCGATCAGAGTCTTAAAACTCCAGACCATCGCGTTAGCCACTGGACCAGCTAGCCACAATAAGATTCATCCAATTAGGTATATTTATACGCCATGAAAAGGTTAGCATAGGCACCACTGTGACCACGAATTTCCAGCTAGCATGGCCGTGACGAACTGGAAGGGATGTTGGCTTAGGAAGGTTTTTAGTGCTAGGGGCTTGGATATACGACAGGCTTGTGGGAGCGTATTACATATGAGTGAGTGGAGGCAAATGGTTTTCATGTTCGACATGCTGTAGGATTGTGAACAAAGTAACATTTCAGATGGGATTCAGGGAAACCAGTTAGCTAGATTTCACTTCTAGAGGTGGAAGACTCAGTCTTGCACTCTGAAGAAGGGTTCAAGATGTTCCAGTTCAGAGGGTCATCTGAGCTGTGATGCCAACACTCTTCTGGAAAAACAGTGAATGAATAACGGTGTTAACCTTTCTTCTATTTTCAGGTCACCCAACCTCAGAGGTTTGAGATTTATTTAAAGAAATGTATCTAAAAATCTAATCGGAAATTTAAAACTCTTAGGGGATTTTGTTTATATATTCTTTGCCAACTTGTCACACCTTAAGGTGTTCTCCCTAGTTCGCTTTTATTATACTCATTAATTTAAACGGAATTTAGAGAAATATGTAAATAAATACATTTATTCTCTGCAAATTATTTTTCTGGAATAGTATTGGATTTCCTTTTCAATGATTTCACGTTTATATACATGTGGTGTTTTGAATGTTATGGTTGAGGGGTTACCGATGCCTGGGGAATTACATTACACATCATGCAGCTAAAGAAACATATCTAGTTTCTATAACATTTATTCTATGATAATTTAAACATCTAAAATATTTTTGACAAACAGAAGTTCTTTGCAAATGACTAAACAATGTTGATCTTAGAACTCTGTTTATATACATAAAAAACTGTTGTCCTGAGATGATTGTAAAGAAAAATGCTCTAAAGTCGATGTGAAATAGAGTGTAGAGTACATTATATTATACTTCGTATAGTTTACCTACCACTTCTAATGTATTTCAATTTACACAGTTTTGCATCCCACTACTAATGTTATTGTACCTTACACAGTTTTCCAAAAAACTACTCTACAGTTGATATTCTTTGCACACTACTTGTATTATGCTAAAATATTTTCAAAACAGATGTTTAGGAATATGTAACTTCCGGTTCAATAATAGGTCTAATATAATAGTCAAAAATAAATTATTATTCCCAACTAGTGCAAATATTTTTGACACATCTTATTTCTTGTTTTATTACACTTGACACAGAAAACTGCTTGTGCTCTGAGAGTGACTCAGAGACTGTTTACAACTTTCTCAGTTATACTTGAACAACTAGCACCTGAGGTGACATTGTTCATACATAACGTTCTCCAATGTTCTCGGCAGGTAGCAACGAGTCTCCCACCAGATGTAAACACATGTCTGTTGCAACAGACGACAATGGTTGCAGCTTCCTCTCTCCATTGTGCCAGTATTTGTTACAGTAACCCGGACTGCACACTTTTCTGTGTCATGGGTAAGTGTAAGTGTAAGATCTATGGAGGTTTTGTGATAGCACACTCCAACACCTTCCTGTTCTCTCTCAAGTGTGTGGTAGACAAGGTGTCTTCCCTATACCTGTTACCATCGTGTTCTAATTTAAAGTGGATCTCAGAAATCATTAAAAAAATATGTTTGATTTTTTTAATATATGAATATGCTTAGATTTATATGATAACTATAGAAATTTTTTTATTGAATATTTAGGGAATTGAGTGGAGCAATGCTTATGAAAAATTAAATATAATATGAAGAAATATTACACTGTCTACATAGAATAAGACAAGAGAATTATTCCTATAATAATATGACATTAATTACCCTGATGAATAATCCAAGACATCACATGAAAGATACGCGCAAAATTATTTGAATATATAATATTGCATAAAAAATAGTACATATGATTTACTGGTCAATTTACCGAAATTCCATGTACAAATTTACAAGTTTAATTATATTTTTAATTTTATCTCATTGTGGGGCTTTTGTTTCTTAACTTCACTTACAAGTTTAAGAGGCATTTCTATGGGCTATTAAATTACTCTAATTACATATACAGCAAAGTTAAAATGATAGTGTATACCAGACGTGGGTAAACTGCGGCTCTCCAGCCGCATTTGGCACCTCAGACAATATTGGATTTCATTGTTAATTTTCCAAAGATTTTTTATTAATAATCTATAGTAGTATAGTATACCTGGAGAGGATTTCGGGGGTCAACTCCCCTTGAGGCCCGCTCTTATATATATATATACGTGTAATTCACAACATCTTTTCAATAAAAAGAGAGCTTATTGAGCTGCAGGAAAATGTGGGTTTGAAGCTAATACATAAAAGTTCATCTCTAATTGACTTTGGGAAACGATTGTAAGAAGCAAAGCATCTCTGTCTTCACAAAACTGACTTCGGACTACTCTGTTATTTGGGACAAATTATTGCTGTGAATCTCTCTTCTCTGTATTGACATTTATCAAGTCAAAACATCGTGCTGTCGTCTCTAACAACCACCTCATTGAGCTTCTTAGAAGAAATGGCTTTGACATCATACCAGCCAAATTTTAATCTACTGACTACAAAAATGAAGACTCAGAGTCTTCAATGAACAGAGTTTAAACATATTCTGCTCTGGTGACTACGACTAATGCATAGCTATATTTTTTATTTATGAATACAATTTGAAAATAATATTTTGTGTGGTTCTTGAACATTTAAAAAGAATTAAAAGTATTATGGGGTTCTTCTCATCGAAGAACTTGCCCACCACTGGTGTATACTGTGCCATGTTATCAGTACGAAGTTTACTTTCAAAATGGAGGCTGTCAACAAACGTTCATATGTGTTGTCGAATTCTGTCACCGCACAACAAAGCGCTATACTCACCTAATTGTCCTCACTTAATTGTGGTTGTAGGGGTCGATACTCAGCTCCTGGCCCCGCCTCTTCACTGAACACTGCTAGGTCCTCTCTCTGTGTTAATGACTCTGGTTTCATTGGGCTGTTAGCTCGAGTGCACCGTTATTTAGGATGCCGTAGTTTCGACAGGTTTACTGTATAAGGTGAAATGTTTCGTCATTTCGTCTGTAAAGTTACCTTAGTGTTGTGCAAGTATCTAAAAGAATACCAGCAGCAATATAAGAGTGTGAACAGGGTAATATTTTATGAAGGGATTCAGGTAAACCAATTAGCCGGACTTGAGTCCTGGAAATGGGAAGTACAATGCCTACACTTTAAAGGAGGGGTTTGGGGTATTGGCAGTTTGCAGGGATATCTAAACTGTCGTTTCTGACGATCTCTGCAAAGATAGTGATTATGTATGAATGATGGTGAAAGTGTTGAATGAAGATAAAAGCTTTTTCATTCTTCCTTTTTGGGTTTTTCTTTGTTTTAGGGTCACGGTGACTCGGTGGAAAACGGCCGACGTGTTAATAAAAATGGAAAGTACCTCGAACAAAAACTAAAAAATAATTAATTAAACACATCATGGGTAAAAGAGAAATAAAGCCTACTAAAAATAGATAATAAATATGCATAGAATACTTGAGAAAATATATGGAAAAGTAAAAGTCATAAGCCATGAATAACACTTGTGAAGGCTTACTCAGCCCTGTAACAACTTCAGTAAGTATTACCAAGGCTGGCTCCTCCACAGGAAAATTAATGAATAGAAAAAGAAATAATAACAGACAAACATAAACACTTTATTATATAGAAATTTAAAATATAAAACACTTAAATATGAAATATTAATCCTACATTAAAGAAAATGAAAGATGAAAAATATAAATGATAACTTAATTCAACGCTAATATATATAGGGGTGTCTGGTGTTGGTGACACTGTGTTGTTGAAATCGTAGCCGTTGCTGATGATGGGGGGGGGGGGGGGGGTCGCAGGTGTGGGGTATGACCCACTGGCTAGTTCTTCACAGTAGATAGAGCCTTGAGTATTCTATCCCGATGACAGGAAAGCAGGTTCTTTACCGCTGCAATGATGTGGGGTTACGTCCTGCAATTTCCTACAGGTGCACAGGTAATTAAATCCAAAATGGGTAAGTCTCTGGACGTTAGTCCTTCTCCATCATTTCTTCTCGTTGACAGGTGACCCTCTCTGTCATCCAAGAGTAATGTTGGGAGCTGTGAGTCAAGTGATTTACTGTTTGACCAGAGCCCCACACGTCACCTTTCGGAGGGGGGAAGAGGGAGGGGAAGGGATAGTGGGAGCTAGACTGACCCTACGTTAATAAGCAGCCGGCAATCAAACTATCACTTTAGGGGTGGGGGAGAAAAGGCGGGAATAGCGGGAGCTTGACTTACCCTACCTTAACAAGTAGCCGGCAATGAAACTATTGTTACTATATACTCCCTCTCTATTCCTATCTATTGAACTTTTCCCTCACACACTGAATGACTTATAAATTCAATGAGCAGAGAATAACATAATGCTAGACATGAGCATTGGCATAGAATTTAGTATAGAAATACACAGAAGAATTAGAAACTGACATACAATAAAATGGAAGATTCAACAATAAAGTTGACAGGAAAGGAAACACAGGCATGGCACATGTGTTGCTGGGTAGGTGATGCTTGGCCTGGTTGAGTTTCATGTATGTTAATGTTTTAGAAATTTTGTGGCTTCCAATGTTACGCTCAGAAGGAGGCCTCATTACGTGCCTCTCAAATTCGTGCCTGACTTTCAACTCCTGACAGACTAACAGCATAATATATACTCAGCCAAACTACCACTGTCAGCATCCAACAAAAACTCAAGCTATCACGAAAACTACAAGACCTGAGCTCCCACAGCAAATGGAACGAAATGGGAAGACCAGAAATCATAAATAACTTGTCTTCCTACACACTAACCACCACCGAGACAGAAGCCCTCAGCCTGAGACTCAAGTTTACTACCAACATCAACATGAAACACTATCTCCTGGACATGGTAACCAGGAAACAACCTTTTGGGAAATTTGAGTTTCATAAGGGTTTCAATCAAGGAATTATCACTGCTGCAACTACTGAGCCTTCAAGACCTGTCATTCCTAGAAGATACATCCAAACACTCAGGGGCTTGGCTAAGAGTTATATAAATATTTCCACCTTAAACACATCATCTATCAAAGATCTCAACTCAGAACGTAGACCCACACCTTTAACTTCCACAGCAGGCGTCTGCACCATCCCCTGTAAATACTGTTCCTATATATATATATATATATATATATATATATATATATATATATATATATATATAATATATATATAATATATATATAATATATATATAATATATATATATATATATATATATATATATATATATATATATATATATATATATATATATATATATATATATATATATATGTATATATATAGACGAAACAGGAAGAGATCTTTCGATCCGCCTGAATGAGCATCGAAATGCCAGTAACAGAGAAGACTTAAGACACGCCTGTGTCCTCCACAGAGACTCCACGTTGCATTTGATGAACTGGGATGAGGCACAACTCATTCTCACCCAACAGAACTTTAAACGCCGACGATGTCTGGAAACTTCGGTAATCACCATCACCAACACCATAGAACAACACCGGAAACTACATAATACTCAACCAGGCAAAGCACCACCTACCCAACAACATAGGAGTAATATGATCTCATCGTCTACCCGTCCTCATTCCAACATGGCATTCTTCAGGTCACCATGCATCACTCACACCTCACTCTCCACCTATATATACTGTCTTTCAACCTCTGTCCTAGTGTTTGCTTACGTGTTTTTCTAAATAATTTCTAGTAATGAAAAGGGCTGTAAAATAACATTTGGACTCCTCTTACTTGTACTTCTTGACGTCTTGGCTTTAGAGTTTTGCTCACTATGACTCCCAAGTCTTTTCCACATTCAGTGTGTTCAAGCTCTATCTCATCAACTTTACAACTTCGAGGGTTATTTTCATTCATTTACATTTGTCTATATTGAACTGCATCCGAACCATTAAGCCTATTTTTGTATTATCAGCAAATTTACTCATGACATTTGCAATTCCTTCATTGAGGACATTAATGAAAATTATGAACAACAAGAGTCCTAAAAGTGATCCTTGTGGGACACCACTAGTGAACGGTCCCCATTCAGACCTGACCTCATTCATGGAAACTCTCTGATTTCTATACGTAAGCCATGCCTCTGTCCATGTTAGAACTTTACCTTTTATACCATGAGATGCCACTTTTCTTAAGAGTCTTTTGTGATGTACTCTATCGAACGCTTTACTGACACTCAAATAAACATCATATTCTTTATCGTTGTCTACTGCATCAAATGCTTTATTGAAGAACGTCAGTAAATTTGTCAAGCTGGAACGACCTTTCTTGTATCCATGATTAGACTTGTGAAGGCTTACTCAGCCCTGTAACAACTTCAGACAGTATTACCAAGGCTGGCTCCTCCTCAGGAAAATTAATGAATAGAAAAAGAACAAAAACTGACAAACATAAACACTTTATTGTTTAGAAAATATAAAACACTTAAATATGAAATATTAATGGGAGCCCTTTGATTGAACTTTGTATAGAAAGGGGTTTAGTTATAGGTAATACATATTTTAAGAAAAAGAGGATAAATAAGTATACACGATATGATGTAGGGCGAAATGACAGTAGTTTGTTGGATTATGTATTGGTAGATATTAACTTCTGTACATTATAGAGGGGCCACAGAATATCAGATCACTTTCTAAATATGTAAAAGGTAGATGGGATACAAGGAGAATAGAAGCATCAGGGAAGAGAGAGGTGAAGGTTTATAAACCATATGAGAAGTTTTTACAAAGTAGAAGTGATGCAAGGAGGGAAGAGTATATGGAGAAAAAGAGAGAAGTTAAGAGAGTGGTGAAGCAATGTAAAAAGAGAGCAAATGAGAGAGTGGGTGAGATGTTATCAACAAATTTTGTTGAAAATAAGAAAAAGTTTTGGAGTGAGATTAACAAGTTAAGAAAGCCTAGAGAACAAATGGATTTGTCAGTTAAAAATAGGAGAGGAGAGTTATTAAATGGAGAGTTAGAGGTATTGGGAAGATGGAAGGAATATTTTGAGGAATTGTTAAATGTTGATGAAGATAGGGAAGCTGTGATTTCGTGTATAGGGCAAGGAGGAATAACATCTTGTAGGAGTGAGGAAGAGCCAGTTGTGAGTGTGGGGGAAGTTCGTGAGGCAGTAGGTAAAATGAAAGGGGGTAAGGCAGCCGGGATTGATGGGATAAAGATAGAAATGTTAAAAGCAGGTGGGGATATAGTTTTGGAGTGGTTGGTGCAATTATTTAATAAATGTATGGAAGAGGGTAAGGTACCTAGGGATTGGCAGAGAGCATGCATAGTTCCTTTGTATAAAGGCAAAGGGGATAAAAGAGAGTGCAAAAATTATAGGGGGATAAGTCTGTTGAGTGTACCTGGTAAAGTGTATGGTAGAGTTATAATTGAAAGAATTAAGAGTAAGACGGAGAATAGGATAGCAGATGAACAAGGAGGCTTTAGGAAAGGTAGGGGGTGTGTGGACCAGGTGTTTACAGTGAAACATATAAGTGAACAGTATTTAGATAAGGCTAAAGAGGTCTTTGTGGCATTTATGGATTTGGAAAAGGCGTATGACAGGGTGGATAGGGGGGCAATGTGGCAGATGTTGCAAGTGTATGGTGTAGGAGGTAGGTTACTGAAAGCAGTGAAGAGTTTTTACGAGGATAGTGAGGCTCAAGTTAGAGTATGTAGGAAAGAGGGAAATTTTTTCCCAGTAAAAGTAGGCCTTAGACAAGGATGTGTGATGTCACCGTGGTTGTTTAATATATTTATAGATGGGGTTGTAAGAGAAGTAAATGCGAGGGTTTTGGCAAGAGGCGTGGAGTTAAAAGATAAAGAATCACACACAAAGTGGGAGTTGTCACAGCTGCTCTTTGCTGATGACACTGTGCTCTTGGGAGATTCTGAAGAGAAGTTGCAGAGATTGGTGGATGAATTTGGTAGGGTGTGCAAAAGAAGAAAATTAAAGGTGAATACAGGAAAGAGTAAGGTTATGAGGATAACAAAAAGATTAGGTGATGAAAGATTGAATATCAGATTGGAGGGAGAGAGTATGGAGGAGGTGAACGTATTCAGATATTTGGGAGTGGACGTGTCAGCGGATGGGTCTATGAAAGATGAGGTGAATCATAGAATTGATGAGGGAAAAAGAGTGAGTGGTGCACTTAGGAGTCTGTGGAAACAAAGAACTTTGTCCTTGGAGGCAAAGAGGGGAATGTATGAGAGTATAGTTTTACCAACGCTCTTATATGGGTGTGAAGCGTGGGTGATGAATGTTGCAGCGAGGAGAAGGCTGGAGGCAGTGGAGATGTCATGTCTGAGGGCAATGTGTGGTGTGAATATAATGCAGAGAATTCGTAGTTTGGAAGTTAGGAGGAGGTGCGGGATTACCAAAACTGTTGTCCAGAGGGCTGAGGAAGGGTTGTTGAGGTGGTTCGGACATGTAGAGAGAATGGAGCGAAACAGAATGACTTCAAGAGTGTATCAGTCTGTAGTGGAAGGAAGGCGGGGTAGGGGTCGGCCTAGGAAGGGTTGGAGGGAGGGGGTAAAGGAGGTTTTGTGTGCGAGGGGCTTGGACTTCCAGCAGGCATGCGTGAGCGTGTTTGATAGGAGTGAATGGAGACAAATGGTTTTTAATACTTGACGTGCTGTTGGAGTGTGAGCAAAGTAACATTTATGAAGGGATTCAGGGAAACCGGCAGGCCGGACTTGAGTCCTGGAGATGGGAAGTACAGTGCCTGCACTCTGAAGGAGGGGTGTTAATGTTGCAGTTTAAAAACTGTAGTGTAAAGCACCCTTCTGGCAAGACAGTGATGGAGTGAATGATGGTGAAAGTTTTTCTTTTTCGGGCCACCCTGCCTTGGTGGGAATCGGCCGGTGTGATAATAATAAAAAATAATATATATATATATATATATATATATATATATATATATATATATATATATATATATATATATATATATATAAAACTTGGGTGTCTGGTGTTGGTGACACTGCGTGTTGTTGAAATCGTAGCCATTGCCGATGATGGGGGGGGGGGAGGTCGCAGGTGTTGGGGACAACCCACCGGCTCGTTCTTCACAGATTTTATAGCCGTCAATAATCCGTCCAGATGGCAGGAAAGCAGGTTTTCTCCACTGCAATGATGAGGGGTTATATCCTGTTACTTGCATACACAAACAGATAAGTGGATCAGAATTTGGGACTTCTCAGAACGTTAGTCCGTCTCCTTCAATTCTACTCGTTGATTAGCAGGTGACCCTCTCTGTCCTTTCAAGCTGTAAAGATAGACAGGTTACCCACTGCTTAAAAAATCACTCTCCATGATAAGTACAATACCTAAAAGATGTGGTGATTATTAAAACATTTTAACCTATAGAGACTGAAAGGACTAAGTTAATTATTGGTCAAAAGTGAAGCTTTCAACCAATAAGTCCACTAAAATATGATCAGGAATGTACTTACAGTAGTGTTGGGAGCCGTGAGTCGAGTGATTTACTGTTTGACCGGAGCCCCACACGTCACCTTTCGGGGGGGGGAAGGGAAGAGGGAGGGGAAGGGATAGCAGGAGCTAGACTGACCCTACCTTAACAAGCAGCCGGCAATCAAACTATCACTTTCGGGGTGGTGGAAAAGGGGGGGGGGGATAGCGGTAGCGGGACTTACCCTACCTTAACAAGTAGCCGGCAATGAAACTATTGTTACTATATACTCCCTCGCTACTCCTATCTATTGAACTTTTCCCTCACAAGACTCATTAATCAAATTATGCACATCAACGAGACTTCTAATAATATTAACAATAATTGATTCTAGTAATTTGCTTACTATAGACGTCAGGCTTATTGGGAGGTAATTTGATGGATTGGACTTATCCCCTGATTAAATTAAAGGAATTACATTAAACATACTCGTTACCCTTGAAAATAATTTGTCAATGCCCAGGGACTTATTTTCTTCCAGTTTTTTAGCTACCTGTTTGATAACCATGTCTCTCGTGAGATTAATATTATTTAATTTGTTTTCTTCAGGGACTGAATAATTGTTAAATTCTGTTATATCATTTATGTCTTATTGTGTGAAGACCGATAAGAAATAACCGTTAAATAGAAAACACATTTCACGTACATTATCAGTCAGCTCATCTCCATTTTATAGCAGTCCTACTTTTTCACTGACTTTTATCCTATTCACTTGCAAAAACACTTTTGGATTATTCTTTTATTCATTAGGAACCTTAATTTCATACTCGCGTTTAGCCTTTCTGATCGCCTTTTACATTTCTCTTTTAAACTGAACTTATTAATAAATAATTTAATCTTCCATCTTTTGATGCTCCTATAAATCCATCTTTTCTCTTCTAATTGATGTTTTTGTCTCATATTCATCCATTTGGTATCATTCTAATTTGACCTAATTTTTCTCTGGGAAATATATGTATTCAGAGCACGTTATATATTATAAGTAAAATAGTCATCAATGCAGATCCTCTCGTTACTGTAAATATGATCGTCGTCAATTATTGGTTCAGAGAACCGAATGGTTCTCTGAACTATTTATGCACATTCCTGTCAGACACAGCAACATCTTGGGATCTTGATACAGGGAATTCTTAATTTCCCTGACCTATAGGCATGACCTACTTGTGTGATAAATGGTTATCAAAACTGACAAGTTGAAGATTGAGACACTTATGCAACATATGGGAAGCTTTATTAAGGAAACGTTTCGCCACACACTGGCTTCATCTGTTGATAGCTCTCTTCGTTACCCCAGCCCACAGATGGTAAGTCTGAAGACTGAGACATGCTACATATGGGAATATGCTGCATAAGTGTTTCAATCTTCAACTAGTCGGGTTTCAAAACCATTTATCACATCTGTCAGACACTGCAACATCATGGGATCTTGATACAAGGAATTCTTCAATACTTGTCCAACCTTCGGACGAAGACCTACTTAGATTAGTGGATGGTTCCACTATGACCCCGCCTCCTCCTGCTTCGACTCACCTGACTACAGTATATAAGCCACTTCTTCGGCTGTCTGCTGCACTTTCTACAAGAGTGATGGACTGAACACATCGATTCCAGGCTGAGGGACTGATTACCTCAAACTCATCCTCTTCTTACCCATTTCTATCCATTTTTTTTTTGTTTCAGAATTTTTTTTTTTGTAGTGTTGTGCAGTACTTTTTGATTAGTAATTGTTATTTACAGTAGTGCTTCAGTGTATTTCAGTGCAATATTCTGTGATTTCAGTTTTCATTTCTTGTTCCGTGCATAATATTTTATTCTTTGTGTGTCAATTTATTTTTTTTTATTGAATTGCTTTCCCAGTCCATTTTATTTTGCACAAGATTTATTGATTCCACTTTAACATTTTTGATTGATTTATCATTTATTGTTGAATTTCTTTACTGAATTGAGAGTAAAGACAACTCACTGTGCCATTAATTCAAATTAAAGTAAATTTGAGTAAATTTGATTTGAGTAATGTACAATTTCTCTTGATTATCAAAGTGTTGTTTATCCAGTTGAGTATTTTAAGTGAGTTTTCCTTGCTCTACAGTGTGACTTGTTATTTTTTCCTTTACTTATAGAGAATAGTTAAGTATTTTCTTCCCATTTAAGTTTACCGTGTCGTGTGTTCCTCTAGTTATATATTTTTTTTTTTTTTTTTTAAATTCTTGTTTCACATTATGCAGTCATGTCTCAAGTCCTTTCAAGTGATGCCTCAGTACATTCTGCTAGTCCAAGCAATAATGAGTCAGTTCACAATTCAGGTAATTCTTTATCGAACGACAGACATACTCAGACCTCGACATTCCCTGAACTTCAGCCGTGACCCTTATGATGCAATGCCTTTGTTCAATGGGGATCCAGACAACCTGGAAGCTTGGTTCACTGCTGTTCGTGCTAAAGTAAGTGCCTCAGTGGATGGTCCTCCATCGGAGAGCTGTATTATTAGTATTGGAAAGGAGAGCTTAGCTCGTTCACCAGCTGCCTTGAATGTCTTTAACTTGATCCGGATGAAGGACTTCCAGGGTTTCACCATGCGGAAAGATTATGAGCAGTTGATACGTAACTATCTTGACCCAGTGAGAGTGACTGATCCATTTGTTGTCTTTAAGGAACTAGTATGCACAGCGCCTAGGCCAGAGGAATCATTAGATGTGTTTGCTCTTCGTTTAAATAACCTCATGTCCTCATTCGTTCGGGCCGGTCAAAATTCCAACTACCTTGCCGACGATGATAAACGAGCTCTTGAGGGGTTTGCCAAATTAGCGGCTTTTGGAGTCATTAAACAGTTAATGCCGCCCACTTCGATGTATGTGTATAACTCCAATCTCCTAACTGCCACAATGGGACCACTTGCAGCACTCATCCACGTGCATGACTTATGTCCCGCGGGAACCTTCCCCTACCGAAGGCCTACATCAGCTGTTTTGACTAATTTTGTACGTCCTCTTCTTTGTGCCACAACCAAAACTCCTGATCGAAATCACTCGCGGCCGTCATCCAAAGCTAGCATCAAGAGTCATCATTCCCATAGTGCTCGTAGTACATACAGTACCCATAGTCAAAGAACCTGCCATAATTGTGGTTACTGTGGCCATATCGCGGTAAATTGTCCTGATAGCCGCCCTAAGTGGCATCATAATGCTGATGAGTACCAGTCCGATCTGCCTTACTGTACTTATCACAGAATCCATGGTCATGACACATCTGAGTGTAATGCTCTCTACAACCTTCAGAACTCTAGAACCTTCCATGGCAGTTCCAGCCGCAGAGCCAGGAGAGGAAATAGAGATTGTGGTTCTCAGACTAACCAGAACCTGCCTTATTCTTCCAATTCGGGGGAATTTGAGGGCCCCAGTCAACCCGTCCCATGGTGGCAGTAGGTGATAATGAGTATACCATCCCTGTTAGTAACTCATTTGATGCCTTAGTTAGCCTTGAGACTGCCGATCCTGTAACTGATGTTGCTTCAATCGTCTCTGACATCGACGATTTTAGGGATGAAGCAGAACATATCTTTTCTGATGACAACCCTCCTTGTTGTTTGCACATAACTTCCAATGCAACGATAGGCCCTATAGCACAAGCATTTGTTCATAATGCACCCATTCATGTGTTCATGGACTCTGGTGCGCAAGTCAATAATATCAGGTCTAGTTTGTTTAAGAATAAGCAGTTACGACGTGTTCTCCTCGTAGAACCAACTACTGTAACCTCCCTTAGTAGAGTAGCTGGTTTCCTCCTGCGTGTCCGAGGTCAGACTTCTCTCACCTTTTCTATCCAAGGTAGAGACTTACTGTTGTCGACCAGATTACTTTCCCTGATGATCTTCTAGTGGGATTTGCTTCCATGAGAGATTTCTGTATTGTTCTCAACCCTTACTGATGGCATGCCCAAATTGATGACTTGATCGTTCCATTTTGGGGTTACCACCTTCGATCCGAGATCTGCCATACTGCCACAGAGTATGACGTTCGGATTAAGTCCTTACAAGCCAATGCACTTTCCAGTAGCATACCCAAGCGGTCAGGCACTGGTAACTCTGTCACTTCCATCTGTGTTCCACCTACACCTTCAGACATGCAAGATAGTGTTCAGTTGCCTCAGGTGTCCGAGGAAGCTCAGACTGCATTGAGTGCTCGGCCTATCCCTGCAATGTCTGCTAGTTCAAGTAGTAGTTTCTCCACAGGGGATGCCTTGTCGGAAAACGATTACTTGAAACTAGTAATGCCATCTCTTGTTGATGTCACATGCCGTCTGCAGAAAGACGTTTCTGTCACGGCTAGTGCCCTCACTAGAGTGTCTGTTTTTGTTCCTAGTTGACAGTGGTTCCTGCAAAGTCAAGGGTTTATTTGTTGAGCCATCTTTACTTGTTGTAAGAGATAGTAAGATCCATTTATTCCTTGCTAACACTTCTGGTCACAGTGTTCGTCTCAGAGCAAATACCAATCTTGTTGACCTGGTTCACTATCCTTACCCTGCTCAAGTACAGGATGACTTAACACCGACCCACTGGTCAGGTGGCATTTCAACAGGGGAGACCTCATCCACTTCACTGGATCAATCCATTCCACCAGTTGAGGAGAAAGATTTAGCTCCCACTGACTTCCCAGACGAGGTCAAGCGTTTGTTGACTCTGTTGAACAAACGTCGTAAAGCCATTGCCTTACCAGGTGAGAAGATGGGTATAACGAACTTATTGTCCCATCATATCCTACTTGAACCTGGTACTAGTCCTATCTATATACATGCGTACAGAATGCCTCATTCCCAAGTTGCTGTCGCAGAAGAATTGATCAATCAGATCCTCGATGATGGAGTTATTGCACCTAGCAATTCACCCTGGAATGCGCCCTTGATCCTAGTACCTAAGAAGGATGGTACTTGGCACCTAGTGATTGACTTTAGTAAGTTAACACACAAATAACCTGCACATAAAAGAGAGAAGCTTATGGTCCAAGTCGGACCGAAACGTCGTCGTAAGCTTCTCTCTTTTATGTGTGGGTCATTTGTGTGTCGTTCCAGTCACGGTATTGTGCCTTTTTTTGTTATTTAGTAAGTTAAATGCGAAAACTATTCCAGATCGCTTCCCACTTGGTGATCTTTTATGTAACATTGGAGATAACAAAGTCTTTTCGACCCTGGACTTGTTACAAGGGTTTTGGCAAGTTCCTCTTCACGAGGACAGCCATGAGCTAACAGCATTCTCCACTCCCACAGGTCATCACTTCCTCCGTATGGCCTTTGGGTTACGATCTTCTCCTATCACATTCTCTAGGCTCATGACTAATTTCTTTAGAGGTCACATAGGTAAAGCGCTTATGGTGTACTTAGATGGCGTAATTGTCATGTCTGAAGACGTGGATACACATTTGAAAAGATTTGATGTAGTACATGGTAAGCATGAAGAAGCCAATTTAAAGATCAAACTGTCTAAATGTCAATTTTTCAGATCAGAAATTAAGTTTCTTGGTCACATAGTCACTCCTAGAGGGGTTATGACTGATCAAAGTAATGTAACTGCAGTACTAAATTTTCCATCTCCCAAAACTGCTGATGCTGTAAGAGCCTTTGTCTTTGTGGGTCTAACAGGTTTTTATAGATCTTTCATTGTCAATTTTTCTTCAATAACAGCTCCTCTAACCGAGTTGCTTAAGAAAGATGCTCCTTTCGTTTGGACCTTCCGTCAAGAACGAGCATTCCAAACTCTAAAAGAAAAGCTAACATCTGCTCCAGTTTTGAAATTTCCAGGTTTTTCTAAGCCTTTCTATCTGACAACTGATGCTGGTTCAATTGGCATAGGTGCCGTACTAGCTCAGAAGACTGATGGCAAGTACAACTCAGTTGCATTTGCTGGCCGAGTCCTTACGAAGGCTGAACGTAATTATACAGTAACTGAGCAAGAACCTTTAGCAATAGTATGGTCTTTAAAGCACTTCTGAGACATTTATCAGTACCCTGTTCATGTCTTCACAGATCATGCTCCACTGATACCTTTATTCCAGAACAAACAACCTACTGGAAGGTTAGCCAGATGGACTTTGGCTATCCAGGAGATCAATCCTACCTTTGAACACTGTGAGGGAAAAGTTCAATAGATAGGAGTAGCGAGGGAGTGCAGTTAGAAAGGGAAAGACAAGAGAAAAAGGAGAGAGAGAGAATTGAGAGAGAAATCCAAGAAAGACAGTTAGAAAGAGAGCGAGAAGACCAAAAAGAGCGTGATATTCTAGATCTTGACGAAAGAGCTAGAGAACGTGAGGAACAAGCTAAAATACGTGAGGAACAAGTTAAATTAAGAGAACTTGAGGAAAGAGCAAAGGATAGAGAACATGAGTTAATAGAGAGAGAAAAGGATCGCGAGCTCGAGAAATCTCGCCTTGAATTAGAGAATAAAAAGTTAACTTTTACACAACAACAATTAGAGGAAGGAGTAATGGAACAACGTGCAGTCAGTGCACATATTCCAACACCTAATTTACCTCCCTTCACAGAGGGGGAAGACGTAACTTCATACATTATCAGGTTCGAAAATACTGCTACCCTCTGTGAATGGCCTGCTGACACCTGGGCTACCAGGTTAGGAATGTTATTTTCTGGTACAGCCTTGAATATCTATGCAACTTTGTCGCAGGATATCATATGTAATTATAACTTACTGAAGAAGGCAATCCTTAAAGCATATCAAAAAACCACTAATTCTTACAGGAAAGATTTCAGGTATGCCACCTTACAGCCTGGTCAGAACTTTCAGCAGTTATAGGTAACACTCTTTCGTTTGTTCGACTTTTGGATAGAGAGTTCAGGAATTGATCGCAGTTATGAATCTCTTAGAGACTTCATGGTTGCTGACCAGTTCCTGACAGCTCTTCCCCACCAGATAAGAACATTCATTTGAGAACGTAACCTGATTAAAGCTGAGGAAGTTGCTGAGGCCGCTGACTTGTATGCTGAGTCTCACAATTCCTATAAAGATCTAAAGGGATCGAACCCTAAGGGCAAGGGTTCATCAGACCTTAAGAAATCAAAGCCTCTAGTGGAAAGTAAAGTGACTTCTTTTATTCCTGTTCGTCATTTCTGTGGTGTTAAGGGACATAAACGTCCAGATTGTCCTTCTAAGAAGGTCCAATAAGTTGGAAGATGTTTGAAGACTGTAATGATCAAGCACCCTTCTGTTCAGGAACAGTTAATGGACTTAATGTATCTACCATTTTACGAGACACTGGATGCACATGTATAGTCATTTCTGATAAGCTGTTCCCTATTCTTAAAGAAACTCATTCCTCTGCTATACTTTCAGACGACTTGGGCCGTACAGACACTTTTCCTACCATCTGTTGTTACATTAGGTCTAAATGGTTCACAGGTTGGTCTGAAGCCGTACTTGCTCCCATCACTTCTTGCTCCGTACTAATAGGTAATGTAAAAGGTGCCATTCTTCCTTCTGAGGTTGACCTTTCATCACCAAAGATGGACATAAGTGTTTCAGATCCTCTTCCTGTAGTCAGAGAAGCCCCTCGAAAGTTCAGATGAGACAATGTCTCGTGAGATTCATGTGGGATTAAAAATCAGTGATGCTACTCTCGAAAGCGAGGTAGTAGGATCACATTTCACTTGTTAGATGAAAGTGAAGGTATCACCTCCGATACTATAAATGTCTTGACTAGGGCTCAGACCAAAGCCGAGGCTTCTCCTACTGTCCATCCTTTGATTTTCCCTGACTTTAAGCCTTTAGATATATCGAAGGACTCCTTTGTCAATTTACAACGTAATTGCCCATCCCTTCAGAATTGCCATAATGCAGCTAGACAAAATCAAGTTATTAAAAGAAAAAACTTTTCATATAAATTTGAATATATAAAAGGAATCTTGTACAAGTCAGTATTCAAATTAAATTCAGATGAGACAGACTATTCCATCTTAGTTGTTCCAAGTCAATGCAGAGAGACTGTTCTTAAAATTTCTCGCACAGTAAAACCTTAAATAAAATTAGGGAAACCTATTTTTGGCCCGAAATGTCCTCAGATATCACTATCTATTGTAGATCGTGAAACGTTTGCCAACTGTCATCATCCTGAGGTACCAGGCGAGTACCTATGGTCAAAATGCCTATCTTTACGGTACCGTTTGAAAGAGTAGCTATTGACATCGTTGGTCCTTTATCTCTACTTTCATCTGGGGGACATAGATATATATTAACATTAGTTGATTATGCTTGGAGTTTCCCTGAAGCCGTACCCTTAAAGACCATAACTACTACAGAGGTGGCTGAAGCCCTTTTGTCCATCTTCTCCAGAGTGGGCATTCCTAGAGAAATTTTGTCTGACCGTGGGACACAATTCACATCTGACTTAATGCAACATCTCCACCAACTTCTGTAAGTGAAGCCTCTCTTCACCACACCCTTTCATACCAGCGGTAATGGGAGGATTGAGCGCCAGCATTCGATTCTCAAGTCCATTTTAAGGAAACTTTGCTCCCTTAAACCTAAGGAGTGGCATCGTTACCTACCCTGTGCTTTGTTTGCCATGAGGGAAGTTCCCAGTGACTCTTTGGGGTTTTCACCTTTTGAACTTCTCTATGGTAGGCAGGCCAGAGGTCCATTGTCCATCCTTCATGACTTATGGACTAATGAGGAGGTAAATGCTGAGGTTCAGTCTTCTTACTAGCTTCTCCTTGACCTCTGACATAGTTTCGAAAAACCTAAGACTCTCAATGGACCAGTACAAAACCTATTTTTATTCCAAAAGTCAGAGGAGAAGTTTTAAAGTAGGGGATGAAGTTCTGGTACTTTTGCCTATCAAGTCAAATAAATTATTAGTAGCATGGAAAGGTCCATATAAAGTATTAAAAATTTGTGGGAAAGTTGACTACCTCATAAGTCAAGGGGAAACCTAAGCTTTATCATATCAACATCCTTAATAAATATTACAGAAGAAATTCGGTTAACTTTGACTTAGTTTTTCCACACGAACTTGATAAGACAACTGAAGAATGTAAAGTGTGCGTAACTGACACCTCTAACTTAGACTATGAAGAACTACATGACTTGGTGACTCTTGACCACTCGGTAGCAACAAACATTAATATTAATGAATCTTTGGATGCCCATAAGAGACATGAACTACTTCAATGTGTGAGTAACTTTTCAGACGTCTTTACTGATATTCCAGGTGTTACCTCCACGGTAGTCCATAAGATTGACATTTTGATGGACAATCCTATCAAACGGAAATTATACCCAGTTCCAGTTCACCTTAGAGATGCATTTGACTGAGAGGTAGACAAATTATTAAAACTAAAGATCATTGAACCATCAGTATCTGAACATTGCTCACCAGTAGTCATGGTTAAGAAGGAGGATAATTCATATAGACTTGCTATTGGCTTCAGAGGCCTCAATGCTATAACTCGGTGGGATGCTGAGCCTATGCCCTTAATAGAGAGCTATTTACACAAATTTTATGACGCTTCCTTCTTTTCAGAGATTGATATTGTGCAGGCATATCATCAAGTAATGTTAGATCCTTCTTCTAAGCAGTACACCGCTTTTCCTACCCACCAAAGACTGATGCAGTATAGAACTATGCCCTTCGGTTTGGCAACTGCCTGTGCTACCTATGTGAGACTGATGAGAAAGGTCTTGGGTAATATGCCAAATGTTTCAGTTTATTTTGATAACATTTACGTAATGACGTCTACATGGGGCGAACATATCCAAACATTAACATCAGTTTTGCGTAGGTTATGCTCACATGGCCTCACTGCCAAGCCGAAGAAATGCTTCCTTGGGTATAACAAGATTAGATATTTTGGACTGATACTTTCTAATAACTCTCTGCAGCCTCTCCCCAGTAAGATTAAAGCTTCATTAGAATTTAAATTCCCCAAAACCAAGAAGCTCATGCGTAGCTTTCTTGGTTCTGTAAATTTTTGTGCACGGTTTATCCCAAACCTTACTGATCTTACAGGCATCTTATCTGACTTCCTTAAAAATCTGTGAAGGAACCTCTTGAACTTTCCGACGTAGCTCGGGAAAGTTTAACGAGATTGAAAGTATCTTTTCGAAAGACCCTATACTTAAGATTCCAGATATTAATATAACATTTTGTTTATGAACTGATGCCTCAAATACTGGCTTAGGTGCAGTGCTACTACAATATCATGATGGTACTCTCTTCCCTCTATGCTTCCCAAGCCAGAAACTCCTTCCCACAGAAATGAGATACTCCACCATAGAAAAGGAATGTTTGGCCCTTGTGTGGGGTATCTCCAAACTTAAATTTTATTTGCTGGGAAAAGAATTTATTTTAGAAACGAACCACAAACCTTTGATATACCTAGAAACTTTTAAGGGAACCAACAGTCGCCTCTTGAGGTGGACATTGGCACTCCAAGCTTTTAAGTTCAATATTGAGTATGTCTATGGTTCATCCAATTATTTCTCTGACTGGTTAAGTTGTGACCGTCAGTAGAAGATTTGTTGCCTTACGCGGCTTCCACATGTTAGAACTATTTCCTCGCCTATTCTTCTTATACTCCTTGACTATAAGTCTTGGTATGGGGGAGTGTGAGGGAAAAGTTCAATAGATAGGACTAGAGAGGGAGAGTATAGTAACAATAGTTTCATTGCCGGCTACTTGTTAAGGTAGGGTAAGTCCAGCTCCCGCTATCCCCCCCCCTCTTTTTCCCCCTCCCCGAAAGCGATAGTTTGATTGCCGGCTGCTTGTTAAGGTAGGGTCAGTCTAGCTCCCGCTATCCCTTCCCCTCCTTCTTACCCCCCCCCCGAAAGGTGACGTGTGGGGCTCTGGTCAAACAGTAAATCACTCGACTCACAGCTCCCAACACTACTCTTGGAATGACAGAGCGGGTCACCTGCCAACCAACGAGAAGAATAGAAGGAGACAGACTTACGTCCTGAGACGTCCCATGTTAAATCTACTTACCTGTTATGTAAGCCAATGCAGGACCTAACCCCTCATCATAGCAGTGGTAACGAACCTGTTTTCCTGTCATCTGAAGGAATTATTCACGGCTATACTCTGTGAAGAACGAACCGGTGGTGGTCACCAACACCTGCTACCCCCCCCCCACATCAGCAACGGCTACGATTTCAACAACACACAGTGTCACCAACACCTGAAACCCCATTACCATGATGTACCTCTATTAGCGTTGAGTTAAAATGTAATTTTTTTTTTTCATTTTTCATTTTTCTTTCAATTAGGATACCCATTCATGTTTTATTGTTTTACATTTTCCATTTCTAAATAATAAAGTGTTTATCATTGTCTGTTATTATTTCATTTTCTATGCATTAATTTTCCTGAGGAGGAGCCAGCCTTGGTAATACTGACTGAAGTTGTTACAGGGCTGAGTAAGCCTTCACAAACACTTACCTGGCAAGTCAAATGTAGTCGCAGATGCCTTATCACGACATGTTAATATAGTAACTGCAGACCCTCCATTTACTGCCGAGGACGTAAAGAATGCTCAAAGAACAGATCCCATGTGGTCTTGTGTGATTCGATTCCTGCTCCAGGAAGATCTTATTCTGACTGTGAAGCCACCAGCACCCATTAGTGGCTTTGTAATGAGCCAAGAATTACTGTATCGAAAAGCCGAGTTGGGTACTCCTAGCAAAAGTGTATACCAGTTAGTAATTCCACAGTCACTAGTGAATGTAGCTCTACAGCTAGTTCACGATGCACTAGGTGTTGCGCACCCTGGTATGGATCGTTCAGTAAAACAAGCCAGAATGAAATACTTTTGGCCACATATGGCAAATGACATTTCAGAGTATGTTAAGAAATGTAGTGTCTGTATGCAACATAAAGGAAAAGTCAATGGTCCAAATTCTGTCCAGGTGTATCCCACCACGAGTGAACCATGGGAAAGAGTTGTCATAGATCTGTTAACCAATTTCCAATGTTCCATCCAAGGTAACAAACATCTATGTGTTGTGGTAGATCATTTCACCAGATATTGTGAGTCAGTTCCTATTGCAGATAAGACTGCAGAGACAGTAGCTAAAGCATTTAAAGAACGCAATATCTTTAGGCATACCACCTCTAAATCCCTAGTAACAGATAATAGAGGTGAATTCTGTAATGAGATTCTTGAAAATTTGTGTACCTTGTACAAGATCTCTAAATCCACCATTGTTCCTCATCATCCCGCGAGTAATGGTTTGGCAGAACGAACAAATAAGAAAGTACTTGATGTTTTGAGAGCCACTATCCATCCCAATAGTGAAACCTGGGATGAAGTTATACCGGATGCTCAATGTGCTATAAATTCGGCTTACAATACTTCCATAGGTGACACTCCATATTATGCATTGTACGGTGTAGACAAGCGTTTACCTAATGAGTTGTTATATTCCACACTGAAACCCAATTACAACCCTGATGATTTCATAGCAACTCGTACCAGCATAGCTCAAAGTGTTTTTAGAAGAATCCGTGAGACACTTTGCAAATCAACAGCAGAATTCACAAAAGTAACTAATAGCTGTGCTAAGCTAACCAAAGTTATAGTGGGTTTGAGAGTAATGCTGACTAACTTCAACAAAACATCCGCAATGCCTAACCTCGATCAAAAGTTTGTTGGTCCTTATCGAGTAGTTGAACTTATCAAGGGCAATAAGTATAAGGTTAGAGATATTTATACTTGTGAGTATAAAGAATCGCATTTAGATCATATGAAGTTAGTATGCGATGTTTAGGATATTTCAACCCAGACTAATGTGACAGACCCTGACAATCCTCCTGACTCAGTACCCTCTACCTCTAACACTCAGTCAGATGATCAACTTGAATGTCGTTATTCTTTGCGTATACGACAAGTAATGAGAAACCCCCAAGTATCTTTTGTAGATACTTGTTCAGATCTCCCTCGGTCAAGGCATGTGTTAGCCATTGCAAAGGAATTCGATCCTCCCAAAGATGATAACCATTCTGCATATGTAAATCTTACCTTCGCATAGTTGGGTTTAAATGTACATAGCCTGTTTAATTAGATGCTCAAGATGAATGAAGTTGTCCACTGTATGTTTATTATTAGCTGATCATGACTCAAGAAATCGTAATGACACGATTGCAAATAAACCATACCCCCGGCCGGGATTGAACCCGCGGTCATAGTCTCAAAACTCCAGCCCGTCGCGTTGACGGCAGTGAAGGGACTTGAGCTAGAGTTCGTCACGGCCACGCTAGCTGGAGATTCGTCTGTAAAAACTTGCATTTGTGGTCACAGAGGTGCCTGTGCTAACCTTCCTATGGTGTAGAAATATACCTAGTTGGATGAATCTTATTGTGGCTAGCTGGTCTAGTGGCTAACACGACGGTCTGGAGATGTGAGACTCTCTGACCGCGGGTTTAAGCTAGCTGGTCTAGTGGCTAACACGACGGTCTGGAGATGTGAGACTCTCTGACCGCGGGTTTAAGCTAGCTGGTCTAGTGGCTAACACGACGGTCTGGAGTTTTGAGACTCTCTGACCGCGGGTTCAATCCCGGCCGGGGGTATGGTTTATTAGCTGATCAGTTTTCAGAAAAAAATTTTGTGTTCACGTTCCCTCCGAATCATGAGAATTTAGCAGTAATGATCTGCGCATGCCAGATCTGTCTTTACTGTTAATTACTTTCACCTTTGTAAATATATATTCTTCCTCAGAATCCGGAGAGTGCATGAATACAGATCGATCGATCAATTCCATCCTTTATTATACTATGATTTGCACTTATAATTCATAATGCATTACGTTAATACCCATTACATTAACATCCATTACTATACCATCCATTAGTTCTCAGTTACATATGTCTTTGCTGTTGTATAGAATCAGCCCAGAGCCACCTGACTGTTCAGCCTATAGCGTAGTATTGTATGTCGAGACGACATACGTAACATGACCGAGCTGTCAGTATACCTACTGAATTCCCCTATACTTATACTTGTGTAGTATATTGTAGATCATATCATCCATGTATATATTTAGGGTCCCTTTCAGTAGGCTCAGTGACTAGCTAGTGTGACGTCACATGATGTGGCATGTGAGTGCTGGGCTCACGGCCTCCTCCTCAGTTCCGTTAGACCTACCAGGCAGCAACAGGCAGGCTGGGCCTCCCCCTTTCACACATTGCTAATGTAAGTGTTACCATCCAACAAGTGTGTTTAACTCCAACCATCACATCTCCACAAACCCTCCCAACAGCTGTTGAAGCCACTGTATGGCGAAGCGTTTCCTCAAGTGTTGCACGTACATCCAATTTATGAAAGTATCCTCCATCCCAGCCCCAGGAAAGGAAACTCTCAGTCTCCTACTCCTGTCCTTCAAGCAGAAGGCCCTATCCATGTACTTAATCTGACTGTCCCCAACAAGCCTTCCATGCTGTTCTTTATTGTGCAATTCCCAGTAATTGACTCACATTCGTAGGGCAGCACAGAGATTGGATTTGCAGATTTCACAGCAGTCCCCTGGCTCTTTGTCATTTCTACCTCTCCATCCATCCTCTTGATTTTCATTTTCATTATATGCTGTCCAGCCACTGTCCAGTTTCCTTTCCTGGAATGAGGATTCACAGCAGAAGGAATGCTACGAATCTTTTTTGTTTTCCCTCAGTAAATCACCGTATCTCGAGCCTAGCCACCCTCAATTCCTCCTTAAGCTTCTGGTAAAGTTGCTCAATAGAGGGCATAGTTGGTTAGTTTCACAGAGAGTTCACACAGTACGTCCTCGCACTAGAAAGTCCACGTCACCACATCACTGATTATCTCATCTTTTGTATATACTTCTGCAGTCTTCACAATATGTCTTTATAATGTACTGGTTAAGTTACACTGGATTACGAAATGTCTTCAAATTAAAAATGCCCAGATATTCTTGTCAGGAAAATTAATTGCCATCTTTGTGTTTCAGATAATGTGTGTAGCTTATTCAGTGCTCTAGTGTCTAATTTATGGCCGGACAGCTCAGCAGTCAACGCTCAACAGTTCACCAAGTGTTTCAGCATTCTCCCACCTACCACCAACATTCCTTACACAAATCTTATTAGCAATGGGATAAATACACTTAACGCTAAAAAAGGCTACAGTTGTTCCAATCAATCCTGTTTCATCGCCAACAGTGGTTCTGAGAACTGGTGGCAGCTTGAATTTCCCCAAAGCATCACTATTACCAGCGTCATTATAAAGCAAGACCCCAACAGTCTCTCATCTGTTGAGGTGCGGGTTGGAAATAACACAGCTTCCGCTTACAATAACTGCTATGGATACAACTCTCCACCTCCAGACGGCTTAATGATTATTGACCTTCCAGACACAGCGATAGGAAGTGCCTTCACAATTTCTGGAAATAGTCTGATGAGCCTCTGTTACGTCCAGCTCAATATTTAGTGAGGAAAGGTTACCTATTACTGAAGAATGGCCTACTTAAAGTTTATTTTGTTTATAAACTTTATTTAAGCTTAGGCTACATGTAGCCTATACTTATAAGTTTGTCAACTGCCGCATATTACCTAGAGTTTACCTGGAGAGGGTTTCGGGGGTCAACGCCCCAGCGGCTCGGTCTGAGACCAGGCATCATGGTGGATCAGGGACTGATCAACCAGCCTGTTACTTCTGGCCGCACACAAATTCACGTACGAATTACAGCCCGGTTGGTCAGATACTGACCAACCGGGCTGTAATTATCCTATTACTGAATATTATCCTAGTACTGGCTTGAGTTATGTATAATGCCTAATGTAACACACATGATATTTTCCCATGTTAGTCCTGATAAAATTTCCTAATATACAGATTGGATATATTGTCATATAGATTTTAGTCTTGACTAATAAATACATTTGTGCCTCTACGTGAACTGTGTACTATCTAATAAGTACTTCACTAGGCTATATTATTCTAGGTACTGCCCACAATCCTGGCACTGCCTATAATGTACTTTTCAAGGAATATTGTTAATTATAGTCCATGGCATAAGCCTCTCATGACACCATTCTGGTAGTTTTACTGTGGTCCTTTTTTCCTCAGGTTCACATTCCCTGAGCAACTGCTGGAGTTGCACTCATACGTACACACACACACACACACACACACAGAAAAGAGGCACTAAACTATAGACTAGTGTCACTGACGTGAATAGTATGCAAAGTCAGGGAGAAGATTATCAGGAGGAGAGTGGTGGAGTACCTGAAACGGAACAAGAGTATGAACGCCAACCCGCACGGATTTAAGGAAGGCAAATCCTGTGTCACAGACCTACTGGAGTTTTTTTTTTTATTTATTTAAAACAGTGAGATACACAATGATAAATGTACATTAAAAACACATAAAGGAAGCGGTTAATTTTACAATAATCTCAGACGACCAACGATACCGTACGATATAATGGTAATACACCTTACACACAAAGTATTGACAATGGTTGTATACTCAGACACAACACATTATACATTATTAAAGAACATATCTATGTTGTATATACAAATGGCAAGCACACACGGGTAAGTATATAGATTGTATAATACATCATTGTGTTAAAAAACTAACACACACAATAACACACACACACAAGCACACTCATACACACCAACATACACATAGGTATTAATGAATCGACGAAGAAAACATCCAAATATAACAAATCGATGTGTTATTATACATCTCAACAAACAATGTAATCAATTACATGAATATCGTATATTACATGTAATAGGAAAACACATTATACAAATACCAATGATTGGTATACAAGAATAAAAAACACATCTATACAAATACCAATGATTGGTATACAAGAATAAAAAACACATCTATACAAATACCAATGATTGGTATACAAGAATAAAAAACACATCTATACAAATACCAATGATTGGTATACAAGAATAAAAACACATTATACAAATACCAATGATACAACATTGGAGACACACATACAACATTGGAGACATACATACAATATTGGAGACATACATACATCATTGGAGACACACATACAACATTGGAGACATACATACAACATTGGAGACATACATACAACATTGGAGACATACATACAACATTGGAGACATACATACAACATTGGAAACATACATACAACAGTGGAGACATACATACAACATTGGAGACATACAACATTGGAGACACACATACAACATTGGAGACACGCATACAACATTGGAGACATACATGCAACATTGGAGACATACATACAACATTGGAGACATACATACAACATTGGAGACATACATACAACATTGGAGACATACATACAACACTGGAGACATACATACAACACTGGAGACATACATACAACATTGGAGACATACATACAACATTGGAGACATACATACAACATTGGAGACATACATACAACATTGGAGACATACATACAATATTGGAGACATACATACAACATTGGAGACATACATACAACATTGGAGACACACATACAACATTGGAGACATACATACAACATTGGAGACATACATACAACACTGGAGACAGACATACAACATTGGAGACATACAACACTGGAGACATACATACAACATTGGAGACATACATACAACATTGGAGACATACATACAACATTGGAGACATACATACAACATTGGAGACATACATACATCATTGGAGACACACATACAACATTGGAGACATACATACAACATTGGAGACATACATACAACATTGGAGACATACATACAACATTGGAGACATACATACAACATTGGAGACATACATACAACATTGGAGACATACATACAACATTGGAGACATACATACAACATTGGAGACATACATACAACATTGGAGACACACATACAACATTGGAGACATACATACAACATTGGAGACATACATACAACATTGGAGACATACAACATTCACAAACACAAGACATTTACACACAATTAAACGCAGCTGACCAGCCCGTTAGATTACCACTGAACGAACACAAATCATCTCAAATCCTTTAACTCTAACGCTCTATATGCAGACGGGAAATCTTTCTCCCATCTCCCCTCATATACCAACTGATTTCGACACTTAGTTCTAAGAATTGTTCCCGCTAAAACCCGGATTCTGCTATTACCTTCAACATGCCTCATAGCCCATGACACATAAATATAATCGGCTACGACATATGACACTGCACGTTGTACACAGATGTCAACCCCACCCACATCAAAACTCAACACCCTAAGTACCGACAAACCTCCCCTTCCCCCTACCATTCGTGAAACCCTGCTTAACCACACACGTACTATACCTAAACCTTCACAGAAATACACAACATGAAACGCTGATTCGTCCTCCCCGCACGCTGAACAACTCCGGTCCTCCTCTACACGCCGATTAGACAACACCACCTTGGACGGCAGAATCCCGTGCAAAAATTTAAAAACCACTTCGCGTACTCGAGGAAGGAGACGTAACTGATGAACCCGCTTCCATATATCACACCACGCGTACATGGGGAACATTCCCTGAACTCTCACCTCAACTTTCACCACACCCACTCTTTCCAAAGTACTCAATTTAACGCTCCGCACGTCTCGCATGCACAGTAACACCCGTAGCATCGTCTCGCACCTAATTGAATCTGTCCGTCCCCACCACCTGCACAGGTCACGATACATTTCTGTTAAACCACCATGCCTACCACCCAGTCGGAGAAAACGACGCTTCACATAACAAGCAATGACTCGGTCTCTTAAAGGAACAAGACCTAACCTCCTTGACGCATTGGTGCCTCTACCACAGCTCTTGTGAGCCAGTCGCACCCTGAGCCCCACAAAAATTTATAAACTCTATTTAAAAGATGTTTGAGATCCTCCTGTATTAGTGGATACAGCGCAGCAACGTGCCAAACTTTACTATAAAGAAGAACATTAATTACTATCGCCCTCTGGTGTAGGGTTAAATGTCGTGGCCTTAGACAATTTATACGCCTCAAAACACTATTTACCACCCTCCCCGAATTACACGCCCTCGTCTTATCAACTTCTCTCATATACTGTATACCACATATGTTAACACAGTCAACCACCGTCCACGTCTCTATACATACCTCCTCTCTCGCCCAATCTCCCAACTTCATAATCTTTGATTTTTCTTTGTTAACCCGCATTCCTGTTGCCTTACCAAATACATCTACAAGTCTTCCCACAAAACTCAATTGCTCCCTGGTACGTAATAGGACAGTTGTATCATCTACATAACCTACTATGGCAGGTCGATCACTACCCGAACCCCACGACGAATCTACTCCCCGCCCACAAACTGTCCAATAAAAAGGGTCCTGCATGCAAGCAAACAGCATTTGAGACATAGGGCATCCCTGTCGAATGCCTCTATTCAATTTGACAAAGTCTCCTAACTTCCCATTAATTTGTACTTGAAACCCAACACCATTGTACAAAGAACGAGCCCACATATTGATCTCATTCCCAAAACCCTGCCATCTCATAAACTTCCACAGCATCTCCCTTTCTACACTATCATAAGCAGCTTGCCAGTCTAAAGCCAAAACACCACCCCCGCCCCTCGTTCCGCATTCCTCGACAAACTCCCTGATATTCCCATGACCATCATACATCGACCTACCTGGCATGCCAAACTGACCCTTATGTATTACCTTGTCAAACACTTTCTTAATCCTATTCATTAAAATTTTTGCATATAATTTATAATCACTACACATAAGCGATATTGGTCGGTAATCCTTAATTTAAGTGATACGGGTATGTCACATTTTTTAACTAACACCAAAACCGCCGTACTCTGAGACAAACCTAAACGTCCCCCCTCCTTCATTGCATTGAGTAAACGTACCAGAAAAGTCCTTATGACCTCCCAATGTTAAATATAAAATTCACGCGGAATGCCATCAATACCTGGCGCCTTGCCCTTGCGCATTCCCTGCAAAGCCTCCCACACCTCAGCTTCAGTTATAGGCCCACCCATGAGAAAGCTATCATTATCATTCAACTCACATCGTACATTCCGCCCCAATTCCCGTATTGCATCCACGCTTACATCTTTATTTCGGATTTTGAGATTAAACCATTTATCAACATAATAACTTATTCCTTCAGTTGTTGTTACAACCTGACCCTCACTATACCCTTCAACGCCATCCTGCACCACTAAACTTACGATTTCGGTCGCCTTCCTCCTTTGTGTCTGACTATGTACGACACAAGCGGACGGCTTATCACCCCACACAGCCTCCTCGACTCCACTCGAAATACGCGCCCCATCAAAAACCTTATTTTTCAGCACCTGGATGTGTTCCTTTAGATTGTCAATCTCGTCCACTGGGGAAATTCCAGATACCTCTCCTTGCACATAACAGTGCTGTAAAGAACCCTCCAGGTACCTCAAAAATCCATATTCCAATCGAGAGGCCTCCTTACCCCGATGTACATAAAAATCCTTAATTCGAGGCTTCATAACCTCGTCCCAATGTCTCACTAAATCACTACCTTCGAAGGAGTCTACTCCCATAGACGTCCATAAGTGCGTGAAGAGTGTCCTATCTTCCACACTTTGAAGTAAACGAGTATTTAACTTCCAATATCCTTTAAAACGAGTTGGGAGACCCCTCCAGGCAAGCTCTATGAGAACACCGCGATGGTCGGAGAAATATACGCCTAACACATGCACTCTGGTTACAACTACCCGGCGAGTCACATACACCCTGTCTAAGCGCGCAGCATAGTCCTTACGCACGAAAGTGTGTTCAATCCCTAAGTCACTGCTTCCACTTACATCCACCAATCCCATCCCAGACAACAAATCACCCAAAATAATCGAACAATAACCCGCTCCCGCCGGTTCTACGTCTTTACGGCGCACCACACAGTTCCAGTCGCCACCAACTGTTATATCAGGCAGGGATCTCAAATAGTACACAAGAACATCGTTAACAAAAGTATTTTTAATATGAACATCATGTTCAGCTGGCCCATATACCCCTACAAAACCAACCCGTTGAGTACCTCACTCACCTATGATGCGTACCACGCGAACCCCCCCCCCCCTTCCTTCCAATGTTTCATCACGAACGGGCTGGTCGCTTTTACCAACACAGCCACACCACCTTTAAGACGACTCGAGTGTGCCATATAAACATCATAACCATCTATCGCAAACGAACTTTCAACTTTATGGTTATGTTCTTGCACGAAACATACGTCTACTGCAAAGCAATGCAACACTCATGAACCTGCACTTGCTGTGAGGGAAAAGTTCAATAGATAGGAGTAGCGAGGGAGTGTATAGTAACAATAGTTTCATTGCCGGCTACTTGTTAAGGTAGGGTAAGCCCAGCTTCTGCTATTCTCCCCCCCCATTTTTCCCCCTCCCCGAAAGTGATAGTTTGATTGCCGGCTGCTTGTTAAGGTAGGGTCAGTCTAGCTCCCACTATCCCTTCCCCTCCCTCTTCCCCCCCCCAAAAAGGTGATGTGTGGGGCTCCGATCAAACAGTAAATCACTCGACTCACAGCTCCCAACACTTCAGTAAGTACACACCTGATCATATTTTAGTGGACTTACTGGTTGAAAGCTTCACTTTTGACCAATAATTAACTTAATCCTTTCAGTCTTTATCTGTTAAATGTTTTAATAATCACCACATCTTTTAGGTATTGCACTTATCATGGAGAGTGATTTCTTAAGCAGTGGGTAATCTGTCTCTCTTTACAGCTTGGAATGACAGAGAGGGTCACCTGCCAACCAACGAGAAGAATAGAAGGAGACGGACTAACGTCCTGAGACATCCCATGTTTAATCTACTTACCTGTTATGTAAGCCAACACAGGACCTAACCCCTCATCATAGCAGTGGTAACGAACCTGTTTTCCTGTCATCTGAAGTAATTATGCACGGCTACACTCTGTGAAGAACGAGCCAGTGGTGGTTACAAACACCTGCTACCCCCCCCCACATCAGCAACGGCTACGATTTCAACAACACGCAGTGTCACCAACACCAGACACCCCATTACCACGATATACCTATATCAGCGTTGAGTTCAAATGTAATTTTTTCATTTCAGTTTTCAGTTTTCTTTCAATTAGGATACCCATTCATGTTTTATTGTTTTATATTTTCCATTTCTAAATAATACAGTGTTTATCATTGTCTGTTATTATTTCTTTTTCTATTCATTAATTTTCGTGAGGAGGAGCCAGCCTTGGTAATACTGACTGAAGTTGTTATAGTGCTGAGTAAGCCTTCACAAGTGCCGACCTTGCTAGGATCAACTCTACTGAATCAAGATTCAATTCCATCTCGAATCTACCATTGGAAATTCAACGCCACATACCACAGACGGTTACCACCAGCCATGAGTAATCATTCTCTATGGTAGGACTACGGTACAGGTATTTAAAAGATTTGGTGATTGTTATAGTCTCAATTTATTGTAAGTCAAGTCAGGCAGGATATAATATTTAATTCTGCCACCTTTTCGAGCTTGAAACACTTTGGAGGATTATACTCTAGGGACCCGAGATTTTCCAGTGACAATTTGTTTCATTGAGCTCTTTATTATATCAAGGGAACTGTCGTAGGACACTCTTGATTTGTTGGTGAGAAGATTGGATGGTCAAGTGACCCCATTCTACTTACTGTTTGCTCGGAGTCGGCGTAGAACCCTTCGTTTAATTGAAGTAGGGATCGAACCCTCTGGTTTATTTACAGTTTGAGCTGAGCAGGTATTGAACCCTCAATTTTCTTTAATACCCATTTGATTTCCCCTGATAGTTTAAGTTATTCTCGCAAGTATGGAGGAATACCAGTTTTGGATGAATGCTGGAAGTAAGTTAGGAATAACAGGGAAAAATTTTGAATCTTTCATTAGTGCTAAGATCCAGGAAAGACTTGAAAGAGAGAGAATTGAGAGAGAAGAGAGTTAGAAAGGGAAAGACAAGAGGAAAAGGAGAGAGAGAATCGAAAGAGAAGAGAATAAGGAAAGAGAAAGAATATAGAGAGAGAATCAAGAAAGACAGAAAGAGAAAGAGAGGATAAAAAGGAGAGAGATCGAATTGAAAGAGAAAACCAAGATAGACAGAAAGAGAGAGAGAAGACAAAAAGGAGTGTGATAGACTTGATCGTAAGGAGAGAGCTAGAGTACGTGAGGAACAAGCTAAAGTACATGAGGAACAAGTTAAATTAAGAGAACTTGAGGAAAGAGCAAAGGATAGAGAAGTTGAGGAACGAGCTAGAGAATGTGAGGAAAGAGCTAGAGAACTTGAGTTAATAGAGAAAAGGATCGCGAGCTCGAAAAAGCTCGCCTTGAATTAGAGAATAAAAAGTTAACTCTTACACAACAATTAGAGGAAGGAGTAATTGAACATCATGCAGCTAGTGCACATATTCCAACTCCTAATTTACCTTCCTTCACAGAGGGTGATGACATTACTTCATACATTATCAGGTTCGAAAATACTGCTACCCTCTGTGAATGGCCTGCTGACACCTGGGCTACCAGGTTAGGAATGTTATTTTCCAGTACAGCTTTGAATATCTATGCAACTTTGTCACAGGATATCATATGTAATTATAACCTACTGAAGAAGGCAATCCTTAAAGCATATCAAAAAACCACAAATTCTTACAGGAAAGATTTCAGGTATGCCACCTTACAGCCTGGCCAGAACTTTCAGCAGTTACAGGTAACACTCTTTCGTTTGTTCGACTTTTGGATAGAGAGTTCAGGAATTGATCACAGTTATGAATCTCTTAGAGACTTCATGGTTGCTGACCAGTTCCTGACAGCTCTTCCCCACCAGATAAGGAAGTTGCTGAGGCCGCTAACCTGTATGCTGAGGCTAACAATTCCTATAAAGACCTAAAGGGATCGAACCTGAACCAAAGATTAAGAAGCCTACAGTAGAAGCAAAGTCACCAGCTATTATACCAACATGTCATCGGTGTGGTGGTATCAGACATAAACGTCCAGATTGTCCTTCCAAGAAAATAGAGAAAGTTGGTAGATGTTTTGTTGACGGTAATGACCAAGCACCCTTCTGTTCAAGAGCAGTTAATGGTATAAAAGTCTCAGATATATTACGTGACACTGGATGTATGTGCATCGTAATTTCGGACAAACTGTTCCCTTACTTTAAAAACTCTCGTGTGTCCTCTATTCTTTCAGATTACTTAGGTCGTGAAAATACCTTCCCTACAATACATTGTTACTTGAAAACTAAATGGTTCACCGGTTGGACTAATGCGGTACTAGCCCCAATTACTTGTTCTATAATAGTGGGTAACATTAAAGGTGTCGTTCTTCCTTCAGAGGCGGATCTTTCGTCACCACCCGTGGATCTAAGTTTTCCATCTCTTCCTCCTTGCAAGTTAAATAAGCCCCTTAACAATTCCACACCGGAAGCTGCATTGTCTCGTTCTGTTCATTTGGGGGTGGAAACAGATGATACTGCTCTTGATAGTGAGGTAGCAGGATCACCTGTCCACTCGTTCCTCCGGCACTCTCAATGTCTTGACTAGGGCTCAGACCATAACCCCGGTTTCTCCTACCTCCTCTTCTCCCACAGTGAGTCCTTTTATTTTCCCAGATTTTATGTCCAAGGATGACTTTGTCAATATACAGCACAATTGCCCTTCACTTCGGGATTGTTATACTCAAGCTTTTAACAACAAAGTTATCCATGGGAGATACGTATCTCATAAGTTTGAATATATTAATGGTATCCTATATAAATCTGTATTTAAATCTCATTCTTCAGTGATAGATTATTCCCTCCTTGTTGCTCCTAAACCATGTCGAGAGACTGTTCTTCAAATGGCTCATGATTTGCCAGTGACCAAACACTTGGCCCATCGATAGACATGGCATAAGCTCAAGCACACTTATTTTTGGCCAAGTATGTATTCTCAGGTTACAAAGAAGTATAGTTCTTGCAATAGGTGTCAGGTGCATACTGAACAAAATACACACACTCCTAGATCCTGTATATTTATTAAATCTAAAACTTCCCTCCTTCAGAAACGAGATACTCCGCCATAGAAAAGTAATGTTTGGCTCTTGTGTGGAGTATCTCCAAACTTAAATTTTATTTGCTGGGAAAAGAATTCATTTTAGAAACGGACCACAAACCTTTGATATACCTAGAAACTTGTAAGGGAACCAACAGTCGCCTCTTGAGGTGGACATTGGCACTCCAGGCTTTTAAGTTCCATATTGTGCATATCAATGGTTCATCCAATTATTTCTGACTGGTTAAGTCGTGACAGTCAGTAGAAGATTTGTTGCCTTACGTGGCTTCCACATGTTAGAACGTTTTCCTCGCCTGTTCTTCTTATACTCCTTGACTATAAGTCTTGGAATGGGGGAGTGTGAGGGAAAAGTTCCATAGATAGGAGTAGCGAGGGAGTGTATAGTAACAATAGTTTCATTGCCGGCTACTTGTTAAGGTAGGGTAAGTCCAGCTCCGGCTATTCCCCCCCTCCCCTTTCTCCCCTTCCCCGAAAGTGATAGTTTGATTGCCGGCTGATTGTTAAGGTAGGGTCAGTCTAGCTCCCGCTATCCCTTCCCCTCCCTCTTCCCCCCCCCCTCGAAAGGTGACGTGTGGGGCTCTGGTCAAACAGTAAATCACTTGACTCACAGCTCCCAACACTTCTGTAAGTACACACCTGATCATATTTTAGTGGACTTATTGGTTGAAAGCTTCACTCTTGACCAATAATTAACTTAATCCTTTAAGACTTTATCTGTTAAATGTTTTAATAATCACCACATCTTTTAGGTATTGTACTTATCATGGAGAGTGATTTCTTAAGCAGTGGGTAATCTGTCTCTCTTTACAGCTTGGAATGACAGAGAGGGTCACCTGCCAACCAATGAGAAGAATTGAAGGAGACGGACTAACGTCCTGTGACGTCCCATGTTTAATCTACTTACCTGTTATGTAAGCCAACACAGGACCTAACCCCTCATCATAGCAGTGGTAACGAACCTGTTTTCCTGTCATCTGAAGTAATTATACACGGCTACACTCTGTGAAGAACGAGCCGGTGGTGGTTACCAACACCTGCTACCCCCCCCCCCCACATCAGCAACGGCTGCGATTTCAACAACACGCAGTGTCACCAACACCTGACACCCCATTACCACGATATACCTATATTAGCATTGAGTTCAAATGTAATTTTTTTCATTTCATTTTTCATTTTTCTTTCAATTAGGATTCCCATTCATGTTTTATTGTTTTACATTTTCTGTTTCTAAATAATAAAGTGTTTATCATTGTCTGTTATTATTTCTTTTTCTATTCATTAATTTTCGTGAGAAGGAGCCAGCCTTGGTAATACTGACTGAAGTTGTTACAGGGCTGAGTAAGCCTTCACTCTTGCCTTCTGTTATTTTTCATGCCATTAACATTTATGGTTATACACCTAACTTTGCTAACGGTGGCTTTCCTTGAGGGACCATCACACCCTTTTTCCCTTTACATTGACTAATGCCACAGGCGCCACCTTTACCTTGTACATTCTCTGTTATATTACTCGCTGTCCTGGAACCACGCGACCCCCCACCCATGACTTCCGACCACGTCTTCTTCCCAGAACGCTGTCCAGGGGTCAAGACATCATCGGAGTCGGGCGGGGTAGCCGCACGTTTCCTAGAAACAGCATCCTCAGCTTTATCAGGACCTGTAATGTTCTCCTTGTGAACTTCTACCACAACAGTATGAACTCTCGGACCTTCTACCTCACTTACGTTATTTAACTGATCGACATCCTTTAACTGTGTTCTCTCCTCATCTGAACACTCCAACGCAGGCACACATGGCACAGAATCATACTCCTGCGACGCTAAAAGGTCGCTCAATGTCGTTACAACGTTAGCTTCCATGTCAGCAACCTCTCTTGCTTGAGGGTTCTCACGTCCACCATGTTCTACCACATCATGGTTGACCGTACCAGGTAGAGTCACGCAGGATGACTCCATGAGCATGGCCCAATCCACCTAATCACTCCACGATTTCAGGCACGGTAAGTCCTCGACTACTTCATCTGCCAGAATCTGACGAGGAGCCTCACTATCCAGACGACGACCATGTCCTGAGGGCGGCTGGCGCTTAATGCATTGTGCAGCAATGTGATCCAATGCACCGAATAGGCGAAAAGTTCGTCTCTGTCCAGCATAGTGGCCATCAGACCACCGACCCATAGTAACTTGGTGGATCGTCCCATAGTATTTGAAGGTGTCACGTAAGTCAACTTCGTTAGCCTCAAAAGGCACGTTTCGCACACGTACCCACGTATAGTATTGTGAAACGTCGTGCAACTTAACTGTGACTGCTGGGGTGACTTGCTTGCTAACATCCTGATACTGGTTGACAATCTGCTCATAGGTCTTGGTATCACAAAACTTGACGAAAATCCGGGATAGTCCATTTAATTTTAAGGCAACGCCATACAGGGATTCACGCTGGATGCCATATATATCGCGGATGATCATCGGCACAAACACATTAATCGATGCGCTGGGGATTGTGCCCTTTATGAGGTCAATACAAACAGTATTAACTCTCCGGCGAAAACCAGTCATCATTGTCGTTGTCGTCGCAAAGCTCCTCCACCAGGTGTCGGGACTGAGGAGAGACAGCTGACAACAGCTCAGCACAGCGTCTGAGCAGAGAATGACTACTGGAGTTCTATGATAAAGTAACAGAGGTAGGACATGAGAGAGAAGGGTGGGTTGATTGCATCTTCTTGGACTGCAAGAAGGCTTTTGACACAGTTTCTCATAAGAGATTAGTGCAGAAGCTAGAGGATCAGGCGCATATAACAGAAAGGGCACTGCAATGGATCAGAGAATACCTGACAGGGAGGCAAAAACGAGTCGTGGTATGTGATGAGGTATCACAGTGGGTACCTGTGGCGAGGGGGGTCCCACAGGGGTCGGTCCTAGGACCAGTGGTATTTCTGGTATATGTGAATTACATGATGGAAGGGTTAGACTCAGAAGTGTCCCTGTTCGCAGATGATGTGAAGTTAATGAGGAAAATTAAATTAGATGAGGATCAGGTAAGATTTCAAAGAGACCTGGACAGGCTGGACACCTGGTCCAGCAATTGGCTTCTCGAAATTAACCCCGCCAAATGCAAAGTCATGAATATCGGGGAAGGGCCCTGCAACCACAATTAGGTGATTACAATTATGTGAGTACACACACAAAAGAAAATGGCGGGGTCAGGAGCTGTGACTCAACCCCTGCAACCAAAACTGAGTGCACACACACACACGCACACACACGAGGCGGGGCCAGGAGCTGTGAATCGACCCCTGCAACCACAACTAGGTGAGTACACACATACACACACACGCACACAGACACACATACACACATACACATACATTCACACACATAAAAACACACATACACACACACACACACACACACACACACACACACACACACAACCAATGCATGATTGTATATATGTAATGTGAGGGAAAAGTTCAATAAATAGGAGTATCGAGCAAGAATATGGTAACAATAGTTTCATTGCCGGCTACTTGTTTAGGTAGGGGAAATCTAGCTCCAGCTATCCCCCCCTTTTTCCCCACCTCAAAATTGATAGTTTGATTGCCGGCTGCTTGTTAAGGTAGGGTAAGTCTAGCTCCCGCTATCCCCCCCTTCCTCCCCTTCCCCGAAAGGTGACGTGTGGGGCTCCGGTCAAACAGTAATCACTCGACTCACAGCTCCCAGCACTACTGTAAGTACACGCCTGCTCATATTTTAATGGACTTATTGGTTGAAAGCTTCACTTTTGACCAATAATAAACTTAGTCCCTTCAGCAGTGGGTAACCTGTCTCTCTTTACAGCTTGGAATAACAGAGTGGGTCACCTGCCAACCAACGAGAAGAATTGATGGAGATGTATAACGAGTTTGTTTGGTAGAGCTGAAAGCGGGGTGTGAATGATAGACGTCTTCGGAGACTTCTTAGTTTATTGTTAAGTCGTGGTGGGTACACAGGCTTGTGTGTTGTGCCCATGGCCCGGGTAGGCCATGCCCACGAGGGAGAGAGGAGTAGGCCTTGTGACTTCTTGCTAGGCTGCTGTGTGAGTGAGAGCGAAGCAAGGACAGGCAGGCTGGCGTGCCCACCGAGAGGCCTGTCTACAGAGGGCAGCACCTTAGTGGTGCGAAATATGAACTAAGCTGGCAGACAGCATTGGCTGTTTATGCAGACAGTACAGGCTGTCTACATACGCTTGGCCATTTACCGCACGTCGTCCCGACGCAACAATACTGGTGGTAAAAGAAACTCGGTCTCTCTCTCATAGGAACAGGGCACAGAACACAAAATAAAAACATATATATGCATATGGACATGGAAAAAAAAACTTCCTACAGGCAGGGAAGAAAAAAACATGTGGGGTGTGCTAAACATCATGGTCATAGGCAGTGAGTGTCAAAGGGCATCACTGCATGCCTTCCTGCGTCCGGACAGATACTGCAACACAGGAGACAACGCTGCAGCTCAGCTGTGACGTAACAGGGTACGGTCTCCTCTGGAACGGTGAAGCAATCATAGGAGTCGCTGTAGGTTTTCACTCAACCTGCGGCACGACATGCTGGTGCTGTCGAGTGAGGCGTCGACAAAACTCGGCAACTGGGCAGGACTTCTGGCAAGCGACTCAGGAGGACACTTCTCGACAGGTACTGTCACTGGGCTGTCACTGCCGACGAGCGTGGAGTGAGTTGTGAAGCGAGTCCTGGCAGAGACGACTGGGTGAAACATCTGGGAGTCATAACATTATACACTAGACTGCAGCTAGAGAGCTAGCAGTCAAAGTGACATCTTTGTGCAGGCTGCTCACTGAAGCATGTGACACGAGGCTGACACAGTGCCTGCCGACAGGGCTAACTGCGGCTTGACGATTGTCATTCTCTCGGCAGTTGGAGTTATAGCAGAGGTTAGTCTAAGCATCCCCAGACTTGTTTCTCTACATATAACTGCATTTTGAAGGTCTGGAGGTGAAGTGAAACAAATCTCGATGGGAATCGTAGCAGGTACGATTCTGCAGAACATCACGAGCGATGAGCATAAAAGCTTTCTGTACAAGGGGCCTCGGTCACTCGAGGGCTGAGTAAATCAGCTGTCAAACGCTCTGGTCACATGGTTGACTTAGCACAGTGGTGCTACTCAGGTCTGGCTCAGACCTCACTGGACACACGGAAACTACACACACACCCGCGGTACATGGTACATGTGGTACACTAACATGTGAGAACACTGACTGAGAGGAATTAACACACGACATATATCTTCTCTCAATCTTCTCGACAATACTGAAATAATTACTAGAAACACTCGATGTGACATCATGTGATGTCAGGCGTGATGTCGCGAGGTGACGTCAGCAGCACTGATGTCAGCAGACATCTCGAGGTGACGTCAGGCAGACATCGTGACGTCATGAAGTCGGGGAGCATCGTCGGTGACGCCAATATGATGTGGGCAGCAGACCATAGCATGTGGCCTGGGACATCTGGTAACTCACATGGCTTGTAGATCTACGTGACATCACCCACACCCACGTGGCGTCAGGATCCATGTGGTGTCGCGATTTATGTGGCATGCTGATCAACGTAGCTTCGAATGGCCTCAGGCACTCGGATACACAGAACTGGCGGCGAATTCACGCGAAAAACAGCAGAAAACACAGCAGAGAGAATGGGTAGTGGTGAGTGTATGGTAGTGTGGTGGCGAGGAGCATGGGTGAGTGTATGTCGAGGGAGAATCTGGCCGTCTCCTCCTCTCTCACCCACAAACACAGGGAAACACACTGGATGCAGAAATCACCACAAAACTCACCTCTGGCTTGCTGAAACAGCTGTGCTGAGCTGAACAACAACAGCAACATACAAGTGATGCTGAACACGTGACTTGAGAAACAGTGTGGGACGCTGTAGGGTGGGGTCACTTACAATTCTCGAAAAAATTCGGCAAATTTCGGCTGGATCCTGCTTGTAACTGTGTCTGGATGCTCAAACGTGCAGACACGACATCATGATAACTCATTGAGAGACGGATGCTTCTTGTATAGGGTGATGAAGTGAAGATGACTTCCTACCTCTTCCTTCCTCTCTCCGAGCAAACAACTGCTGCGACCACCGCTGCTACCAATGTTTAACAGGTTTATTTGGTAGTGCTGCAGCGGCTGGTTAAATGATATGTCTTCTTCGTCGGAGGCTTCTTACTTTATAGCTGTATAGTCCTTGTGGCTTAGCGCTTCTTTTTGATTATAATAATAATAATTCTTACTTTATTGTTAATGTCGTGGTGGGTACACAGGCTTGTGTGTTGTGCCCATGGCCCAGGTAGGCCATGCCCACGAGGGAGAGAGGGGTAGGCCTTGTGTCTTCCTGCTAGCCTGCTGTGTGAGTGAGAGTGAGGCAAGGGCAGGCAGGCTGGCGTGCCCACTGAGAGGCCTGGCTACAGAGGGCAGCACCTTAGTGGTGCAAAATATGAACTAAGCTGGCAGACAGCATGGGCTGTCTGTGCAGACAGTACAGGCTGTCTACATACAGACGGACTAAAGTCCTGAGATGTCGCATATTGGATCTATCTACCTGTTATATATAGACGCAGGACATAATCCCTCACCATAGCAGTGGTAACTAACCTGCTTTCCTGTCATCTGGACAAATTATTCACGGCTATAGACTGTAAAGAACAAGCCGGTGGGTTGTCACTAACACCTGCGACCCCCTCCCCTACATCATCAGCAACGGCTACGATTTCAACAACACACAGTGTTGAGTTCAAATGTTAATTTTTTTATTTCATTTTTTATATTTCTTTCAAATAGGATATACCTTTCATGTTTCTTTGTTTTATGTTTGCTTAAATAAATAATAGTGTTTATCTTTGTGAATTATTATATCGTTTTTTATTCATTAATTTTCCTGAGGAGGACCAGCCTTGGTAATGCTGTCTGAAGTTGTTACAGGGCTGAGTAAACCTTAACAAGTGGCGACCTTGCCAGGATTCGACTCGACTGAATCAAGATTCGACTACATCTCGAATCTACCATTGGAACTTCAACGCTGCATACCACAGACGGTTACCACCAGCGATGAGTAATCATTCTCTATGGTAGGACTACAGTACAGGTATTTAAAAGATTTGGTGATTGTTATAGTCTCAATTTATTGTAAGTCAAGTCAAGGCAGGAATACTAGTTAATTCTTCCACCTATTTTTGTGTGAGCTTGAAGCACTTTGGAGGATTAGACTCTAGGGACCCGAGATTTTCCAGTGACAATTTGTTTCATTGAGCTCTTTATTATATCAAGGGAACTGTCATAGGACACTCTTGATTTATTGGTGAGAAGATTGGATGGTCAAGTGACCCCATTCTACTTACTGTTTGCTCGGAGCCAGCATAGAACCCTTCGTTTTCATTAATACATATTGTTTAATTGAAGCAGGGATCAAGCCCTCTGGTTTATTTACAGTATGAGCAGAGAAGGAATTGAGCCCTCCATTTCCTTTAATACCCGTTTCATTTTCCCCTGATAGTTAAGTTATTCTTGCAAGTATGGAGGAATACCAGATTTGGATGAATGCTGGAAGTAAGTTAGGAATTACAGGGAAAAATTTAGAATCTTTCATTAGTGCTAAGATCCAGGAAAGACTTGAAAGAGAGAGGATTGAGAGAGAAGAGAGATAGTTAGAAAGGGAAAGACAGGAGGAAAAGGAGAGAGAGAGAATCGAAAGAAGAGAAAAAGGAGAGAGAGAGAATCGAAAGAGAAAGCCAAGAAAGACAGTTAGAAAGAGAGCTCGAAGACAATAAAGAGCGTGATAGACTTGATCGTGAGGAGAGAGCTAAAGTACGTGAGAAACAAGTTAAATTAAGAGAACTTGAGGAAAGAGCAAAGAATAGAGAACGTGAGGAAATAGCTAGAGACTTCTTCTCAACCATAGGTTCTAATCTCGCCAATAAAATCCCACGTACCAATGCCCATGCCGGGGACTACCTAGATGGGAATTTCCCAAATTCTTTCTATCTTGCTCCAACTGAGCCCATGGAAGTCACCGAGATTATAAAGTCACTTAAAAATAGCTCAGGGAATCTGTCTCATGTCCCACCATTATTGTACAAGAGAGTGGCCCATGTCCTCTCGCATATTATCTCATTACTTTTTAACAAGTCACTAGAAACTAGCACCTTCCCGAAATTACTCAAGACGGCAAGGGTTACACCAATACATAAAGGTGGTGACCCTACAGATTTAAACAACTATAGGCCAATATCAAATTTACCATTGCTATCCAAAATCTTTGAGAAACTCGTGCACAGGAGACTGTATTCATTTATAACGTCACAAAACATACTCAACCCCTGCCAATTTGGATTCAGGAAAAATAAAAGCACTAACGATGCAATCATAAAAATGCTAGATCTGCTTTACACAGCATTGGAAAATAAGGAATATCCACTAGGAATTTTTATTGACCTAAGAAAAGCTTTTGACACAGTAGACCACCGTGTCTACTCTATTTCTTGCTCTTCCTGTCCTCTTCAATACTTCGGAGAAACTGGTCGATCTCTTTCTGACAGACTTAGGGAGCACAAAAATAGTGTTAGGCTTGCCGACACTTACAATGTTCTTTTCTGTCACGTCAGAGATCATAGCCATCCTATTGACTGGTCTTCTGCTAAAACTGTCTTCCCTACTTCCAACTCGAACAGTCGCCGTCTAGTTGAATCCTCTCTAATACACAACTTTCCTTGTATGAACCTTAGCCCTGGCTTCGTCTCTGTAGATGCCTTCCTCTCCCACTACATTGTAAAATGCTCCAAACTTCAGAACACCCGTGACTTAACCTGAATCCTCATTTTTTCTTTCTTTTTCTTCTTCCTCTTCCCCTTTCCTCTTTCCTTTTCTCCTCTGGGTTGTCTTTTTCTCTCCTGTCTCGTGTTTCTGTTCCTTCTTCATTTATTTTATTTCACCATTTCCCCTTTCACGCACCTCTGTGCGCTTGCTCTCCCTCTGTGGGCATCTAGGTCTCTTGCAGTGCTCCCCTTCCTTTGTTTTTGACTGGCTCGTCTTCCTTATTTCCCACTTCTACCACTACCACTACTACTACCTCTTCTTCTTCTACTACTACTACAACTACTGATGAAATTGAGACACATGTGCGGCGTCTGGTTGTCTTTGTTGTGGACGTTTCGCCATCCAGTGGCTGGCTGGGTGGCGAAACGTCTACGATGGGGATGCCCGGGTGTTGTGCATGTGTCTTAATTTCATCTTGTCGGTATTATATACAATTCTTGTACTACTACTACTACTACTACTACTACTACTACTACCTCTTCCTGCCTATATATAGCCGTCCTGCTCCACCTCTGTTAGTGTGACTTTCTCAATGGTCCAAGTCGGACCGAAACGTCGTCGTAAGCTTCTCTTTTTTATGTGCGGGTTATTTGTGTATCGTTCCAGTCACGGTATTGTGCCTTTTTGTTATTTATTTATTCACGGCATCCTACTCCACAAACTTGACCATTATGGTATAAGAGGCCATGCGCTTGCATATTTCAAATCTTACCTTACTAATAGGTATCAGTATGTCACCATTAAACACACAGCATCAACAACACAGCCACTTGATACTGGAGTTCCGCAGGGAAGTGTCCTTGGTACCCTGCTCTTCCTCATATACATCAATGATCTTCCAAACGTATCTCGACACCTGAACCCCAATATCTTTGCTGACGACACGACTTATGTCATCTCTCACCCTAATCTTGCCATCCTCAACACCATTGTTAATGAGGAGCTGATCAAAATATCGACTTGGATGACAGCCAATAAACTTACGCTTAACGTCGACAAAACCTACTACATTATGTTTGGTAGCAGAGCAGGAGATGCGCAAATTAACATTAAGATCGACAACACTTTAATTGCCAGGCATAATGAGGACAAATTCCTAGGCCTATACCTCGACAACAACCTGAACTTCAGCACCCATATCCAACACATAACCAAAAAGTATCCAAAACGGTTGGGATCCTCTCCAAGATACGATACTACGTGCCGCAAGCTCCCCTTCTCACACTATACCATTCACTTATATATCCGTACCTTACCTATGCTATCTGTGCTTGGGGTTCAACTGCAGCAACACACCTAAAGCCAATAATAACCCAACAAAAAGCCGCAGTAAGAATAATCACTAAATCCCATCCCTGGCAACCCCCCCCCCACTCTTCATAGATCTAAACTTACTCCCTGTTCAGTACATCCACACTTACTACTGTGCAATCTACATCTACAGGACCTTAAATTCCAATATTAACCTTGACCTAAAACGCTTTCTTGATAGTTGTGACAGAACCCACAGGCACAACACCAGACACAAACATCTCTATGACATTCCCCGTGTCCGACTAAACCTTTACAAAAATTCAATGTATGTCAAAGGCTCTAAAATCTGGAACACCCTACCTGAGAACTCTAGAACTGCAGACACATTCATCACCTTCAAAACTACCATCAGAAAACATTTTATCTCCCTGATACACCCTGTCAACTAATTACACGAATACCACCTGGTGGTTCACACTTACACTCACTCACCCATTTGACCATAAACAGAAATATCAATCTCAATCTCAAAATAATGAATCTTAACTAGTCATAAGTTGGCCTGTGATACTCCAATACTGAAACTATCTACTGTGCCAAAACAAAAGCATTCACATTACTAAACTCACAACTAGTATTTAGTCACTTAGCCATAATACCAACTTACCTCATAATTTTGTAATATTTTAAACTTAAGAATTAATATAAGTCTGCCCGAAATGCCTAGCCATGCTATGTGTTCTAGTGGTACACTCTGTAATTATTATTTTACTACATGTAAACCACACAATAACCAAATTCTGTAAACTCAGCATTGTAATCCTTATAGAGAATAAACTTTGAATTGAATTGAATTGAATTGAACATGAGTTAAGAGAGAAAAGGATCGCGAGCCCGAAAAATCTCGCCTTGAATTAGAGAATAAAAAGTTAACTTTTACACAACAACAATTAGAGGAAGGAGTAATGGAACAACGTGCAGTCAGTGCACATATTCCAACACCTAATTTACCTCCCTTCACAAAGGGGGAAGACATAACTTCATACATTATCAGGTTTGAAAATACCGCTACCCTCTGTGAATGGCCTGCTGACACCTGGGCTACCAGGTTAGGAATGTTATTTTCTGGTACAGCCTTGAATATCTATGCAACTTTGTCACAGGATATCATATGTTATAACCTACTGAAGAAGGCAATCCTTAAAGCATATCAAAAAACCACAAATTCTTACAGGAAAAATTTTAGGTATGCCACATTGCAGCTTAGCCAGAACTTTCAAAAGTTACAGGTAACACTCTTTCGTTTGTTCGACTTTTGGATAGAGAGTTCAGGAGTTGATCATAGTTATAAATCTCTTAGAGACTTCATGGTTGCTGACCAGTTCCTGACAGCTCTTCCTCATCAGATACCAACATTCATTAGAGAACGCAACCTGATTAAAGTTGATTAAGTTGCTGAGGCCGCTGACTTGTATGCAGAGGCTCACAATTCCTACAAAGACCTAAAGGGATCGAACCCTAAGGGCAAGGGTTCACTAGATCATAAGAAATCAAAGCTTCTAGCGGAGTTGAATGACTCCTTTTATTCCTATTTGTCATTTGTGTGGTGTTAAGGGACATAAACGTCCAGATTGTCCTTCTAAGAAGGTCCAAAAAGTTGGAAGATGTTTTAAAGACTGTAATGACCAAGCACCCTTCTGTTCAGGAACAGTTAATGGACTTCATGTATCTACTATTTTACGAGACACTGGATGCACATGTATAGTAATTTCTGATAAGCTGTTCCCTAACCTTAAAGAAACTCATTCCTCTGCTATACTTTCAGACTACTTGGGCCGTACAGACACTTTTCCTACCATCCGTTGTTACATTAGGTCTAAATGGTTCACAGGTTGGTCTGAAGCCGTACTAGCTCCCATCACTTCTTGCTCCGTACTAATAGGTAATGTAAAAGGTGCCATTCTTCCTTCTGAGGTTGACCTTTCATCACCAAAGATGGACATAAGCTTTTCAGATCCTCTTCCTGTAGAGTCAGAGAAGCCCCTCGAAAGTTCAGATGAGACAATGTCTCGTGAGATTCATGTGGGATTAAAAACCAGTGATGCTACTCTCGAAAGCGAGGTAGTAGGATCACCGGTTCACTTGTTAGATGAAAGTGAAGATATCACCTCCGATACTATAAATGTCTTGACTAGGGCTCAGACCAAAGCCCAGGCTTCCCCTACTGTCCATCCTTTGATTTTTCCTGACTTCAAGCCTTTAGATATATCAAAGGACTCTTTTGTCAATTTACAACGTAATTGCCCTTCTCTTCAAAAATGCCATAATGCAGCTAAACAAAATCAAGTTATTCAAAAGAAAAACTTTTCATATAAATTTGAATATATAAAAGGTATCTTGTATAAGTCAGTATTCAAATTAAATTCAGACGAGATAGACTATTCCATCTTAGTTGTTCCAAGTCAATGCAGAGAGACTGTTCTTAAAATGGCTCATGACCTGCCAGTGGCCGGACATTTCTCGCATCGGAAAACTTTAAATAAAATTAGGGAAACCTATTTTTGGCCCAAAATGTCCTCAGATGTCACTACCTATTGTAGATCATGTAAAGTTCGCCAACTGTCATCCTCCCGAGGTACCAGGCGAGTACCTATGGTCAAAATGCCTATCTTTTCGGTACCGTTTGAAAGAGTAGCTATTGACATCGTTGGTCCTTTATCTCCACTTCCATCTGGGGGACATAGATATATATTAACATTAGTTGATTATGCTTCGAGTTTCCCTGAAGCCGTACCCTTAAAGACCATAACTACTACAGCGGTGGCTGAAGCACTTTTGTTCATCTTCTCCAGAGTGGGCATTCCTAGAGAAATTTTGTCTGACCGTGGGACACAATTCACATCTGACTTAATGCAACATCTCTACCAACTTCTGGGAATGAAGCCTCTCTTCGCCACACCCTATCATCCCAGCTGTAATGGGAGGATTGAGCGCCAGCATTCGATTCTCAAGTCCATTTTAAGGAAACTTTGCTCCCTTAAACCTAAGGAGTGGCATCGTTACCTACCCTGTGCTTTGTTTGCCATGAGGGAAGTTCCCAGTGACTCTTTGGGGTTTTCACCTTTTGAACTTCTCTATGGTAGACAGGCCAGAGGTCCACTGTCCATCCTTCATGACTTATGGACTAATGAGGAGGTAAAGGCTGAGGTTCAGTCTTCTTATCAGTTTCTCCTTGACCTTAGATCCAAACTTGAGGAGACCTCTGACATAAGAACATAAGAACATAAGAACGAAGGAACACTGCAGCAGGCCTACTGGCCATGCGAGGCAGGTCCAAGTCTCCTACCGGCTTAAGCCAACCTAGTCATGTCAGGTCACCTTGACTTAAGGGAGGAACACGGCAACAGTCCTGGTAGCACAAGCTAATCAGGTCTAACTCACACCCACCCACACCCACTCATGTATTTATCCAACCTATTTTTAATGCTACACAACGTTCTGGCCTCTAGGACTGTACTTGGGAGTTTGTTCCACTCATCCACAACTCTATTACCAAACCAGTACTTTCCTACATCCTTCCTGAATCTGAATTTTTCTAACTTAAAACCATTGCTGCGAGTCCTGTCTTGGCTAGATATTTTCAGCACACTATTTACATCCCCTTTATTTATTCCTGTCTTCCATTTATACACCTCAATCATATCCCCCCTAATTCTACGTCTTTCTAGAGAGTGCAGATTCAGGGCCCTTAGTCTATCCTCATAGGGAAGGTTTCTGATACATGGGATCAACTTTGTCATCCTCCTTTGTACATTTTCCAGAGCATTTATATCCATTCTGTAATACGGTGACCAAAACTGTGCAGCATAATCTAAATGAGGCCTAACCAAGGATGTATAGAGTTGAAGAACAACCTGAGAACTCCTATTATTTATGCTTCTTGATATGAAGCCAAGGATTCTATTAGCTTTATTGCGAACACTTATGCACTGTTGTCTTGGTTTCAGATTACTGCTAACCAGAACTCCTAAATCTTTTTGCAATCCGTAATATTAAGATCTACATTATTTAGTTTATATGTGGCATGGTTATTGTCCTGTCCAACATTTAGAACTTTGCATTTGTCTATATTAAACTGCATCTGCCACTTCTCCGACCACTGCATCAGTCGAAAAACTTACACTTGTCAATAGACCAGTACAAATCCTATTTTGATTCCAAAAGTCAGAGGAGAAGTTTTAAAGTAGGGGATGAAGTTCTGGTACTTTTGCCTATCAAGTCAAATAAATTATTAGTAGCATGGAAAGGTCCATATAATGTATTAAAAATTTGTGGGAAGGTTGATTACCTAATAGAAGTCAAGGGGAAACCTAAGCTTTATCATATCAACATCCTTAAGAAATATTACCGAAGAAATTCGGTTAACTGCCTTAATAACTTTGACTTAGTTTTTCCACACGAACTTGATAAGACAACTGAAGAATGTAAAGTGTGTGTAATTGACACCTCTAACTTAGACTATGATGAAGAACTACATGACTTGGTGACTCTTGACCACTCGGGCGCAACCAACATTAATATTAATGAATCTTTGGATGACCATAAGAGACATGAACTACTTCAATGTGTGAGTAACTTTTCAGACGTCTTTACTGATATTCCAGGTGTTACCTCCACGGTAGTCCATAAAATTGACTTAGTGACGAACAATCCTATCAAACGGAAATTATACCCAGTTCCAGTTCACCTTAGGGATGCATTTGATAGAGAGGTAGACAAATTATTAAAACTAAAGATCACTGAACCTTCAGTATCTGCATATTGCTCACCAGTAGTCATGGTTAAGAAGGAGGATAATTTATATAGACTTGCTATTGACATCAGAAGCCTTAATGCTATAACTCGGTGGGATGCTGAGCCTATGCCCTTAATAGATAGCGATTTACACAAATTTTATGACGCTTCCTTCTTTTCAGATATTGATATTGTGCAGGCATATCATCAAGTAATGTTAGATCCTTCTTCTAAGCAGTACACCACTTTTCCTACCCACTAATGACTGATGCAGTATCGGACTATGCCCTTCGGTTTGGTAACTGCCTGTGCTACCTACGTGAGACTGATGAGAAAGGTCTTGGGTAATATGCCAAATGTTTCAGTTTATTTTGATAACATTTACGTAATGACATCCACATTGGGTAAACATATCCAAACATTAACATCAGTTTTGCGTAGGTTACGCTCATATGGCCTCACTGCCAAGCCGAAGGAATGCTTCCTTGGGTATAACAAGATTAGATATCTTGGACTGATACTGTCTAATAACTCTTTGCAGCCTCTCCCCAGTAAGATCAAAGCTTTATTAGAATTTAAATTCCCCAAAACCAAAAAGCTCATGCGTAGCTTTCTTGGTTCTGTAAATTTTTATGCACGGTTTATCCCGAACCTTACTGATCGTACAGGCATCTTATCCGACTTCCTTAAAAAGTCTGTGAAGGAACCTCTTGAACTTTCTGACGTAGCTCGGGAAAAGTTTAATGAGATTAGAAATATCTTCTCAAAAGACCCTGTACTTAAGAATCCGGATATTTCTAAAACATTTTGTTTAAGAACTGATGCCTCCAATACTGGCTTAGATGCGGTGTTACTACAACACCATGATGGTACTCCCTTCCTGTATGCTTCCTAAGCTGGAAACTCCTTCCAGCAGAAACAAGATACTCCACCATAGAAAAGGAATGTTTGGCCATTGTGTGGGGTATCTCCAAGCTTAAATTTTATTTACTGGGAAAAGAATTCATTTTAGAAACGGATCACAAACCTTTGATGTTCCTTGAAACTTTTAAGGGAACCAACAGTCGCCTCTTGAGGTGGACATTGGCTCTCCAAGCTTTTAAGTTCCATATTGTGCATATCAATGGTTCATCCAGTTATTTCTCTGACTGGTTAAGTCGTGACAGTCAGTAGAAGATTTGTTGCCTTACGCGACTTCCTTATGTTAGAACTTTTTCCTTGCCTATTCTTCTTATACTCCTTGACAATAAGTCTTGGTATGGGGGAGTGTGAGGGAAAAGTTCAATAAATAGGAGTATCGAGCTAGTATATGGTAACAATAGTTTGATTGCCGGCTACTTGTTAAGGTAGGGTAAGTCTAGCTCCTGCTATCCCCCCCCTTCCTTCCTCCCCCCCCCCGAAAGGTGACGTGTGGGGCTCCGGTCAAACAGTAATCACTCGACTCACAGCTCCCAGCACTACTGTAAGTACACGCCTGCTCATATTTTAATGGACTTATTGGTTGACAGCTTCACTTTTGACCAATAATAAACTTAGTCCATTCAGCCTTGATATCTCCTAAATATTTTAATAATCACCACGTCTTTTAGGTATTGTACTTATCATGGAGAGTGATTTCTTAAGCAGTGGGTAACCTGTCTCTCTTTACAGCTTGGAATGACAGAGAGGGTCACCTGCCAACCAACGGGAAGAATTATGGAGACGGACTTTCGTCCTGAGATGTCCCATATTGGATCTATCTACATTTTAAGTATAGACACAGGACATAATCCCTCATCATAGCAGTGGTAACGAACCTGCTTTCCTGTCATCTGGACTAATTATTCACGGCTATAGACTGTGAAGAACGACCCCCTCCACACATCATCAGCAACGGCTACGATTTCAACAACACGCAGTGTCACCAACACCAGACACCCCAATATCACTATATATATTAGCGTTGAGTTCGAATGTTATTTTTTTTTTCATTTCATTTTTCTTTCAAATAGGATATACCTTTCATGTTTCTTTGTTTTATGTTTGCTTTAATAAATAATAGTGTTTATCTTTGTGAATTATTATTTCGTTTTCTATTCATTAATTTTCCTGAGGAGGAGCCAGCCTTGGTAATACTGACTGAAGTTGTTACAGGGCTGAGTAAGCCTTTACATGTAAATAAAAGGAAATAAAATCTGAGTGCTTTCATGTGCTTACCCACACATCTTCAGAGGACTAGGAAGAAGAGGCAGAAGCACATTTAGGTGACACTTCACTAAGGTGACAACACCTCACACAAACCCGTCCTACACATGCATTTGGCCAACATCAAGTTAAACTGTTCGTATGACAAAGAACACATTTAGTACTTCCGTGAAAAATTATTTTTCACCTCCCTTTCTTGGCAGAATGTCAGATATTACAGGTCTCCTTCCTTTGTAATTATGTCTACTGCTGCCCTCACTCGCTCACTGTTGTTTGAAGCTCCGTCACTCACTGTTGTTTGAAGCTCCGCCACTCACTGCTGTCTGCACTCTGCAGCTTCCGTTGCTCTGTACTGTTTGAAGCTACCGTTACTCTGCACTCTCTGTAGCTCCTGTCACTCAGTGTTAGCGCTGTGTTGTCCTCATCAACACTGAGTATGGAATGGTACTATCACGCACAGTGGCCAAATGTAGCCAGTAGATGGAATCATCAAACACGTAGGTCACCTACGATAACCAGGTGGAGTTGCCAGGTGCAAAGTAACTCTAAGGTGACCAGGTGGGTTGACATAATATGTCTGAATAATTACTGAACTTGTGTTGTTAAAAAGTCTATGAATCAAGTCCAATAACTTGAAAAATCCACATTATAATTGCATTTTATTACTCCATATTAGTACTCCATATCACAACGATTTGAGCTACATTTAAAAATTGTGGCTACACTGTTTAGTGATATTATGTAACACATTGTTAGGATCACCATCTGGAGAAGACCCGGGTCGGCAGGACCGGCGAACCTTATACAATACAGCACATTAAGTAACATAGGAGTACATAAGAGAGGTAAGCACGTCTTCAGAATGCGTCAGACTGGAGTGGTCTTCAAGATGCATCACATTAGTGTGGTCTTCAAGATGCATCACATTAATGTGGTCTTCAAGATGCATCACATTAGTGTGGTCTTTAAGATGCATCACATTAGTGTGGTCTTTAAGATGCATCACATTAGTGTGGTCTTTAAGATGCATCACATTAGTGTGGTCTTCAAGATGCATCACATTAGTGTGGTCTTCAAGATGCATTGGATTCGTGTGGTCTTTAAGATGAATCAGATTGGGCCGTTGCTGAGTAGTCCAGGACTTTAATTAAACTGATAGACGACAGGGGCATGGGTGTATGTGGAAAAAAAAATGAAAACAGCAAAAATAACCAAGATACCACAAGGATAAGTTCGAAGGTCATTGTTCATCATAAATTTACTAATAAATGCAATGGAACTGGTCATCAAAGAGAGGCATTACAGGGCAGTGAATACCTTGACTAGTTTACTAAACTAATAGTAGGAGCGCAAGAAATAAGATACATGGGCTAAGATTAATTGCATGTGCAAGAAACATGGATATTATTGGTACAACAGAGACCTGGTTCAGCCTTAATGATAGAGAAATACCTTCTGAATGCCCCCATTCAAGACTATAAATTGTCCCACACCGATAAGAATAATAGGAAGGATGGTGGGGTTGGCGTTGGAGATAATTTAGGGTACTGTAGCTATTTGGCTACATTTTCTGGAGGAACGTGAAAAACTAACATTGGGTGTGATTACATACCCAAAACCTTGATAGGGAACATTGTAAATTTCTATGAGACGAAATTCATAAGGCATCTAGATACGAAAATGTGTTAATGAAAGATTATAACTTTCGACAGATTTATTGGAGTAATTTGAGAGGAAATCTTGAGTCTAGCGACTTTATACGATTCAGGATTATTTTATAAAGCAGCTTTTGACAGAACCAACTAGAGGAAATATCGTCTTCGATTTGCTTGGGGGAAAGTGAGCACAAATCACTCATTTTCAATATATCATGGAATTACATTAATTAATAACTACAATTAAGTCAATGTCTCTGACTTCCTCTTGGCCGATTTCATAGGACTAAGAAATTACCTGGGTGGGATTTTGCCACCGAAGTGGCTAGTTTATTGTGCACCCTATATCCATCCTGTGGACGGTAGTGCAAGAGTATATGGATACACAAAATGCCTAGGAACTAGACCTCACAAGGGTTAACAAGAGTACATCTGGAATTATGTCTACAGTTCACTTATCTGTTACAAGCAAATTTAAGAAATTTACTTAATATTTCTGGTTTCTTATTGTCGTAAATAAGATATCCTGACATGTCACATAGGTTATTATATTGTCTATCTCTATGTTCCTGAATTAATGGACAGTTAAGCACATAGTGTTCAGCATAATGACCATAAGGCTGGCCACATACTTCGTATTTGGTTGATCATCTCTGTGTCTCCCAAACTTCCAGAAGTACTTGTAACTACATCATCAGTCTGTTCACATTGAAAGTTGCTCCATAAATGTACTTATCAGGATTCTAATTTCGTTCCTATAACATTCAGATTCATTATTTACTTCTCTAACATTATTCCTAATGCTAGACACAGATACACCATTATCCTTGGCTAACATATCAGCTTTATCATGAAGGAACAATCCAATGTGTGATGGGATCCATAGCAATTGTACATTGAATCCTTTTATCCGGATTTTTTGAGTATCTATATCGGGCTTCTCCAGTGGGCATGTGATTAGAGTCATTATGCCAGTCAAGAGGGATTAACTGGTGTGACATGACTGGCAAGACAATACAAGAAAGTTTAGGTAAGACCCCATGTGGGATGAGCTGGGAAAATGAAACAGACGAGGAGTGTCCACAGTCGTAGAGAAAGTGCCAGGGCTTAACCCAGCCTCAAGGCGATCGTGGGACAGACTTAAGAATCAGAAAAAGAAAGCTCAGTTGCAATGATCTTGTGGAGGTTGGAGGTCTTAGTCTTGACAAGCTGGCAGGAAGTTACGTCGCAAGACAGGGCACGCAGGTAAGAACATCAGAGGGCAGCATACTGATGGTGTTATTTGACGCGATTAAGGTGGAAGGTTTGTAGAAGAGCCATTCTTAAATTTCTTGAAACTGCTCCTAGAAAGGTAGTAGAGTTTTGTCTTGTTTCCAAAGGTGAATCGTAGAGGCTTGAGGAATTCCAGAACTTGGGTGAGTATGAAGTGATGAGATTGTTCCCAGGAACACTTAACAATTTCTGCACCGAGGCCTTTGTAGAGTTCAGTGCAGGTCATGGTGTCAGCGTTTGATGGAGCAGTGGACAGGTGTACTGGTGGTGTAACATCAGAAAAAAAACATACCACGGGCGAGGTTAGAACCCCACCAGTGGTATGGTTTATTTTCAATCGTGTCATTACGATTTTGGGAGTCATGGTGTAACATCAGGTTGGGAGGGGGTTGTGGCAGTGGTCGAGACAGCATGAGCGATAGTGTGGGAGGTTATGGAAGGTGCAGGAACAGCTGCTTGGGCAGTAGGAGACAGGTCAGCATGAGTAATGAAGTTAACTGCGTTAGGAAGAATCCTGAGGATGTCAGCTGAAGGTGTGCAGTCAGGGAAAACGATGGCAGGCATGTTATTGAGCCGGAATAGTTCATTGATGGTAGTGCTGAATGTGCCTGGGAAGGCTGCATTCGCATGGTGCGCATACACCATGCAATACAGCACCTTGGAAGAACCCGCGTCCGGTAGTGGAGGGAGTGAGGTGCTGGATAGAGATGGCTGTTGTGTACCTTTAATGAGACAGTCAGTCGTTGAGTGATGGTAAGAATAACAGTTAAAGCAGGGTGAGACATGGGCAAAACGTTCAGGCTGTATTTGTCTTGGATGAATATGGTAGTAGGAGATGGCTAAGCTATGAGAAAGCGCTTTGGTTAGCCATATCGATGTTGGAAAAGATGAGTTTGACTACTGAAGAAACGCTTGGAATTTTGGTGATGTTGTCAATCGAGGTTCAAGTGTTTTGTTCCTCGACAGAGGTCTTAAGGTCAGCTGTTGATATGGATGTGATTGATCTTGTCCAACCGTTTGACAAAAACAGAACGTTTAGCCAGCAGGAAAGGTGAAAAAGATACGTTGAATTGTCGGTTACTGAATGTCTTCACTGCGGTGTAGTCCACGAGTTCTGGAAAATCCTAGAGGGACTAGTACCGAACTTGCACACGAAAATCACTCACTACGAAAGCAAAAGACTTGGCAGACGATGCTCCATCCCCCCAATGAAAAGCAGGGGTGTCACTAGCACGTTAAGGGACCATACAATAAGTGTCAGGGGCCCGAGACTGTTCAACTGCCTCCCAGCACACATAAGGGGGATTACCAACAGACCCCTGGCAGTCTTCAAGCTGGCACTGGACAAGCACCTAAAGTCAGTTCCGGATCAGCCGGGCTGTGGCTCGTACGTTGGTTTGCGTGCAGCCAGCAGCAACAGCCTGGTTGATCAGGCTCTGATCCACCAGGAGGCCTGGTCACAGACCGGGCCGCGGGGGCGTTGACCCCCGGAACTCTCTCCAGGTAAACTCCAGGTAAGTACAGACAATAATAACGAAGACATTCAGAGAGTGGATTGCTGTGAATTTGACCAACAAGCAAGAACTTACAGCGGCAGCAAGGACTAGTTTGGAGTCATTCGTGACTGGTTTAATCTATACACAATACGAAAGCATCGTGAAAGAGTGAAGGTGATGGTGTGTAGGTTACAAATCCCCCTCCCCGACGGGGATCGAAGGGATACTTCTTGAGGCAGAGCGACTGTGACTTGTCAGTAGCAAGGTCAGTAGTGGAATGCTACATGACTGGCAATTTTCCTGAGAGTCCAGTAGGTGTTGATGGTTGTCAATATAACATTTTTCAAAGCCGCCAAGAATATTTATTTTCCAAACTGGGAAAGTAGATGAAAAAAATGACCCTAAATGGATAAACAATGGATTAAAACATCTCATTGGTGAGACGAGAAGCATTTACTGGGAGGAGGAACACTTAAGAAAAGGGAGGAGGGACACTTAAGAAACCAATATATTCAATTAAGAGAGATAGGAAATAAGGAATAAGAAAAGCCAGGAGAGATTATGAAGTTAAAATTAAGACATTCAAGGATTAACCCAAAAGATTTCTTTCAGGTATATAGGAGTAAGATTAGGAACAAGATAGAACCACATAAAAGTTGGTCTTATCACCGATAGTAACAAAGAAATGTGTATAGTCATTAACACTTATTTCAGTAATAAAAACTTACGTAGATCAGGACAAAGGTAAGTTGTACACGATCAGGGTCACTATTGGCATCGTTCTAAGACAAATAGGCAGAATAAAACCAAACTAATACCCGGGCCTTGAAGAACTATTCCTAAGTGTTATAAAGGAATGTAAGGTGGAACTTAACACATCAATACGTGGTTCTAACTATGACCAGAGACAGACAGTATAATAACCTATGTGACATGTCAAGATATCTTATTAATGAAAATAAGATACCAGATATACTAAGCAAATTTGACCTAAATTTGCTTGTAACAGATAAGTGAACTATAGATATGTAGATATAAATCCATATGTATTCCTGTTAACCCTTTGGGGCCTAGTTCCTAGGCCTTTTGTGTATCCATATGCTCTCGCGCTACCGTCCACAGGATGGATATGGGGTGCACAATAAACTAGCCACTTCGGTGGCAAAATCTAAAATCTAATCTAACTATGACCATAAATTTTAAAGGGGTGGACCGGTAAGCCAGCGGAAGGCCTTGGTCAGATGACCAAAGCTCCAACGACGGGTCATCATATAAGACCTAACAAACAATAGGATAGTCTTTGCAACATATCACTACAAACTGGCATAGTGCCTGATAAATTAAACATGACAGATGTGATACCTCTCTACAACGCAGGAAACTGGTCCTGAGCTACGAATCACAGACCAGTTAGCCTAACCTCCATTTCAGGAAAATTTATGGAACCAGTAACTGCCGCGGATATTCGAAGCCACACTGAAACGTAAGTTGATCAGTGAATCAAATCACGGTTTTACAAAGAGGACGTTCCTGCCTTACGGATTTACTGACGTTTTTCATCAAGGTATTTGAAAAGGTAGATCATGTTAATGATTATAATATTTGGTATTTGATCTTCAGTAAAGATTTCCATAGAGTGCCATATAGGAGACTGTTGAGGAAAGTTCAGGCACACGGAACAGGAGAATTTTTTTCTTGGATACAGGCCATGTTGACAGGCAACAGATAATTTGCGTAAATGGTGAGAAATCAGAGTGGAGACGCGTCATGAGCGGCGTTCCACAGGGAACAGTGTCGGGCCTTATATTGTTCACAGTATACATAAACGACATAAACCAGGGAAGAAACTGACGAGGACACTAGAGCACTTTTAATAATTAATGATTGTAGATTAGCAGCACAAAAAAGTTGGCAAGTAATGGAATGTGATCTTGATTAAGCTGCAACATTTATTTCTAAACAAAAACTATATTTCAAACAATCAAGTGGACATGTTATACTTAATGGACCTTACAGTTAAATAGGGATACAAAAATAATAAATAGGGTATACACAGTGAGAGCCAATTTAAGCTGATACACAGTAATTAAGTACACAATTAAATTCACCTTCCTTAATGACTCCGACTTAAGAATCGTAACCTATGTTTAGTTTAGTTATATATTTACACGATGCAAATGCCAAATATATTCGTTAAAGAGCATTATCCCGACTGCTTTTAGACAGAGCAACAAATATACTCAAAAGAATATATAAATGTAATTATATGCAATAATCCCAACAGTTCTTAGACAGTCTACAGTGTACCCATAGCAAATGTAATTGTATACAATAATAACAAAAAAAGGCACAATACTGTGACTGGAACGATACACAAATAACCTGCACATAAAAGAGAGAAGCTTACGACGACGTTTCGGTCCGACTGGGACCATTTACAAAGTCACACTAACCAGAAGTGGAGCAGGACGGCTATATATAGGCAGGAAGAGGTGGTGGTAGTAGTAGTATAAGAATGATATATAATACCAACAAGATGAAATTAAGACACATGCGCAACACCCGGGCATCCCTATCGTAGACCCGGGCTCCCCTTCCTTTGTATTTGACTGGCTCGTCCTCCTTATTCCCCACTTCTACCACTACCACTACTACTACCTCTTCTTCTACTACTACTACTACTACTGATGAAATTGAGACACATGTGCGGAGTCTGGTTGTCTTTGTTGTGGACGTTTCGCCATCCAGTGACTGGCTGGATGGCGAAACGTCTACGATAGGGATGCCCGGGTTTGGCGCATATGTCTTAATTTCATCTTGTCGGTATTATATACCATTCTTGCACTACTACTACCTCCACCTCTTCCTGCCTATATATAGCCGTCCTGCAGTGGTTCACAGTTCAAGAAGAAGGAAGATGAGAGTTAATAGAGAAGATGTGAAGGTAGGAAATCGATTCTCTGTTCTCCAAGACGAGTGTACTTCAGTGGTTAGTGAGGTTGAAGGTGCCACTGATTTCCTTGCTAATCAAGGTAAGAATATTTTAATAGTAGGCGATTCTCAGGTAAGATATATGGACTGTGCATTTTGTAACAGAGAAAGAAAGGTCAGACAGAGAGTGTGTCTTCCTGGAGCTGGTGTTGGTGACATAGTCAGCAGGTTGGATATTATGGCGTGTAATGGGAACGAGCCCGTTATCTGTCTTAAAGCTGGGGGTAATGGCATTGGGAAGGGCAGGAGAGAGGAGCTGCTGGATAAGTACAGGCCAGCCATAGAAGTAGTTAGGTCTAAGGGAGGGATCCCAGTCATATGTAGCTTCTTGCCTAGAAAGGGAGTGGGCAATGAATGGATGTCTAGGGCAATTGGTATAAATTGCTGGCTAGACAGGTACTGCAAGGAACTTGAAATCTCATTCATTGATAACTGGGACCTATTCTTTGACTAACGTGATATGTATACAAGGGATGGGGTTCATCTCTCTGGGTATGGAGTGGTTGCATTAGCCAATTCAATTGAGAGGGTAATTGATGACTTGTCTAGGAATTTAAACTGATAGATTATAGAGGTATGGGTGTTTGTGGGAAACAATCAGGCTGCAGCATTAGGGTTAAAAACAGCAGTTATTACCGGGATACCTCAGGGATATGTTTAAAAGACAATATTCAAAACGAAGTTGCTAGTAATGGCAAATTAACTGATCAAGAAACAAAGAGAGATAGTAGAGAGTAACGAGTGACTAGCTCCCCTAAGGTTTACTATACAAATAGTAGGAGTCTAAGAAATAAGATAGATGAGCTAAAATTACTTGCAAGTGTAGGTAATATAGATATTATTGGTATAATAGAGACCTGGTTCAACCTGAAAGATAGAGAAATGCCTTCTGAATGCAACATACAGGGTTATAAACTATGCCACACTGATAGGGTCAACAGGAAGGGTGGTGGTGTGGCGATGTATGTCAAAGAAAATTTAAATTGTTGTCTTAGACATAAGATTAGAAATATCGAACACAGAATCTGTTTGGCTACAGTTTCTCGAGGGACGTGACAAATTGATTTTGGGTGTGATTTATAGGCCCCCAAACCTTGATAGGGAGTGCAGTAAGCTGTTATGAGACGAAATTCATAAGGCATCTAGATATGAAAATGTTGTGATAATGGGAGATTTTAACTTTAGACAAATTGATTGGAACAATATGACAGGAAATCTTGAGTCTAGTGACTTTCTTGGTACGGTTCAGGATTGCTTTCTAGAACAGGCTGTGATGAAACCAACTAGAGGAAACAATCTGCTTGACTTGTTTCTTGCCAACAAAGATTCACTAAGTTAATGATGAGCTTTGGAAAAGCGATCACAAATCACTTAGTTTCAATATATCGTGGAATTACCCAGATAACTGCAATCAAATCTCTGTACCAGATTTTCGCTTGGCCGACTTTCTGGGACTGAAAAATTACCTGTGTGGGCTAAATTGGGATGTCCTAACTATGGGTCAGGTAGGTGATCTTGGTTGCCAATATGACGTTTTTCAGAGCATAGTTCTAGCTGCCCAGACAACTTTTGTTCCGAGTAGGGAAATTAGATCTAACAAAAATGATCCCAAATGGATGAACAATAGATTAAAACATCTCATTGGTCAAAAGAGAGGCATATGTAGGCGTATCAAAAGTGAGGATGGGCAGTTAAGAAATCAATATATTAAATTAGAGAGAGAAATAAAGAAAGGAATAAGAAAAGCAAAAAGGGATTATGAGGCTAAGGTCGCAAGGGATTCAAAGACTAACCCAAAAGTGTTCTTTCAGGTATACAGAAGATTAGGGACAAGATTGGCCCACTTAAGAGTAACTCTGGTCAGATCACTAACAGTGATAAGGACGTGTGTGAAATTCTCAATACCTATTTCCTCTCAGTTTTCACCCAGAAAATACTAGCGATATTCCTGAAATAATAGATTATGTAGAACAGGATAATAAACTATGTACGATTGTAGTAACTAGTGACATGGTCCTCAGACAAATAGAGAAACTAAAACCTAACAAATCCCCAGGTCCTGATGAATTGTTTGCAAGGGTTTTAAAGGAATGTAAAGAAGAACTTAGCATACCTTTGGCATAGTGCCTGATAAGCAGAAAATGGCAACTGTAATACCTATTTACAAGGCAGGTGACGGGTCCTTGGCTTCGAACTATAGACCAATAAGCCTTACCTCCATAGTGGGAAAATTTATGGAATCAATAATTGCCGAAGCAATTCGTAGCCATCTTGATAGGCACAGATTGATTAATGAATCTCAACACGGTTTTACAAAGGGGCGTCCCTGTCTTACGAATTTACTAACTTTTTTCACTAAGGTGTTTGAGGAGGTAGATCATGGTAATGAATATGATTTTGTGCATATGGACTTCAGTAAGGCTTTCGATAGAGTTCCACACCAGAGGCTATTGAGGAAACTTAAGGCACACGGAATAGGAGGAGAATGTTTTTCCTGGGTAGAGGCATGGTTGACAAATAGGCAGCAGAGAGTTTGCATAAATGGGGAGAAATCAGAATGGGGGCACGTCACAAGCGGTGCTCCTCAGGGGTCAGTGTTGGGCCCGTTGTTGTTCACAATTTATATAAACGACATAGATGAGGGAATAAATAGCGACATAAACAAATTTGCTGATGACACCAAAATAAGCTGTCCAGTTCATTCTAATGAGGACACTAGAGCACTCCAGGATGATTTGAATGGACTGATGCAATGGTCGGAGAAGTGGCAGATGCAGTTTAATATTGACAAATGCAAAGTTCTAAATGTTGGACAGTTAAATGCCACATATAAACTAAATAATGTAGATCTTAATACTACTAATTGCGAAAAGGATTTAGGAGTTCTGGTTAGCAGTAATCTAAAACCAAGACAACAGTGTATTAGTGTTCGCAATAAAGCTAACAGAATTCTTGGCTTCATATCTAGAAGAATAAATAATAGAAGTCCTCAGGTTGTTCTTCAACTCTATATATCCTTGGTTAGGCCTCATTTAGACTATGCTGCTCAGTTCTGGTCACTGTATTATAGAATGGATATAAATGCTCTGGAAAACGTACAAAGGAGGATGACAAAGATGATCCCATGTCTCAGAAATCTTCCCTATGAGGATAGACTGAGGCCCTGAATCTCGAAAGGCTTAGAATTAGGGGAGATATGATCGAGGTGTTTAAATGGAAAACAGGAATAAATAAAGGGGATGTAAATAGCGTGCTGAAAATTTCCAGCCAAGACAGGACTCGCAGCAATGGTTTTAAGTTGGAAAAATTCAGATTCAGGAAGGATATAGGAAAGTACTGGATTGGTAATAGAGTTGTGGATGAGTGGAACAAGCTCCCGAGTACAGTTATTCAGGCTAAAACGTTGTGTAGTTTTAAAAATAGGTTAGATAAATACATGAGTGGGTGTGGGTGGGTGTGAGTTGGACCTGACTAGCTTGTGCTGCTGGGTCTGGTACAGTGCTCCATCCTTGAGTGGAGGTGACCAGACTGGGTGGGTCATTGGGATAATCCGGGGGGTGGGTCATTGAGCTAATCCGGGGGGGGGGACATGGACCTGCTCCGCATGGGTCAGTAGACCTGTTGCAGTGTTCTTTCTTTCTTATGTTCTTATGTTCTTAAGTATTGCCTAAATATAGCCTAAGCTCAGATAAAGTTGATAGGAAAGAAACTTTAAAACTGCATAGATCCTTCTACAGTAATAAGTCATCTTTCCTCACTTGATGTAGATCTGGACGTAGCAGAGGTTCAACGTATAATATTCTCCAACAAGTGTGAAGAATCTTCCTATAGCTGTATTAGGAAGGTCAATTATTATTAAGCCATTTGGAGGTGGAAAGATGTAGCCATACCTGTTGTTGTTACTAGAGTTTGAATTATTTCCAACCCGCACCTCAACATGGAAGAGAATACTTGGGTCTTGTTTAATAATGACGCGGGTGTAAGTGAGACTCTGCGGAAATTCAAGCTGCCAAACGTTCTGGTAACCAGTGGTAACCAAGAAACAGGACTGGTTGGAACAACTGTAGCCTTTGATAGCATTAAGTGGATTTTGCCCACTACTTGTAAGACTTGAGTAAGAAGGAATGTTGTTGGCTGGTGGGAGAATACTGAAACACTTGTTGAAGTGTAGAGCGTTGACTGCTGAGCTGCCCGGCCATAAGTTAGACACTAGAGCACTGAACAAGCTGCACACATTATCTGAAACACAAAGATAATTATTTTTTCTGACTACGAGATTTCTTAATTACTTTCCAATAACAAAATGTTCACCTGTATTCGCTTCACCTTCTGCTAGATTCTCTCCTACTCAGGAAAAAACATACCTACTTGTATTCTCTTTTTTTTTTTTTTTTGAGCACTGACTTGGCTACATGGGAGACGAACTTTATAATGGCGGTGAGAAAATTTATATTAAAAATATGACAAATGTCACAGTCTGGAATCCCCCAAAACATTACTGGGAATGTCTCAAGTTTCATTCTATCCATCACATTCGAGTGTACAGAAAATATTGGATACCTGGAGTTTACCTGGAGAGGGTTTCGGGAGTCGACGCCCCCGCGGCCCGGTCTGAGACCAGGCCTCATGGTGGATCAGCGTCTAATCAACCAGGTTGTTACTGATGGCCGCACGCAAGCTGACGTATGAACCAGAGCCCGGTTGGTCAGGTACTGACTTTAGGTGCCTGTCCAGTGCCTTCTTTAAGACAGTCAGGGGTCTATTGGTAATCCCCCCTTATGCTGGGAGGCAATTGAACAGTCTTGGGCCCCAGACACTTATTGTGTTGTCTCTCAGTGTACTCGTGGCACTCCTGCTTTTCATCGGGGGAATGTTGCATCTCCTGCCGAGTCTTTTGCTTTCATATGGAGTGGTTTTCGTGTGCAGGTTTGGTACCAATCCCTCCAGGACCTTCCAAGTGTATATTATCATGTATCTCTCTAGCCTGCGTTCGAGGGAATACGGATCAATGATGTTGCAAAATGTGAAATACAAATTTTGAATTACAGTGGAACCTCGGCTAACGAATTTAATCCATTCTGTGAGCTTGTTCGTATCCTGATTTGTTTGTATGCCGAGTCAATTTTCCTGAAAAGCCATTAATCCGTTACAGTGGAATTCCTGCTCTCAGGAGGCACGACAAAATACACTTCAATATGACGCTAATATCAACTCTACATCTTATTTATCTATCACAATTCATTTAATATGACATTATAAACAATATAAATAACATAGAAACATGATATATACTCTAGAATGAATAAAATAAGCCGTAATATGGAGAGTGATGGCGAGGGCGCCAGCAACTGCTATTTACTCTCCCATGCTCTTATTATAAGAGAAAACGGAGTGTTTGTGAGGCTAACTGCACTAGATCACAGTTTCATAAGGAAAACGCTGAAATAATGTACTTAATTTATAAATAAGAAATAGAGAATGTAATGAAATAAAATGGTTATTGGAGCAGATGCTGGCAGAGCTTGAAGATGGTGGAAGTTAGTTTCATGTGGTCCTTTTTCTATTAGTCACTTAACTTACTTGCTACACTTTATCGCTGAACTTAACTGCTACAATTGTTTTATTTCTTGTTCACTTCACTTTTCACTTATTTACTTGCTACGGTCTTAATTAGCATCGTAAATATCGTAGAAGCATTATGCTGGTACTGCCTGCCCACACCAAGCTTGTGTTTATCTATGAATTCATGCTCTAATTCCATGGACAATTCATCCTGTTTTTCTTCTCAGCACTGTCCTTTGCATTTACTTTCTTCGGTCCCATGGTTAGAAACAAGAATTTTGGCAACATAACTGCAGAAAATGGAAGGAAATTACGACAATATCTCCTCCCAGGCCGAGGTAAACATGGGGTTACCAATGTCTTGCTGATAGTGGCGCTAACTACTGGCAGTCTTCTTCATTATTATAATTATTATAATAATAATTAGTAGTAGTAATAGTATATACGTTTTATAATTATTATTAGTAGTACATATGTATTATAACAACAATTATTATTATTGTCATTATTATTATTACTAATTTAGGGAACTGGAGAACAGATCCAATTCCATAGATCAAGAGCCCCTCACCAAGGAATCTCTCTTGAAGGGAAAGTTTGCATCCTGATATTTTGTTCGTATCCAGAAGCAAAAATTCAACACACCGACTGACTGCTCGTATCCCGAAAAATTCACGTGGTAGGGCATTCGTAAGCTGAGGTTCCACTGTATTAAAATTCTTGTTATTTCTCATTAGTAAACTGTTCCTTTCTACTTTGTTATTTTTTTTATGTTCTTCCTAATACAATAAAAACTACAATTTGGCATCATTACAAAGTGGGAAGAGGTAAGACAGACAAGGAAAGGCTCAGAGGAGAAGTCTTAATAGTTGTGGAAACACCATGACGCATGAATCATGTCCCTCATTCTATAAAATTAATATTTACGGTATTTTTTATAGCTGTTTTTATTTATCTATCACATGTCTTCCAAAATAATATAAGACTTACGAAAAATACCGTACATACATAATAAAGATTCCTAAGTGAATAAAAACTGATATACAAGGTGTGGTGAGACGCAGTGTATAGCAGTAAACGCTATCTCTGGTCCAATAACATTAATAATAATAATAATAATAATAATAATAATAATAATAATAATAATAATAATAATATCTTTATTTTCTGAAAGTACATGTACAAGGTATACAGGCCATAGCTGACATCAGTGACATACTATTGTATACAAAACCGCTTGTTATGCAAAGCATTTGGGCAAATTAGGGCAGTTTTGTCCCAGGATGCGACCCACACTAGTCGACTAACTCCTAGGTACCTAATTTGCTGACAGGTGAACATAGACAACTGGTGTAAAGAAACACGCCAAATGTTTCTTCCTTCGCTGGGAATCGAACCCTGACTCTCAACGTATGAAGCGAGAGGTTTATCCACCAAGCCACGGGGCATCCCGAAAAAATGTGTGTATCGCTATGGGTAACTGTAGCACCAAAGAACTAACTTGCCATGTGAACAGAGACAGCAGGTTAAGAAACAAGTCCAGTGTTTCCACTCTTGTCGGGGATCAGACTATGAACACCTACCAGACTACGCTGTCTACCAGGCCACGGGGGACAACGTATAATAATAATAATAATAATAATTCCTTATTTCTATAAGTACATATAGGTATACAGACCATATAGGTATACAGACCATATAGGTATACAGACCATTAATGGCATACAACTATATAGAAAGCCCGAAAGCATTTCGGGCAAATTAGTCAATTTTGTACCAGGATGCGACCCACGCCAACCGACTAACACCCAAGTACTTGATTTATTGATAGGTGAACATGGACAGCGGGTGTCTTAATTAAAGAAATACGTACCAGGATGTGAATTGACTGAGCTAACAATGGAGATACGGGACAAGACTCATAGTGTGATTCTGTCTCAAAAAAAAAAATTATTGACAAATAAGCTTTGTCCCGTTTTCCATGATATCTGGGAAGTTATTGACATATTTATTGGTCACCATCTATTAATAACAGACAAACTGATTTTTTTTTTCACAATAAGCATTCAGTAATCAATGTTTTACAAAGTGGTGAACATATTTTCGTAATAACCCTAATTTGTTACATTTGTGAGGGATGGGAAATACGCATAGATTTTACTAAATATCAAAAACTTCCAATCTTTATTTTTTTTTTTGGGGGGGAGGATGAAAATAAGGCATATTACAGTATATTGCTTCATGAAAAAATCGATTTAGTATTATTTTATCAGTAGTGAGAACCAAAAACACTTGACTTTGACAGTACGTGAGGTCTTGGTGTTGAGTGTGAGCAAGGTAACATTTATGAAGGGTTTCAGGGAAACCAGCAGGCTGGACTTGAGTCCTGGAGATGGGAGGCACAGTGACTGCACTATGAAGGAGGGGTGTTAATGTTGCAGTTTTATGACTGTAGTTTAAACGCACCTCTGGCAAGTGAATGATTTAAGTTTTTCTTTTTCAGCCCACCCTGCCGTGGTGGGAGACGGCCGATGTGTTAATAAAAAAAACCACAGGGTGAGAAATTATTATTAAACCTTTAAATTTACCCATGAAGCTTCTTTGTAACTTGGTCAGTAAGTCAAATGTACTATTTTGTAACATTATATATTCAGATAATTTTGAGTTGTCTTGAATTATTCATCAGTGGTGAAATTAATTAGGGAAATGTCATATTATTACAGGAGTAATTCTCTTGTGTCTTATACAGTATATTTGGTCTTAAGTACTTGCATGTTTGAACTTCGTTTTGTATATAAATAGCGTAATGTTTTATGTCTCATCTTTCATTTTTCATACGCATTTTTCCGCCCTTTTTCCATATATAATTTCAGTAAAATTATTCTACAGTTATCATATAAATGTAAGCATATTCTTATTTATAAATTAAAATATTTAACTTGGAGTCAATAGTGGTACCTCGGGATACGAATTTTTTTCGTTTAAGAAGGCTGTTCGAGTGCCGATACCGAGCGAATTTGTTCCTATAAGGAATAATGTAAATCAGATTAATCGGTTTCAGACCACCAAAAAAGCACTTACAAAGGCACTTACATAATTATTCGAGTTTAGAGCTGTTCGTATCCCGAGGTACCACTGTATTTTTTCTTAATGATCCCTTTGACTCACGAAATCGTAATGACACGATTGCAAACAAACCATACCACGGGCGGGATTGAACCCGCGGTCAGAGAGTCTCATTGACGGCATTGAGGGGACTTGAGCTAGAGTTCGTCACCGCCACGCTAGCTGGAGATTCGTCTGTAAAAACTTGCATTTGTGGTCACAGTGGTGCCTATGCTAACCTTCCTATGGTGTAGAAATATACCTAATTGGACGAATCTTATTGTGGTTAGCTGGTCCAGTAGCTAACGCGACGGTCTGGAGTTTTGAGACTCTCTGACTGCGGGTTCAATCCCGCCCGTGGTATGGTTTGATCCCTTTGGTTATCTGAAGCTCCACATGAAGTTAGTTCATTCCCAGTTAAAACACACTTGAGAGAGAACAGGAAGATGTTGGACTGTGCTAGTTACACTTACACCTACCCAAGACACAGAAGAGTGTGCAGTTGGGATTATTAAAGCAAATGCTCCCACACAGGACGGAGGACGAAGCAACCATTGTCGTCTGTTGCAACAGACATGTGGCTACATCTGGTGGGAGACTTGGTGCTACCTGCTGGGAACATTGGATAACATTATACATAAACAGTAGTCTAGTTGTTCAAATATAACTGAAATAGTTGTCAACATTAATCTTTGGGTCACTTTAATAGCACTCTCAAAGTACATGCGACCTTCTGTGTCATGTGTAATAAAGTGTGTCAAATATACTTGCAGTAGTAGGGAATAAATTATTTTGGCCAATTACATTAGACCTAAATAACAAAAAAGGCACAATACCGTGACTGGAACGATACACAAATAACCCGCACATGAAAGAGAGAAGCTTACGACGACGTTTCGGTCCGACTTGGACCATTTACAAAGTCACACTAACCAGAAGTGGAGCAGGACGGCTATGTATTGGCAGGAAGAGGTGGTGGTAGTAGTAGTAGTAGCAGTGCAAGAATGGTATATAATACCGACAAGATGTTGCGCATGTGTCTTAATTTCATCTTGTCGGTATTATATACCATTCTTGTACTACTACTACTACTACCACCACCTCTTCCTGCCTATATATAGCCGTCCTGCTCCACTTCTGGTTAGTGTGACTTTGTAAATGGTCCAAGTCGGACCGAAACGTCGTCGTAAGCTTCTCTCTTTTATGTGCGGGTTATTTGTGTACATTAGACCTACTAGTGGACCAGAAATTATATAATGTTAAACAACAAATTTTGAAAGTAATGTAGCATGATAACACAAGTAGTGTGTAAAAAATAGCGAAACTATATTACTGGGAGGTTAACTGTGTAAAGGGGGTTAACAGTAGTAGTAGGAGGTAAACTGTGTTAAGTGACATAGCATTAATTGTGGGAGGTAAACTGTGTGTAGTATAATAACAAGAGCACTTGGAGGTAAACTGAATAAAGTATAATAACAAGAGTACTTGGGAAGTAAACTGTGCTCCGTATTCTAGTCTATATCATATCGACCTTAGAGCATATTCAACTCATTTACAAACCTCTGTGATTTATTTTATATTGTAAACAGAGCTGTAAGATCCACAGCGGTTAGACATCTGTTTGTGAAAAATATTTTATCTATGCTTAAACTATCAGTGAATAAATGTCATAGAAACTAGATATATTTCTTTAGCTACGTGATGTGTAAGATGATTCTCCAGTCATCAGTAGCCCCTCAATCATAGCATTTCAAAAGACTACATAAAAGAGTCGAACTATTAAAAAAGAAATCCTACATTATGCTAAAAATTATTCACGTGTAGAGAATAAATGTACTTATCTATATACATTTTTTTAATTGATTTTAAATTAATGAGTACAAAAGAGTTTTAATTTTTTATTAGATTTTTAGATATATTTCCTTAAAATTCTCTCAAGGTATATTTCTATACACCATAGAGAGGGAATAAGTGCAAGTTTTTTTCAGACGAATCTCACACCAGCGTGGCTGTGGCGAACTCTAGCTCAAGTTCCTTCACAGCTACCATCATGGGTTCAAGCCCCACCTGTTCCCTGGTTTGTTTTCAAACATGTTATGATTACATGAGTCAGAAATAAAGATTATTATTATTATTATTATTATTATTATTATTATTATTATCAAAAAGAAGCGCTAAGCCACAAGGGCTATACAGCGCTGCTGGGTAGGGAAGGAAGCGAGGGTATTGGATGGTAGAAGGGAGGAGGGATGATCAGTAGGTTACAGAAAACAGCAGGGCAGGGGATAGTGCGGGGGTAGAGGGTAGCAAGAGATTGAAGTAGAAAGGGCTAAAGGTATCAGAATTTGTGAAGTAAGTCAGTTGTTGTCAAAAAGTCAATGAGAGAGTCCGGATGAGAGGTGGGTCCATCAGCGAGAAGGGAAGGTAAAGAGAGAGCAGCGGAGCGAAGACGACGACGGAGGTAAATTCTGCGTGCTCGTTGATAAAGTGGGCAGTCCAACAGAATGTGGCTGACTGATAATGGAGCCTGGCAATTCTCACAGAGAGGAGCAGGGCGCCTCTCCATGAGATATCCATGAGTAAGACGAGTATTGCCAATGCGAAGACGGGAGAGAGTAGTCTCCCAACCTCGACACTGGTGATAAGAAGACGGCCAGTAACTTATACTCGGTTTAATACATTGAAGTTTGTTGCCGAGCATAGTAGACCAATGTTGTTGCCAACGGGTGTGAAGGTGGGAAGATATTGCAGCAAACTAGTCAATACATGGAACACCTCTATATGAAACTGGTAGGTCATGTACTGCTGACCGTGCAGCAGTGTCTGCCTGTTCATTGCCCTGTACGTCAACATGACCAGGGACCCAACAAAAAACAATATCTTTATGCTTGGTAAAGATGCGGCGTAGCCAAAGTTGGATATGGAGGACTAAGGGGTGAGGTGTATCAAATTTCTGTATAGCCTGTAAAGCACTAAGGGAGTCTGAGACAACCACAAATGATGACACAGGCATAGATGCAATAAGGATAAGTGCTGCAAGGATGGCATACAATTCAGCAGTAAAAATACTAGCCGAAGATAGTAAATGCCCTCGTACGACGCTGTCTGGAAACACTGCTGCGAATCCTACGCCGTCAGAAGACTTAGAGCCATCTGTGTACACAGCAATGGCATGAGAATGAGAGTGGAAGTGGTCAAGAAAAAGAGAGCGGGAAGCGACCGTAGACAGTTGGGCTTTCGAGCAAGGGAGAGAGAAAGAACAGACTCGAACAGCTGGAACTTCCCAGGGAGGTAGGGAAAAGTGAGATGCTACATGAACATAGAAAGGTGGTAATTGAAGAGAAGACAAGAGCGAATGAAGGCGAAGAGAGAGGGGACGGAGTAAACAGGGGCGGCGAAAAAATAAAGAATGTCTACTAATATCAGTGACCATTCTATAAATGGAAGGATTGCGGAGGTCATGAGAGCATACATAGTAGCGAAGGCAATGGGCATCACGGCGATCGGATAAGGATGGAACGTTCGCTTCTGCATAGAGGCTCTCGACAGGGGAAGAGCGAAAAGCACCAAGGCATGAACGTAATCCTTGGTGATGAATGGGGTTAAGGCTAGAGAGAGTAGCAGGAGATCCCGCTGAATAGATCTGGTCACCATAATCAAGTTTCGATAAAATGAGGGTGGAATGTAGGCGAAGGAGGGTTCGACGATCAGCTCGCCATGAAAGATGAGCAAGGGTTTTAAGAAGGTTCAGCCGGCTGTGACAAGTTGCCTTCAGAGAGGTAATGTGAGGTTTCCAGGATAACCTACGATCAAAGAGGAGGCCCAGAAACTTGACTGTATCACGTTCAGGGATACGGGAGCCATAGAGGTACAAAGGATGACCAGAGATGACAGAGCGTCTAGTGAAAGTAATTTGGTGGGTTTTAGTGCTGGAAAATTTAAACCCATGTGTGGTGGCCTAATTGGAAACATGGTCGACCGCATGCTGGAGAGAAACTGTAATGAAGTGACAGTCAGCACCTGCACAGGCAATAGCGAAGTCATCAACATAGAGTGATGACCAAATATTTGATGGAAGACTAGAGGCCAAATCATTAATAGCAAGGAGAAAAATTATTATGCTCAGAACACATCCCTGGGGGACACCTTCAGCTTGGATAAAGTTCGGGGAGAGCACATTATTAACCCGAACACGGAAATGCCTGTCAGTTAAAAAGTTCTTAAGGAAGGATGGTAGATTGCCTCGAAGGCCTAAGGAGTGGGCTTGGGCTAAAATATTATACCTCCAAGTTGTGTCACATGCCTTCTCAAGGTCAAAAAATATGGCAATAACTGAGTGGTTATTCGCAAAGGCATTACGAACATACGTATCCAAGCGTAGTAAGGGGTCTATGGTAGAACGTCCCTTACGAAAGCCATATTGACGAGTGGAGAGACTGTTGTGTGTCTCTAAATACCTCACTAAACGTCTATTTACCAGGCGTTCCATCACTTTGCAAACTGCACTGGTAAGAGCAATAGGACGATAGTGGGAGGCTTCATGTCCCGTAGTGCCTGGTTTGCGGAAAGGGAGAACAATGGCAGATTTCCACAGCTGTGGAAGAACTCCTTGTGACCAAATAAGATTGTAAAGGCGTAATAGGACTGCAAGGGCTGACTGATGCAAATGTTGTAACATACGAATATGAATGTCGTCGGGCCCAGTTGCCGATGATCGGCAAGCTGAGAGTGTTGTCTCCAGTTCTTGAAGTGTAAAAGGCACATTATACTGCTCTTCTCTGAGAGAAGAAAAGTCCAAGGGTGCTAACTCTCTGACAGACTTTGAAGAAAGAAACGAGGGGCATAGATGGAGTCCCTGAGAAATACGGACCAGATGATTGCCAATTTCATTGGCAACCTCTAGTGGGTTTGCTATATCAACACCGGCAACCCACAAAACAGGAGCCGGGTCAGGAGAATATTTACCACTCAGTTTTCGTACTTTTTTCCAGACTGCACTTATAGAGGAAGCAGATGTGATGGTGGAGACATAATCTCGCCAGCAAGTGCGTTTAGCGTAACGGATGACACGGCGAGTGATTGCATGCTTCTGCTTAAAATCAAGAAGTCTCTCCATGGTTCTATTGTACCGGTACCTGCCCCATGCAGTGCGTTTCAAACATACTGCACGAGCACAAGCAGGAGACCACCAAGGTACGCATTTCTGAGAATGCCTGCCCGAAGTTTGGGGTATACAATTAGAAGCTGCGGTTAAAACGGAGGACGAGAAGAGGTGTAAAAGCTCATCGATGGAGGACGAAGAAGGAACCTCTCTAAAAACAGTTAGGTGTGAGTAAAGGTTCCAATTTGCATGATCAAATTGCCAGCGTGCGTTACGAAGACGTGGTGAATATGAAGGGGAAGTAAGAATGATTGGGAAATGATTGCTGTCATGTAAGTCCGGGAGAACAGACCAAGTGAAGTCTAATGTGGCGGAGGAAGAGCAGACTGAGAGATCGATGCAAGAGAGAGTGTGAGTCCGAGGATCAAAATGGGTGTGAGTATCTGTATTTAAAACATGGAGGGGGTGCATGGCAAGAAAAGCCTCTAACTGAATGCCACGGGAATCACAGTGAGACCCCCATCCAGAGGAAGTGGTGGGCATTAAAATCGCCAAGTAACAGAATCGGTGGCGGTAATGACGAAACAAGAAAGGCAATATCCAGAATAGATAATGCCCGAGAAGGAGATATAAAGAACAGAGCGTATACCACCTATGAAAGTGGATACCGGCTGCTGTGTAATGCAGCGAGGTATGAACAAATAGCTGATGGTACGGAATATCAGTGTGTAGAAGAAGGGCACTTTCATTAAAGGTCCCATCAGGAAAAGGATCTGAAGAATACAATAAATTATAGCCTGAGATGGGAGAGATAACAGAAGAGTGTAATTTTGGTTTCTGTAAGCAAACACCAACAGGGGAAAACTGGGAGAGTAACATCTGAAGCTCACCCCGATTACCCCTAAGGCCACGTATATTCCACTGTAAATAGGCCATGATTGGCAATGATAAAGATACCTGAAATCCGCAGGTAAGGGTTCCTACCAGCTAGAGGGGTTAGAAAAGTCCACATGCGGAGGCAGTGGAAAACATTCAAGCAGCGAAGGAACGGTGCACTGTGAAGAAAGGAGTTGCGCAGATGGAGCAGAGGAGAGAGAAGGAACGGAGGGTGGATCAGTGTCCATTGATGGTTTGGTCTCTGCAATATATTCAGAGATTGCTTCAAGTGTTTCGGAATTCAGAGACGTCGTATCGGAGACAATATTGGAAATGGTAGGGGGAGGATGAGTAAAGATTGGAACTGCAATGGACTGTACCAAGGTAGGGGGGGGGCGAAAGGGTGGAGGGAACTGGTGAAGCGTGGAAGGGGACAGAAGAGGCAGAAACCTGGGAGGTGGCAGAAGAGGAAGAAACTTGGGAGGGAACAGGGGAGGAAGGTACATTACGAGGAGGAGGGTGAACCTCTGCACTTGTAACAGAGCCAGTGAGAGGGGAAGAACCAGGTACAGAGACAGGGAAGGTAAAATGAGGAGGTGGAAGATGGGTAGGAGGTGTTAACGGACCTTTTTCTGACTTTTGAGAAGTAGAGGGACGATTGGGAGTAGGTGTCATACGAGATCTCGTCGCTACTGAGGCTTGTGAGGGAGAACTCAAAGAAGCAAGATCAGACTGAGATGTTGAAATAGGGACGTCTGAGCCCAGGACAGCAAAAGAATTAGATACAGGAGTGACTATGGGAGAGGTAACCACAGAGGTGGTTGCAGAAGATAGGATCCCAGAAGTGGGGGGACGTTTTGAAACACGGGAATAAGAAACACGAGGTAGTCTCCCTTGGAGGCAGAGATGAGAAACTGCCATGGCATAAGGAAGACCTTCTGCCTCTTTGAGGTAACGGATTTCCCGCTCATTTAAGTAGACTTGGCAACGGCGAGAGTACGAAGGGTGAGCCTCATGACAATTAAGGCAAGAGGGAGGTCGATTGCAAGATGTATTAGAATGGTCATTGGCACCACAGACTGGGCATTCGGCGATAGATCTGCAATATTTCGCTGGATGGCCAAATCGCCAGCAATTTCTACACTGTTGCGGTGTAGGGATCACCTTTCGAACTTGTAACCGATGTCCTGCTACATAAACTGAGGATGGAAGTTCACGGCAGTCAAAAGTTAAACGAGCCACATTGCTAGGGTATCGTCTCCGCCTGCGGGCATGAAGAACGTAAGTGTCTACCTTGAGGATTGGGAGATCTTGGAGTTCCAGCTGTTCAAGAATGTCAGTGCCACATGTCTGGAAATTTAGTTGAACTGTGGTATGGGGCAGAATGACGGTACCACTACAAGAATTGAGGGAATGATGTTTTTCAATACTGACAGGAACAGTATCGATATGGGAAAGACGAGAAAGCTCATGAGCCTGGGTAGCATTCTGTACGGTGATGATGCGCGTACCACTCTTAAGAGCATGAAAAGAAATATCTTTACTAACATGGTGTAGAAGTGCCTTGCCAATACTGTGGTCAGAAAGATAGGCAGTAGAGGAAGTCGGTCGTAAAGTGAAGAATTTAGTCCATTGTGCAGTCTGAAACTGAGGGTGGAAAGGTAGTGAAGGATGTGTCGATCCTTTCTGAGAAGAACGAGAAGGTGGAGAAGTATCATCAGCAGGTAACTGTCGTTGGCGTTTAGGCGTGGGACCAGAGTTGGTCCGACGTGGAACGGGCTGGCGATTCGAAAATTGCCGCACCATAGAGGGAGAGGCCGGAAGCATAGTCAGAGGAGAGCGAAGGTCAGATAAATCAAAGGAGTCAGTCGAGACCTCAGTACCTGATGTGGGGGAGGAAACAGCACTGGCAAGAGGTACAGAGGCATGAGGAGTGTCCGAAGAGTGGTCCAAAGACGAGGTGGGGTCAGAACGGGGTGTGGTATCAAGAAGGGGCCCGGGGGTAGCAGGTTTATGGACTAGGGCTGCCATGGTTAGGTTACTTCTTTCTTTTTGTTTTTAAGAAAAAAAAAGAAAGAAAATAAAATAAAAATAAAAAAAAGAATAAAAAAAGGGGGGACCGGGGAGGGATAGTTCCTAGGAGGAATGAAAGGGCCAGAAATCTCCCTCCATGCCCAAGAGGACCTCAGCACCGCAAGTAGCACAGATGAGGCATGGAACCTGTGCCATACCCTACCCATCATGCCAGTAAACCGGCAATCCTGGATAGCAACCTCACATCTGCCGAGCTACCTCGGTGGACAAAAGAGAGGGTGGCCGGAAATCCGCCACAAAGCATGCCTCCTTCGGCCACCACCCCCGGAATCCGAAAGGTGGTTTCCAGAGATACACCCGTCGCCCGAGAGACACCCAAAGCCACCCACCGGGATACCGGAGAGGGATTGGGACATCCCCAGGCAATCCAGATTCCACGGCAAACTACACCACTGCCAAGAACTTCAATGGAATGGGATGGACCCTGGTATCCTATCCCCTACCTAGGAACTAGCGTGCCTGTGAAAAAAAAAAAAACCAAAGGCCAAAAAGGAAGGGCAAAAGGGAGGGGTGGGGAGGAGGAGGAGGAAAGGAAAAAGGGGAGGATGGGGAGGATGGGATAGGGAACGGGGGATTGGGGGGTAATTAGGTTCGGTCTGAGGAAGGAGACCGACAGGACTAATTCCTCAGACCAAGAGCCTCTTCACCACGCCAAGGAACCCCCCTTGAAGAGGTATTATTATTATTATTAAATATTTTTTAACACATAGGGAGAGTGACCCTAGAAAAGGAGAAACACTTTCATCATCATTCGCTCCATCACTGTCTTGCAAGAAGCACGCCTACAATACAATTAAAAAACTGCTACGTATCAACACCTCTCCTTCAGAGTGCAGGCACTGTACTTTCCACTTCCAGGACTCAACTCTGGCTAACCGGTTACTAGAATCCCTTCATAAATGTTACCTTGCTCACGCTCCAACAGCTCATGAAGTCATAAAATCCATTTGCCTCTACTCGCTCCTATCTAACACACACCTCACTTGCAAAACCTCCTTTACCCCCTACCTCAAATCTTTCCTAGGCCAACTCCTACCCTGCCTTCCTTCCACTACAGATTTATACATTCTCGTAGTCATTGTTTCGTTTCATCTTCTTTAAATGTCTAAACCACCTCAACAACCCCTCCACAGCCCTCTGGATAATAATTTTAGTAACCCCATGCCTCCTCCTAATTTCCAAACAACAGATTCTCTGCATAATATTCACACAACACAACCTCAGACACGACATCTCCACTGCCTCCAGCCTTCTCCTTGTTGCAACATTCACCACCCATGCTTCACACCCATATAAGAGCATTGGTATAACTATATTCTCATACATTTCCCTCTTTGCTTCCATGGAAAATGTTCTTTGTCTCCACAGACTCCTCAGTACACTCATCCTTGTGTTCACTTCTAATTAAATTTTTTTGCATGCCCTACCAAACTCGTCCACCGACCTCTGCAACTTCTCCTGAGAATCTTCTAAAAGTATGGTATCATTAGCAAAAAGCAACTGTGTAAACTCCTACTTTGTGTTAGAGTCTTCATCTTTTAACCTCACACCTCTTGCTAAAACCTGAGCATTCACTTCTTTTACAACCCCATCTATAAATAAACTGAACACCCATGGTGACATCACACATCCCTGTCTAAGGCATAATCTCTCTTATACATACTCTAACCTGAGCCTCACTATTCTCGTAAAAGCTCTAATGCTTTCCGTAACCTACCTCCTATTCCATACATTTGCAACATCTGCCACATTGCCCCCTATCCACCCTATTATACGCCTTTCCTAAATCCATAAACGCAACAAAAACCTCTTTACCCTCATCTAAACACTGTTCACCAATATGTTTCACTGAAAACACTTGGTCTACTCACTCCCTACCCTTCCTAAAGCGTCCTTGTTCATTTGCGATCCTGCTCTCCGTTTTACTCTTAATTTTTAGACTAGACAAGAGTGTGTAGGTAAGACCTTTATGGGGTGAGCGGGGAAGTGGGGATAGGGAAAGAATAGATTGGTGAGAGGAATGTTATGAAAGGAAGAAATAGTACCAGGGCTTAACCCAGTAGCTGAAACGATCGTGGTAATGGTGACTGGCGTGGCGAGGACTGATAAGTCAAACGGATTTGGTGAGCATAAGAAATGTGCATGCACAAGGTACCTGTGAGAAATCCACTGGTTGTGGCGAGTGGTGGAGGAATGAAAAACAGCACGTCTTTTAAGGCCCACCCTAATTATTTCAATAATTATTCTACCATACACTTTACTAGGTATACTCAACAAGCTTAATCTGCTATAATTTTTACACTCTTTAGTCCCCTTTGCCTTTGTAGAAAAGGACTATGCATGCGAAAAACTAATGTGGAGGACTTGGTAGTAATAATGTCTAAGAATCTTACTTTCAAAGATCATAACAATGTATCTACCACATCTGCTAGAAAAATGATAGGATGAATAATGAGAACCTTCAAAAGTAGGGATGCCAGGCTGGAATATTGGTGTACTCTAAGGGCGCTTTTCAAGGCAGGCGAAATTGCTGACCTGCAGAATGAATAGAGAACCTTCATGGCACACATAAGTATGATAAAGCACCTAAATTATAGGGAATGGTTGAAGTGCCTTGACTCGTATTCCCTGGAATGCAGACAAGAAACATAAATAATATTCATTTGGAAAATTCTAGAGAGATTAGTACCGAATTTGCACTCGAAAATTACCCCATACGAAAACAAAAGACTCAGTAGGCAGTGCAACATCCCCCCAGTGAAAAGCAGGGACGCCGAAAGTACACTAAGAGAGAACACAATAAGTTTGAGGGGCCCAAGACTGTTCATCTGCCTCCCAGCATACATAAGGGGGGATTACCAATGCACCTGCTGGCTGCCTTCAAGAAGATGCTGGACAGGCACCTAAAGTCAATACCTGACCAGGGCCGCGTGGGCTTTGACCTCTGTAACCTTCTCGACGTATACTCCAGGGATCCTCTCTGCCAATCCTTAGGTACTTTCCCCTCTTCCATACATTTATAAAATGAATGCACCACTCATTCCAATGCTATACCCCGACTTACTTTTAACGTTTCTGCCTTTATCCCATCAATCACAGCTGCTTTATTCTCTTTTATTTTACTCAATGCCTCAAGCATTACCCCCACACTCACCACTGGGACTTCGTCACTCCTACAAGATGTTATACTTCCCTGCTCAGTGGACGAAATTACAGCTTCCCTTTCTTCATCATCATTTAATAGTTCCTCAGAATATTCCCTCCATCGCAACACATCTAACTCTTCATCTAATAACTCTCTTCTCCTATTTTTAACTGTAAAATCTATTCGTTTCCTAGGCTTTCTCAACTTTTAGTATCACTCCAAAACGCTTTATTATTCTCAGCAATATATGTAGATATCTCATTTGCTCTCCTTTTACATTCCTTCACCACTTTCTTAACCTCTCTTTTTCTCTACATATACTCCTCCTCCTTCTTTGTATCACTTCTCTCTTACTACTCTCCTTACCTCATCATTCCACCAATGTCTCTTCCTCCCTCCCTCACCCACTTTCTTGTAACCACAAACTTACGTTGAACACTTTAACACTACATTTTTAAATCTCTCCCATACCTCTTCAGCCTCATTGCCTATACTCTCACTAGCCCATCATCGTTCCTATAGTTGCTTATATCTTATTCTATCTGCCTCCTTGTATCCCATCTACCTTTTACTCTCACTGTAGCTACAACTTAAAAATGATGTGATATATTTTATATATTATTATTATCGTCATTGTTATTGTTATTATTGGTATTATTATTATTATTATTATTATTATTATTATTATTGCGACATCTCTCTAGTTATATATGCTATCAGTTGAGAGGTCTCAGGCTTTCTTGTACACGCTATGCTGGAATAACTTCTATTTTCGTTAAGTTAGGAGCAATCTATGACAAGCTTTTGGTTATAGATTGTTTTTGAAACTGTTATTCAGTGACACGTGTGGTTTTGAGTGCATTACTCTCATGTATATATCTGTATTAGTTCATAGAACTACAGGACTTTCTTTCATCTCATTTTGTTGTTAGCTAATATCTCCCTTTCACGGAAGGTTACGGCTGCAGGTTAGGAAAGATCAATGTT
>NC_091367.1:19281594-19396594 GCF_038502225.1 Cherax quadricarinatus
ACAGAAACAAGGGGTCACAATTGGAAGTCGAAGACTCAGAGGAGTCAAAGGGATGTTAGGAAGTATTTCTTCAGTGATATAGTGGAGGCAGGAAAAATACATAATTTTAAGACGAGGTATGATAAAGCTCATGGAGCAGTGAAAGAGAGGGCCTATTAACGACCAGTGAAGAAGCGGGGCCAGGAACTGAGCCTCGACCCCTGCAGCCACAATTAGGTGAATACAATTAGGTTAGTGCAATTATGTGAGTGCACACACACGAACGCACTCACACATAATATAGTGACATCACCATTTGACTTCGAACCCAAGAACCAGAAGAACTCACAAGGACCCACTAGGGGGTAAAGAGAAAGTGGGGAGAGTTTTAGAATAGATAGGGAGAGGAAAGATCTAAAGGCTAAACCCAACTGCAAAGTTGGGTTTAGCCTTAATGTTCGTTAACTTTCTTCTGCATGACAGGTCGAGCAAGGTCAACGGAAGGTCGGACTGTGTGGTGGCTCCAAACTGCTCTAGGCAAAGTTGCTCACTCATCTGCGCAGAAATGCACGTCCATGGCTATGGTATTCAATACTGAGGATGAAAGAAATTATGGCAAAGGATGATAGTTGCATTAGACCATCTATATATTAAAAGAGCAAGAAAAATGGCTTAAGAAAGTGGAAGGAACTAGGGCAGACCAGGAAGCCAGGAGTGACGATGAAGACGCCATGATGTAAGAAGTATGTCGTTCATGGCGCTATAAAATGTCGTGTATTTACGCTATTATTGATCATTTTAGTTATTTATCTATCACATGTCTTCCAAAATTATATTCGACATATGATAAATAAAATACAAACATAATACAGATGCCCCAATGAATAAAAACTGACATATTCTGAGGAGTGGTGGGAAGCTGAGGTTCAAAAGTGTACCCATAAAAATATAATTTTACATTCTCTTTGGTCTATTAACATTATAGAAAACGATAATAAATGGGGTCACTATAGAAGAACACTTCTTTCCTGTGCCAAGACATAAATGGCGCGATTCTCTCTACTCTATAATTTGTTCATGATCGTAGCCATGTATAAACGCAAGTAACGATACTTACAGGATTCACTACTTTTGTAATTTGTGAGTTCATTACCTTTATACCTAGTTCAGCTATCAAAACTTTGGGGGCCCAGTCCCTGGACCCATTACGTACCTCTGTAATCTGTAAATACCTTTGTAACTTGTCATGATTGTGACCAGACCTACCTGGAGTTCATTTCCTTTGTAAATTGTGATTTCATTACCTTTGTAAAGTGTGAGTTCATTACCTTTGTAACTTGCTCAGCTATCAAAGCTTTGAGGCCCAGTCCCTGGACCAATTATGTACCTCTGTAATCTTTTGACTACCGCCCACAGGGCGGGTATGGGGTGCATAATAAACATATTAAACTAACTCCTTCTCAAAAAAAAAAAATGATTTGCTCCCAAGCAATATGTTTAGCCGCTTTTTCCTCGCTATCTCGGAAGTAAGTTATTGACCTAATTATTGATAACTTAACAATGAATGTTTACCAAGCAATAGCACATTTTTTCCCACATTTGTAGGAGGGGGGGGGGCGTGTTGAAGGGAATATATTTACTAAATGCCAAAAACTTACCAACATTATTTATGGGAGGAATAATAATAATAAGGTATATTACAGTATTTAATTTCGTGATAAAATCAGTTAACCATTGACAGTATGTGGGGTGATGTTGCAAAATCTAATTTTCTGTGTATATTTTTGTGAGAAATTTAATTTACGAAATTCATTTAGGTATAAGTAATTTGGGTTAAGGATACAATTAAGGTGGTATAAACCTTGGTAATAAATACCGACAAGTTGGTTTAGAAAGACACGTAAGCAAACACTATGACATATTTATTAGAAAACGTTTCGGTCCTGGGACCTTGATCACTTCTAACATGTTAGAAGTGATCAAGGTCCAAGGACCGAAACGTTTTCTAATAAATATGTCATAGTGTTTGCTTACGTGTCTTTCTAAACATACAATTAAGGTAATTATTACTTACCAATTTTTGTTGCACCTCTGAGGTACGTGGGACTTAAGACACTTAGGTCCCAGGAAAGTACCTCCCTCGATGCTCGCAACCCTCAAACACCTCTCAAAAAAGCGGGACCTGAAATTAGTTAAATTACTTTTAAGAAACCAGTAGTTCTGGTAAAAGTATTTGGGTTTTCAAAACCATTTATCACATGTCGTTCCTGGAGAGCGAAACGTTGCCACAGTAAAATGTTGCATTAGTTGCACTTGTGTTCTTTTACCAATCATTAATGGAAATTATGAACAACAATGGGCCCAAAATCGATCCCTATGGAACGCCACTAGTGACTGGTCCCCATTCACACTTACACTCGCTCACTCATTTGACCATAAACAGAAATATTAATCTCAGTCTTAAAATAATGAATCCTATGATACTCCAATACTGAAACTATGTACTGTGCCAAAACAAAAGCATTCACATTGCTAAACTTACAAACTAGTATTTAGTCACTTAGCCATAATACCAACTTACCTCATAATTTGTAATATTTTACAATTAAGAATAAAACTAAGTATGCCCGAAATGCCTAGCCATGCTAAGCGTTCTAGTGGTACACTCTGTAATCACAATTTTACTACATGTAAACCAAACAATAACCGAATTTCTGTAAACTCAGCATTGTAATCCTTATAGAGAATAAACTTTAAATTCACATTTGACCCCATTAATGGAAACTCTCTGCTTTCTATTGGTAATCCATGGCTCGATTCATGTTAGAACTTTATCTCCTATGCCGTGAGTTGCCACTTTTCTTAGGAGTCATTTGTGAGACACTCCATCGAAGGTTTCATTGGAATCCAAACACCATATTCTTTATTGTTATCTACTACCTCAAATATTTTATAAATTAATGACAGTAAATTTGTCAGGCAGGAACGACCTCACGTGAAACCATTCTAAGACTCATTAATAAAATTATGCCATCAAGGTGACTTCTGATAATATCAGCTATAATTAATTCCAATAATTTGCCTACTATAGACGTCAGTCTTACTGGACAGGAATTTGATGGAATGGACTCATCCCCTGATTTAAATATTAGCCATATTCCAAATCTCTGACACAACTCCACTTTGGATGGAAGCATTAACTAAACACGATTATTAATGACTAAGTTCCAACTTGCATTCCTTAAGTGCCTGTGAAAAATATTTAATTTTCCGAAATTATAGTGCCTAATATGTAATTAATGTGTTACTGTTGGTCTGAAGTATATTTGAAAGTGGAGAAGAACCAACAGAGAAGCTCTGTGCATGTGCCGGGAGAAGAGGTGATGTGGGAGTGTTTTGCATGGGGTTAACAGGTCATTAGTCTTCTAAAAGAAAACACCGTAAGTGCCCGGGGCCCGAGAATGTTCAACAGCCTCCCACCATGCTTAAGGGGAATTGCCACTAGACCCCTGGCTTCCTTCAAGAGCGAGCTGGACAGATACTTCTAGGTTCTGATTCACCTGGAAGCCTGGTCGTGGACCAGGCTGCGTGGGCCTTGATCCCCGGAATACCCTCCAGGTAGAATCCAGGTAGGTAGACAAGGAGCGCTTCTGCTCCCTATCTCTGACCCCATGGAAAGATGCTATCGGGCCTCATCGCCTATAAAATATCTAGGCGCTTAGCAGCCTCCTCGGTTGTATGCATCCTCTCCAGCACTTGGTGTACGCCACCTCTCCATCTTTCTGGAGTCCTTTCTGTCTCCACTGTGAAAACTTTGAATCTCATGTTGAGCTCAACACATACTGCAACGTCGTTTCTTGTGAACTCCCCTCCTTCCTTCCTCAACTTGATTACCTGGTCTTGGACTGTTGTTTTCTTCCTCATGTGATTGTACACCAGCTTCCGGTCAGACATGGCTTTCGCTGCTATGTCATTTTCATATTGCCGTTGGGCCTTCCTTCTTACCTGTGCATATTCAAGTGTGTGTGTGTGTGTGTGTGTGTGTGTGTGTGTGTGTGTGTGTACTCACCTACATGTGATTGCAGGGGTCGTGTCACAGGTCTTGGCCCGGGGTGCATTTTTTTATTTATTCAACTACGTAGGTGCATGTGTGCCAGCGTATAAATGGTAAGACATGTGTACTTTTGTAGCTATTTATTAAAGTGTGTTCATTGTAAGTAATGGCTCCAAGCTCTGCAATTGTCTTGTTTACACTTTGTAAATCAAAATTTTATTTTACCCTTCATCCGAGACTCTATGTTCCTCCTGTAAGATAATTTGTTGAAAACCACGTTTGGTGCTAATTTGAATTCCTCATTCTGACCCACTGGGTTTATGAATGACGCAGAGCACCGTCCCAGCAGCTGAGGTAGTGGTAGGAGCAGGGTTACTGGCAGGGGCAGGGTTACTGGCAGGGGCAGGGTTACTGGCAGGGACAGGGTTACTGGCAGGGGCAGGGTTACTGGCAGGGGCAGGGTTAGTGACAGCAGCAGGGTTACTGGCAGGGGCAAGGTTAGTGACAGCAGCAAGATTAATGGCAGGGGCAGGGTTAGTGACAGCAGCAGGGTTACTGGCAGGGGCAGGGTTACTGGCAGGGGCAGGGTTACTGGCAGGGGCAGGGTTAGTGGCATCAGCAGAGTTAGTGGCAGCAGCAAGGTTACTGCCAGGGGCAGGGTTTGTGACAGCAGCAGGGTTACTGGCAGGGGCAGGGTTACTGGCAGGGGCAGGGTTACTGGCATCAGCAGAGTTAGTGGCAGCAGCAAGGTTACTGCCAGGGGCAGGGTTTGTGACAGCAGCAGGGTTACTGGCAGGGGCAGGGTTAGTGGCATCAGCAGAGTTAGTGGCATCAGCAGAGTTAATGGCAGCAGCAGGGTTACTGCCAGAGGCAGGGTTTGTGACAGCAGCAGGGTTACTGGCACGGGCAGGGTTAGTGACAGCAGCAGGGTTACTGGCAGGAGCAGGGTTAGTGACAGCAGCAGGGTTACTGGCATCAGAAGAGTTAGTAGCAGCAGCAAGGTTACTGCCAGGGGCAGGGTTTGTGACAGCAGCAGGGTTACTGGCAGGGGCAGGGTTAGTGACATCAGCAGGATTACTGGCAGGGGCAGGGTTAGTGACAGCAGCAGGGTTACTGGCAGGGGCAGGGTTAGTGACAGCAGCAGGGTTATTGGCAGAGGCAGGGTTAGTGACAGCAGCAGGGTTACTGGCAGGGGCAGGGTTTGTGAAAGCAGCAGGGTTAGTGGCATCAGCAGAGTTAGTGGCAGCAGCAAGGTTACTGCCAGGGGCAGGGTTAGTGACAGCAGCAGGGTTACTGGCAGGGGCAAGGTTAGTGACAGCAGCAGGGTTACTGGCAGGGGCAGGGTTAGTGACAGCAGCAGGGTTACTGGCAGGAGCAGGGTTAGTGACAGCAGCAGGGTTACTGGCAGGGACAGGGTTAGTGACAGCAGCAGGGTTACTGGCAGGGGCAGGATTTGTGACAGCAGCAGGGATAGTGGCATCACCAGAGTTAGTGGCAGCAGCAAGGTTAATGGCAGGGGCAGGGTTAGTGACAGCAGCAGGGTTACTGGCAGGGGCAGGGTTAGTGACAGCAGCAGGGTTACTGGCAGGAGCAGGGTTAGTGACAGCAGCAGGGTTACTGGCAGGAGCAGGGTTAGTGACAGCAGCAGGGTTACTGGCATCAGCAGAGTTAGTAGCAGCAGCAAGGTTACTGCCAGGGGCAGGGTTTGTGACAGCAGCAGGGTTACTGGCAGGGGCAGGGTTAGTGACATCAGCAGGGTTACTGGCAGGGGCAGGGTTAGTGACAGCAGCAGGGTTACTGGCAGGGGCAGGGTTAGTGACAGCAGCAGGGTTACTGGCAGGGGCAGGGTTTGTGAAAGCAGCAGGGTTAGTGGCATCAGCAGAGTTAGTGGCAGCAGCAAGGTTACTGCAAGGGGCAGGGTTAGTGACAGCAGCAGGGTTACTGGCAGGGGCAAGGTTAGTGACAGCAGCAGGGTTACTGGCAGGGGAAGGGTTAGTGACAGCAGCAGGGTTACTGGCAGGAGCAGGGTTAGTGACAGCAGCAGGGTTACTGGCAGGGACAGGGTTAGTGACAGCAGCAGGGTTACTGGCAGGGGCAGGGTTTGTGACAGCAGCAGGGATAGTGGCATCACCAGAGTTAGTGGCAGCAGCAAGGTTAATGGCAGGGGAAGGGTTAGTGACAGCAGCAGGGTTACTGGCAGGGGCAGGGTTAGTGACAGAAGCAGGGTTACTGGCAGGGGCAGGGTTAGTGACAGCAACAGGGTTACTGGCAGGGGCAGGGTTAGTGACAGCAGCAGGGTTACTGGCAAGGGCAGGGCTACTGACAGCAGCAGGGTTACTGGCAGGGGCAGGGTTTGGGACAGCTGCAAGGGTTACTGGCAGGGGCAGGGTTAGCGACAGCAGCAGGGTTACTGGCAGGGGCAGGGTTAGTGGCATCTACAGAGTTAGTGGCAGCAGCAGGGTTAGTGGCATCAGCAGAGTTAGTGGTAGCAGCAGGGTTACTGGCAGGGGCAGGGTTAGTGGCATCTGCAGGGTTAGTGGCAGCAGCAGGGTTAGTGGCATCAGCATAGTTAGTGGTAGCAGCAGGGTTACTGGCAGGGGCAGGGTTAGCGACAGCAGCACGGTTACTGGCAGGGGCAGGGTTAGTGGCATCTGCAGGGTTAGTGGCAGCAGCAGGGTTAGTGGCATCAGCAGAGTTAGTGATAGCAGCAGGGTTACTGGCAGGGGTAGGGTTAGTGACAGCAGCAGGGTTACTGGCAGGGGCAGGGTTAGTGACAGCAGCAGGGTTAGAGGCATCAGCAGAGTTAGTGGCAGCAGCAAGGTTACTGGCAGGGGCAGGGTTAGTGGCATCTGCAGGGTTAGTGGCAGCAGCAGGGTTAGTGGCATCAGCAGAGTTAGTGGTAGCAGCAGGGTTACTGGCAGGGGTAGGGTTAGTGACAGCAGCAGGGTTACTGGCAGGGGCAGGGTTAGTGGCATCTGCAGGGTTAGTGGCAGCAGCAGGGTTAGTGGCATCAGCAGAGTTAGTGGCAACAGCAAGGTTACTGGCAGGGGCAGGGTTAGTGGCATCTGCAGGGTTAGTGGCAGCAGCAGGGTTAGTGGCATCAGCAGAGTTAGTGGTAGCAGCAGGGTTAGTGGCAGGGGCAGGGTTAGTGACAGCAGCAGGGTTACTGGCAGGGGCAGGGTTAGTGGCATCTGCAGGGTTAGTGGCAGCAGCAGGGTTAGTGGCATCAGCAGAGTTAGTGGTAGCAGCAGGGTTACTGGCAGGGGTAGGGTTAGTGACAGCAGCAGCGTTACTGGCAGGGGCAGGGTTAGTGACAGCAGCAGGGTTAGTGGCATCAGCAGAGTTAGTGGCAACAGCAAGGTTACTGGCAGGGGCAGGGTTAGTGGCATCTGCAGGGTTAGTGGCAGCAGCAGGGTTAGTGGCATCAGCAGAGTTAGTGGCAGTAGCAGGGTTACTGGCAGGGGCAGGGTTAGTGACAGCAACAGGGTTAGTGGCATCTGCAGGGTTAGTGGCAGCAGCAGGGTTAGTGGCATCAGCAGAGTTAGTGGCAGTAGCAGGGTTACTGGCAGGGGCAGGGTTAGTGACAGCAACAGGGTTAGTGGCATCTGCAGAGTTAGTGGCAGCAGCAAGATTACTGGCAGGGGCAGGGTTAGTGGCATCTTCAGGGTTAGTGGCAACAGCAGGGTTACTGGCAAGAGCAGGATTAGTGACAGCAGCACGGTTAGTGGCAGCAGCAAGGTTAGTGGCAGCAGCAGGGTTAGTGGTAGCAGCAGGGTTAGTGGCAGCATCAAGGTTACTGGCAGGGGCAGGGTTAGTGGCATCTGCAGGGTTAGTGGGAGCAGTAAGGTTAGTTGCAGCAGCAGGGTTAGTGGCAGCAGCACGGTTAGTGGCAGCAGCAGGGTTAGTGACAGCAGGAGGGTTAGTGACAGCAGCAAGGTTAGTAACAGCAGCAGGGTTAGTGACAACAGTAGGGTTAGTGGCAGCAGTAAGGTTAGTGACAGCAGCAAGGTTAGTGACCGCAACAGGGTTAGTGACAGCAGCAGGGTTAGTGACAGTAGCAGGGTTAGTGGCAGCAGCAGGGTTAGTGGCAGCAGCAGGGTTAGTGGCAGCAGCACGGATAGTGGCAGCACCAGGGTTAGTGACAACAGTAGGGTTAGTGACAGCAGTAGGGTTAGTGGCAGCAGCAAGGTTAGTGACAGCAGCAGGGTTAGTGGCAGCAGCAGGGTTAGTGGCAGCAGCAGGGTGAGTGGCAGCAGCAGGGTTAGTGGCAGCAGCAGGGTTATTGGCAGCAGCACGTATAGTGGCAGCAGCAGGGATAGTGGCAGCAGCAGGGATAGTGGCAGCAGCAGGGTTATTGATAGCAGCAGGGATAGTGGCAGCAGCAGGGTTTTCGACAGCAGCAAGGTTAGTGGCAGCAGCAAGGTTAATGACACAAGACAGGTTAGTGACAGCAGCAAGGTTACTGGCAGGGGCAGGGTTAGTGGCATCTACAGGGTTAGTGGCATCAGCAGAGTTGGTGGCAGCATCAGGGTTACTGGCAGTGGCAGGGTTAGTGACAGCAGCAGGGTTAGTGGCATATGCAGAGTTAGTGGCAGTAGCAAGGTTAGTGGCAGGGGCAGGGTTAGTGGCATCTGCAGGGTTAATGGCAGCAGCAGGGTTACTGGAAGGAGCAGGGTTAGTGACAGCAGCAGGTTTAGTGGCAGCAGTAAGGTTAGTGGCAGCAGCAGGGTTAGTGGCAGCAGCAAGGTTACTGGCAGGGGCAGGGTTAGTGGCAGCAGCAAGGTTAGTGGCAGCAGCAGGGTTAGTGGCAGCAGCACGGTTAGTGGCAGCAGCAGGGTTAGTGACAGCAGCAGGGTTAGTGACAGCAGTAGGGTTAGTGACAGCAACAAGGTTAGTGGCAGCAGCAGGGTTAGTGACAGCAGCAGAGTTAGTGGCAGCAGCAAGGTTAGTGACAGCAGCAGGGTTAGTGACAACAGTAGGGTTAGTGACAACAGCAGGGTTAGTGACAGCAGTAGGGTTAGTGGCAGCAGCAAGGTTAGTGATAGCAGCAGGGTTAGTGACAGCAGCAGGGTTAGTGACAGCAGTAGGGTTAGTGACAGCAGCAGGGTTAGTGACAGCAGCAGGGTTAGTGACAGCAGCAGTGTTAGTGACAGCAGCAGGGTTAGTGGCGGCAGCAGGGTTAATGGCAGCAGCAGGGATAGTGGCAGCAGCAGGGATAGTGGCAACAGTAGGGTTAGTGGCAACAGCAGGGTTAGTGACAGCAGCAGGGCTAGTGGCAGCAGCAGGGTTAATGGCAGCAACAGGGTTAGTGGCAGCAGCAGGGTTAGTGACAGCAACAAGGTTAGTGGCAGCAAGAGGGTTAGTGGCAGCAGCAGGGTTAGTGGCAGCAGCAAGGTTAGCGACAGCAGCAAGGTTAGTGACAGCAGCAAGGTTAGCGACAGCAGCAAGGTTAGCGACAGCAGCAAGGTTAGTGACAGCAGCAGGGTTAGTGGCAGCAGCAAGGTTAGTGGCAGCAGCAGGGTTAGTGGCAGCAACAGGGTTAATGACAGCAGCAGGGTTATTGGCAGCAGCAGAGTTAGTGGCAGCAGCAGGGTTAGTGGCAGCAGCAGGGATAGTGGCAGCAGCAGGGATAGTGGCAGCAGCAGGGTTAGTGATAGCAGCAGGGTTAGTGACAGCAGCAGGGTTAGTGGCAGCAGCAGAGTTAGTGGCAGCAGCAGGGATAGTGGCAGCAGCAGGGATAGTGACAGCAGCAGGGTTAGTGGCAGCAGCAGGGTTAGTGACAGCAGCAGGGTTAGTGACAGCAGCAGGGTTAGTGGCAGCAGCAATGTTAGTGGCAGCAGCAGCCTTATTGGCGGCAGCAGGGTTAGTGGTAACAGTAGGGTTAGTTGCAGCAGCAGGGTTAGTGACAGCAGCAGGGTTAGTGGCAGCAGCAAGGTTAGCGACAGCAGAAAGGTTAGCGACAGCTGCAAGGTTAGTGACAGCAGCAAGGTTAATGACAGCAGCCATTTTAGTGACAGCAGCAAGGTTAGTGACACCAGCAAGGTTAGTGGCAGCAGCAAGGTTAGTGACACCAGCAAGGTTAGTGACAGCAGCAAGGTTAGTGACAGCAGCAAGGTTAGTGACAGCAGCAAGGTTAGTGACAGCAGCAAGGTTAGTGACACCAGCAAGGTTAGTGGCAGCAGCAAGGTTAGTGACAGCAGCAAGGTTAGTGACACCAGCAAGGTTAGTGACAGCAGCAAGGTTAGTGACACCAGCAAGGTTAGTGACACCAGCAAGGTTAGTGACACCAGCAAGGTTAGTGACAGCAGCAAGGTTAGTGACACCAGCAAGGTTAGTGGCAGCAGCAAGGTTAGTGACAGCAGCAAGGTTAGTGACAGCAGCAAGGTTAGTGACAGCAGCAAGGTTAGTGACAGCAGGAAGGTTAGTGACACCAGCAAGGTTAGTGACAGCAGCAGGGTTAGTGGCAGCAGCAAGGTTAGTGACACCAGCAAGGTTAGTGGCAGCAGCAAGGTTAGTGACAGCAGCAAGGTTAGTGACAGCAGCAAGGTTAGTGACACCAGCAAGGTTAGTGGCAGCAGCAAGGTTAGTGACACCAGCAAGGTTAGTGACAGCAGCAAGGTTAGTGACACCAGCAAGGTTAGTGGCAGCAGCAAGGTTAGTGACAGCAGCAAGGTTAGTGACAGCAGCAAGGTTAGTGACAGCAGCAAGGTTAGTGACACCAGCAAGGTTAGTGACAGCAGCAGGGTTAGTGACAGCAGCAAGGTTAGTGGCAGCAGCAAGGTTAGTGACAGCAGCAAGGTTAGTGACAGCAGCAAGGTTAGTGACACCAGCAAGGTTAGTGACAGCAGCAGGGTTAGTGGCAGCAGCAAGGTTAGCGACAGCAACAAGGTTAGCGACAGCAGAAAGGTTAGCGACAGCTGCAAGGTTAGTGACAGCAGCAAGGTTAATGACAGCAGCCATTTTAGTGACAGCAGCAAGGTTAGTGACACCAGCAAGGTTAGTGACAGCAGCAAGGTTAGTGACACCAGCAAGGTTAGTGGCAGCAGCAAGGTTAGTGACAGCAGCAAGGTTAGTGACACCAGCAAGGTTAGTGACAGCAGCAAGGTTAGTGACACCAGCAAGGTTAGTGACAGCAGCAAGGTTAGTGACACCAGCAAGGTTAGTGACAGCAGCAAGGTTAGTGACACCAGCAAGGTTAGTGGCAGCAGCAAGGTTAGTGACAGCAGCAAGGTTAGTGACAGCAGCAAGGTTAGTGACACCAGCAAGGTTAGTGACAGCAGCAAGGTTAGTGACAGCAGCAAGGTTAGTGACACCAGCAAGGTTAGTGACAGCAGCAAGGTTAGTGACAGCAGCAAGGTTAGTGACAGCAGCAAGGTTAGTGACAGCAGCAAGGTTAGTGACACCAGCAAGGTTAGTGGCAGCAGCAAGGTTAGTGACAGCAGCAAGGTTAGTGACAGCAGCAAGGTTAGTGACACCAGCAAGGTTAGTGGCAGCAGCAAGGTTAGTGACAGCAGCAAGGTTAGTGACAGCAGCAAGGTTAATGACAGCAGCAAGGTTAGTGACACCAGCAAGGTTAGTGACAGCAGCAAGGTTAGTGACACCAGCAAGGTTAGTGACAGCAGCAAGGTTAGTGACACCAGCAAGGTTAGTGACAGCAGCAAGGTTAGTGACACCAGCAAGGTTAGTGACAGCAGCAAGGTTAGTGGCAGCAGCAAGGTTAGTGACACCATCAAGGTTAGTGACAGCAGCAAGGTTAGTGACACCAGCAAGGTTAGTGACAGCAGCAAGGTTAGTGACACCAGCAAGGTTAGTGGCAGCAGCAAGGTTAGTGACAGCAGCAAGGTTAGTGACAGCAGCAAGGTTAGTGACAGCAGCAAGGTTAGTGACACCAGCAAGGTTAGTGACAGCAGCAAGGTTAGTGACACCAGCAAGGTTAGTGGCAGCAGCAAGGTTAGTGACAGCAGCAAGGTTAGTGACAGCAGCAAGGTTAGTGACAGCAGCAAGGTTAGTGACACCAGCAAGGTTAGTGACAGCAGCAAGGTTAGTGACAGCAGCAAGGTTAGTGACACCAGCAAGGTTAGTGACAGCAGCAAGGTTAGTGACACCAGCAAGGTTAGTGACACCAGCAAGGTTAGTGACAGCAACAAGGTTAGTGACACCAGCAAGGTTAGTGACAGCAGCAAGGTTAGTGACAGCAGCAAGGTTAGTGACAGCAGCAAGGTTAGTGACACCAGCAAGGTTAGTGACACCAGCAAGGTTAGTGACAGCAGCAAGGTTAGTGACAGCAGCAAGGTTAGTGACAGCAGCAAGGTTAGTGACACCAGCAAGGTTAGTGACAGCAGCAAGGTTAGTGACACCAGCAAGGTTAGTGACAGCAGCAAGGTTAGTGACACCAGCAAGGTTAGTGACAGCAGCAAGGTTAGTGACACCAGCAAGGTTAGTGACAGCAGCAAGGTTAGTGGCAGCAGCAAGGTTAGTGACAGCAGCAAGGTTAGTGACAGCAGCAAGGTTAGTGACACCAGCAAGGTTAGTGACAGCAGCAAGGTTAGTGACAGCAGCAAGGTTAGTGACAGCAGCAAGGTTAGTGACACCAGCAAGGTTAGTGGCAGCAGCAAGGTTAGTGACACCAGCAAGGTTAGTGACAGCAGCAAGGTTAGTGACACCAGCAAGGTTAGTGGCAGCAGCAGGGTTAGTGGCAGCAGCAGGGTTAGCGACAGTAGCAAGGTTAGTGACAGCAGCAAGGTTAGTGACACCAGCAAGGTTAGTGACACCAGCAAGGTTAGTGACACCAGCAAGGTTAGTGACAGCAGCAAGGTTAGTGACACCAGCAAGGTTAGTGACAGCAGCAAGGTTAGTGGCAGCAGCAAGGTTAGTGACAGCAGCAAGGTTAGTGACAGCAGCAAGGTTAGTGACACCAGCAAGGTTAGTGACAGCAGCAAGGTTAGTGACAGCAGCAAGGTTAGTGACAGCAGCAAGGTTAGTGACACCAGCAAGGTTAGTGGCAGCAGCAAGGTTAGTGACACCAGCAAGGTTAGTGACAGCAGCAAGGTTAGTGACACCAGCAAGGTTAGTGGCAGCAGCAGGGTTAGTGGCAGCAGCAGGGTTAGCGACAGTAGCAAGGTTAGTGACAGCAGCAAGGTTAGTGACAGCAGCAAGGTTAGTGACACCAGCAAGGTTAGTGACACCAGCAAGGTTAGTGACAGCAGCAAGGTTAGTGACACCAGCAAGGTTAGTGGCAGCAGCAAGGTTAGTGACAGCAGCAAGGTTAGTGACAGCAGCCATTTTAGTGACAGCAACAAGGTTAGTGACAGCAGCAAGGTTAGTGACAGCAGCAAGGTTAGTGACAGCAGCAAGGTTAGTGACAGCAGCAAGGTTAATGACAGCAGCCATTTTAGTGACAGCAGCAAGGTTAGTGACAGCAACAAGGTTAGTGACAGCAGCAAGGTTAGTGACACCAGCAAGGTTAGTGACAGCAACAAGGTTAGTGACAGCAGCAAGGTTAGTGACACCAGCAAGGTTAGTGACAGCAGCAAGGTTAGTGACAGCAGCAAGGTTAGTGACAGCAGCAAGGTTAGTGACACCAGCAAGGTTAGTGGCAGCAGCAAGGTTAGTGACACCAGCAAGGTTAGTGACAGCAGCAAGGTTAGTGACACCAGCAAGGTTAGTGGCAGCAGCAGGGTTAGTGGCAGCAGCAGGGTTAGCGACAGTAGCAAGGTTAGTGACAGCAGCAAGGTTAGTGACAGCAGCAAGGTTAGTGACACCAGCAAGGTTAGTGACACCAGCAAGGTTAGTGACAGCAGCAAGGTTAGTGACACCAGCAAGGTTAGTGACAGCAGCAAGGTTAGTGGCAGCAGCAAGGTTAGTGACAGCAGCAAGGTTAGTGACAGCAGCAAGGTTAGTGACACCAGCAAGGTTAGTGACAGCAGCAAGGTTAGTGACAGCAGCAAGGTTAGTGACAGCAGCAAGGTTAGTGACACCAGCAAGGTTAGTGACAGCAGCAAGGTTAGTGACAGCAGCAAGGTTAGTGACAGCAGCAAGGTTAGTGACAGCAGCAAGGTTAGTGACAGCAGCAAGGTTAGTGACACCAGCAAGGTTAGTGACAGCAGCAAGGTTAGTGACAGCAGCAAGGTTAGTGACAGCAGCAAGGTTAGTGACACCAGCAAGGTTAGTGGCAGCAGCAAGGTTAGTGACACCAGCAAGGTTAGTGACAGCAGCAAGGTTAGTGACACCAGCAAGGTTAGTGGCAGCAGCAGGGTTAGTGGCAGCAGCAGGGTTAGCGACAGTAGCAAGGTTAGTGACAGCAGCAAGGTTAGTGACAGCAGCAAGGTTAGTGACACCAGCAAGGTTAGTGACACCAGCAAGGTTAGTGACAGCAGCAAGGTTAGTGACACCAGCAAGGTTAGTGGCAGCAGCAAGGTTAGTGACAGCAGCAAGGTTAGTGACAGCAGCCATTTTAGTGACAGCAACAAGGTTAGTGACAGCAGCAAGGTTAGTGACAGCAGCCATTTTAGTGACAGCAGCAAGGTTAGTGACAGCAGCAAGGTTAATGACAGCAGCCATTTTAGTGACAGCAGCAAGGTTAGTGACAGCAACAAGGTTAGTGACAGCAGCAAGGTTAGTGACACCAGCAAGGTTAGTGACAGCAACAAGGTTAGTGACACCAGCAAGGTTAGTGACACCAGCAAGGTTAGTGACAGCAGCAAGGTTAGTGACACCAGCAAGGTTAGTGACAGCAGCAAGGTTAGTGACAGCAGCAAGGTTAGTGACAGCAGCAAGGTTAGTGACACCAGCAAGGTTAGTGACACCAGCAAGGTTAGTGACAGCAGCAAGGTTAGTGACACCAGCAAGGTTAGTGACACCAGCAAGGTTAATGACAGCAGCCATTTTAGTGACAGCAGCAAGGTTAGTGACAGCAGCAAGGTTAGTGACAGCAGCAAGGTTAGTGACAGCAGCAAGGTTAGTGACAGCAGCAGCAGAGCCATAATTACCCAGCACCACATGCAATTATACTAGTGTTTCTCACTCTTTGTGTGTCTCACTCCTTGCGTGTCTCACTCCTTGCATGTCTCACTCCTTGCGTGTCTCACTCCTTGCATGTCTCACTCCTTGCATGTCTCACTCCTTGCGTGTCTCACACCTTGCATGTCTCACTCCTTGCATGTCTCACTCCTTGCATGTGTCACTCCTTGCGTGTCTCACTCCTTGCGTGTCTCACTCTTTGCGTGTCTCACTCCTTGCGTGTCTCACACCTTGCATGTCTCACTCCTTGCATGTCTCACTCCTTGCGTGTCTCACTCCTTGCGTGTCTCACTGTCAACACAGGAACATATGCACTCTCCACCCATTATGATAAATCGCAATAATCATCAAAGCAATATTAATTAAATATATTTCAGTGGCAGCACAATTCCTGTAAAATATCCATGTATTCCATTTAATAATTAAGAGCATTGATGGACTGAAGTTAATCTAATGCCACACACAGAAATTAGTTAATAAACAATTTTACAATTTTCTATTTTTTGCTATACATGTAAATGCGCATTTAATAGTACTGATGTTCTTTTGTTCTTATATACAACATTTGGGAAACCAACGATACCCCCGGCCGGGGGTATGGGAATCTTTACTTAGGAAATATTACTCCACGCACTGACTTCATCAGTCCTATACAAAGAAGAATGATGAAGATCAGAAAGAATATGTGGTAATCAGTCCCTCAGCCTGGAGTCGATGTAAAGAATGAAACATGTGAGTGGAGAAGTTGCTTATATACCGTAGACAGGTGAGGTGCAGCAGTCGCAGGTGGTATCACAGTGGAGTAATCCACATGTGGAAATAGGTCATGACTGGAGGCTAGGCAAGTGAGGGATTGAAGATTGAGACACTTAAGCAATATATGGTACTCTTTATTAAGGGAACGTTTCGCCACACAGTGGCTTCTTCAGTCTAATAAAAAGAAGAAAGGGGTAAGGAGAGGAGGAGGTAATCAGTCCCTCAGCCACTTGTCCGGCTATATGTTGTACTTTCTACAAGATTGATGGACTGAACACATCGATTCCAGGCTGAGGGACTGATTACCTCTAACTCCTTCATATCATCATTCTTCTTTGTATTGGACTGATGAAGCCACAGCGTGGCGAAACGATTCCTCAAAAAAGATAAAGGAAATATGGCAATATCGTGGTGTAGGCTCATAAGCTTGGTACTGAAAGTTAAGACACATGTGCAACATCTGGATATCTTTATTGTAGACGTTTCGCCATCCAGTGGCTTTATCAATACAGATTCTAGGACATAATAGGAAGACAGTAGAACTATATACAAAAGATGAGGTAATCAGTTCTACTGTCTTCCTATTATGTCCTAGAATCTGTATTGATAAAGCCACTGGATGGCGAAACGTCTACAATAAAGATATCCAGATGTTGCACATGTGTCTTAACTTTCATATTGTCGGTATTTTATACCTTTCTTGCACAAGCTTGGTACTGCCTACTCCAGTCTCTCGTGCTATCTAACCCCCATCCTTCCCATACCCCAAGACTATTATTATTACCCCAAGACTATTATTATTACCCCAAGACTATTATTATTACGCCAAGACTATTATTATTGTGATGAATGGTTTGAAAAACCGACAAGTTGAAGATTGAGACACTTATGCAGCATATAGGAATCTTTATTCAGGAAACGTTTCGCCACACAGTGGCTTCATCAGTCCAATACAAAGAGGAAGGCGTAAGGAGAGGAGGAGTATGAGGTAATCAGTCCCTCAGCCTGGAGTCGATGTGTTCAGTCCATCAATCTTGTAGAATGTTGGACAAGATTGATGGACTGAACACATCGACTCCAGGCTGAGGGACTGATTACCTCATACTCCTCCTCTCTTTACGCCTTCCTCTTTGTATTGGACTGATGAAGCCACTGTGTGGCGAAACGTTTCCTGAATAAAGATTCCTATATGCTGCATAAGTGTCTCAATCTTCAACTATTATTATTATTCCCGAACTAACGGTTCGGGAATATAATAATAATAATAATAATAATAATAATAATAATAACAATAACAATAATAATAATAATAATATTTATTTCTACAAGTACATGTACAAGGTATACAGACCATAGCTGACATCAATGACATACTACTATATAGAAAGCCACTTGTTATGCAAACCATTTCGGGCAAATTAGGTCAGTTTTGTCCCAGGATGCGACCCACACCGGTCCACTAATACCCAGGTACCCATTTTATACTGATGGGTGAACATGGACAGCAGGTGTCTTATGGAATCACGTCCTAATGTTTTCCAGCCGTACCGGAGATTCGAACTCCGGATCTCAGTTAACTTAGCTGATTTCCCACAACAGACGCATACACACAGGGAAACTATTAGACAGAGAATATCACCAAATATAAATAAACACTGACCTTCACTCACGACTAGCACCCGACTTACCTGAGTGTTCTGGGGGTCAACACCCCCGTAGCCCGGTCCTTAACCAGGTTTCTAGGTGGATCAGAGCCTGATCAACCAGGCTGTTACTGGCTTTAGGTATCTTTTCAGCTCTCTCTTGAAGTCAGCCAGTGGTTTATTGGTAATTCCCCTTATAACTCGTGGGCAGCTGTTGAACAGTCTTGGGACCCAGACACTTACTATGTTTTCTCTTAGGGTACTAATGGCGCCTTTGCTTTTCACTGGGGGTATGTTGAACCATCTGTCCACTCATTTACTTTCGTAAGGAGTGATTTCTGTGTGTATATTTTGGACAAGTGTCTCTAGGATTTTCCAGGTGTAGATTATGAAGCCTCTCACCTGCACTCTGGTGGGTACAGTTGAAGTGACTTCAAGCATTTACAGTAATTAAGGTGTTTGACGACATTTATATGTGCAGTAAATGTTCTCTGTATATTCTCTAGATCTGCAACTTCACCTGCCTTGAATGGAGCTCATAGGGTACAGTTGCATTCCAGCCTAATGAGAAGTGATTTAAAAAGGATCATCATCGACTTGGCATCCCTTGATTTGAAGGTTCCCATTATACATCCTATCATTTTACTCCCAGATGTGATAGTGACACTGTTAAGATCCTTGAAGGTGAGATTCTCTAACATTATCACTCCCAAGTCCATCACACTATTTTCTACTCTACTGTGTGATTCGAGTTTGTAGTATACTCAGTTCTAGCAATTATTTCCTCTTGTTTTGAAAATGGAGTAGTTGATGTTTGTCCTTATTGAACATCATATTGTTTTCCAATGCCCATTGGAAAACTTGATTTATAAATGCTTGGAGATTTACCGTGTCCTTAATGTGTGGGTCCATCCTAGGACAAAACTGACCTAATTTACCTGAAGTTCTCTACATAACACACGACATTCTATACAGTAGTATGATGTCATTGGTGTTGCTAGGCCTGTATACCTTCTGCAGTGTACTTGTAGAATTAAAGATATTATTATTATTATAATTATTATATTGTTATTCCATCAACGTTGGTGTACCATACCTTCTGTTTCCTCTCTGTTGTTCTGGGGGGGGGGACCTAACAGGGTACTATGGATGAGAAGCGTGATTTATATTGGGATAGTATATTTGATTGTGGGGTTCTGAGGGTGGTTCTGTGGGTGTTTGCGCTTGTTGCTCTGCTCGACTCTGGGTGTACTCTACTGGCTCTAGCCATGTCTCTCTTACTTGTCCCTTTCGTGTCTGTGTCCTCTCTCTCATCTGCTGTCGGTCTGATCTAAATCTGTCGTGGTCCAGGAACACCCCACAGTATTTCATTGATTTCTTTAGCCATGGATTCTCCTGTTGGATCCTGTTCCTTACCATTTCTGTCTTTAAAATCAGCTTTACTAGGAGATTTCTCCCCTGCGAATACCCAACCATTCTATGAAAATATATCTCACTCATTTTCTTCTCTCCTGTTTGTTTGATGATATTTTTGGTCTCTTGATTTTCTTTCTGCCATCTTTCATTGTATGACCTCCAATCGTTTTCCTATAGCCCATGAATAAAGACTGACCTCTCCTTCTCCTCCCCCCATTGCGTTTCACTCCACTTCTCTGGTACCAATTTATACATAGCCACTGCCCCTTAATTATATCCTGTATCCCCTGGTGGCATGGTCGCAATTCTGTTTGGGGTCTGTCACTTTCTGTACATGTTTCTCTGCCCACACTTAATGCTGTCCCTGTGGTCAATATCATTCCCCTTTCATTTCTAGACCTTGCCTGGTGGCGTGATAAGGCCTCAATGTAAGTCTTACTCCTTTCCTTAATTTGGACTCCCCATTTAGTATTGGTGTACCTCTTCCAGATACCATGTCCCCTCTGGTCATTGGACCCATGTCTTGCTTCCACATGTTTACTTCCTCTTCTTGGGCCTGTATCTTGCCTTGTGGAGCTTCAGGTCACGACTCCCAATTCTCCTTCCCTGCCTCCATCCTTTTCTTCATTTTTTGCAGTAAGTTCACCAATTCTGCCTTCCCACTCTTGTTTCATCCTTTTCAGTAGCTCTTCTTTCTATTCTTCCTTTTCAGACCCATCTTCCTCTGGTCCCCTGAGTCTTCGAATTCCCCTCTGGAACACCATTTTTTATTTATAATGATGTTTTGTAGTGTGTGTGTGTGTGTGTGTGTGTGTGTGTGTGTGTGTGTGTGTGTGTGTGTGTGTGTGTGTGTGTGTGTGTGTTTGTGTTTGCATGCGTGTGCAGGTTTATGTATGTGTATGTACTTACCTAATTGTTGTTGCTGGGGTCGAGTCAAAGCTCCTGGCCCTGTCTCTTTGCTGGTTGCTGCTAGGTCCACTCTCTCCCTGCTCCATTTGCTTTGTCGCACAACTTCTTGAAGCTTTGTATAGGTCCTGCCTCCACTACATCACTGTCTAGGTTATTCCACTTACTGACAACTCTATGAATGAAGAAATACTTCCTAACATCCCTGTGACTCATCTGAGTCTTCAAATTCCAATTTTAACCAAAGTTGCTGTGTCCCATCTCTGGAACAGCCTGTCTCTGTCCAGCTTGTCAATTCCTCTCATTATTTTATATGTTGTTATATTCCCCCTGTATCTCCTGTCCTCCAGTGTCGTATGGCCGATTTGCCTTAACCTCTCCTCGTAGAACATGCCCTTTAGCTCCAGGACTAGTCACGTTACAAACCTCTGCACATTCTCTAATTTCTTGACGTGCTTGACTAGGTGAGGGTTCCATACTGGTGTTGCATACTCAGGTATGGGCCTGACATACATTGTGTATAGAGTCCTGAATAATTCCTTACCGAGGTGCCAGAATGCTGTTCCTAGGTTTGCTAATCGCCCAAATGCTGCAGCAATTATTTGGTTGATGTGCACTTCAGGAAATGCTTTCGGTATTATACTCACCCCCTCCCTAATCTGTACTCTGTCTGCGGTCTTCTATCGCCCTTCAACGATCTTTATGACTTTGCACATTGTGTGGTTAAACTCTAGGAGCCAGTTGCTGAACCAGGCCTGCAGCTTGTTCGGATACCTGTGTAGTCGTGCCTAGTTCTCATCCGACTGAATTCTCCTCAATGGCTTCACATCTTCTGCAAACAGGGACACTTCTGAGTCTATCCCTTCCGTCATGTTATTCACATATACCAGAAACAGCACCAGTCCCAGGACTGACCCCTGTGGAACCCTACTCGTCACAAGATCCCACTCTGATACCTCATCACATACCCTGTCAGGTATTCTCTGATCCATTGCAGTGCCTTCCCTGTTGTACCTGCCTGGTTCTCCAGTACACCCACTCCTCTCTCTCATTCTTGTCTTACTGCTGTCACCTTGTAGAAATTTAGTAGGTTTGTGACACAGAATTTCCTTTCCCTGAAACCGTGCTGGTTGTTGTTTACAAGCTCATTCCTTTCTCGGTATTCCCCCACTCTTCTTCTGATAATTTTCTCCGTGGCTTTGCATACATGTCAGTGACACTCGTCTGTAGTTTAATGCTTCGTGTCTGTCTCCTTTTTTAAATATTGGGACTACATTTGCTGTCTTCCATACCTCAGGTAGTCGCCCTGTTTCGATGGATGTGTTGAGGACTGATGTTAGGTGCACACAGAGTGCCCTCTGCTTCCTCTTTCAGGTATCTAGTTTACATAACAGCCTTCTCACCTCCTCCTCAGTTATATGTATTGTGTCCACCACTCCAGCTTTCTGGAGTCCTTTCTATCTACACCGTAAATACTTCTTAAATTCATTAAGCTAATCAAATACTTCTCCGTCGTTTCTCGTGATCATCCCTCCATCTTTCCTCAGCATGATTGCGTGATCCTTAACTGTTGTTTTCCTGCTGATGTGACTGTACAACAGCTTTTGGATCTGACTTGGCTTTTGCTGCTATGTCATTTTCGTATAGCCACTTGGCCTCCCTCCTTATCTGTGCATATTCATCTCTGGCTCTTCGAATATTCTCCTTATTTTCCTGGGTTCTTTTCCTTCTATACTTCTTACATTCTCTAGTGCACTTAGTTTTATCCTCTCAACACCTCTGGGTGAACCAAGGACTCATCTTCGCCTTCTCATTGTTTCTGTTGCCCTTGGGTACAAACATCTCCTCCACCTCCATGCATATCGTTGTCACATAATCCAATATATCATTTACTGATTTTCCTGCCAGTTCTCTTTCCCATTGAACCTCATGCAGGAAGTTCCTCATACCTGTGCAGTCACCTCTTTTGTAGTTTCGCTTCATTCGTCCTGCTTTCCCTGCTTGCCTCTCCAAGAGTAACTCTACTGTATATTCGAAGCTCAGGACCACGTAATCACTAGTTTCAAGGGGCCTTCCGTACGTGATGTCCTCAATGTCTGAGCTACTCAAGGTGAATACAAGATCCAGTCTTGCTGGATCGTCCCCTCATCTTTCTGGTAGTGTCCCTACCGTGTTGATGCATGAAGTGTTCCAATACCACCTTTAACATCTTAGCACCCCATGTTTCTGGGCCTTAGTGTGGCTTCAGGTTTCCCTTGTCCTTTCTTCAGTATAAAACACTCATTTTTCAAGCATCAACTTTGTATAGATCGAAGCAATGGAGCCGAACACTTCAAGACCGAAGGACTGATCACTTCATTAGCTACCTGGGGTCTACCTGGAGGGTATTCCGGGAGTCAACGTCTCCGTGGCCCAGTCTTTAACCAGGACTCCCGGTGGGTCAGGGTCTGATCAACCAGGCTGTTACTCCTGGCAGCACATAGTCCAACGTACTAACCACAGCAAAACTGATCGGTTACTGGCTTTTGGCATCTGTCCCACTCCCTCATGAAGGCAGCCAGAGGTCTATTGGTAATTCCTTTTATACCTGGTGGGAGGCTTTTGAGCAGTCTTGGTCCCCGGACATTTATTGTGTTTTCTCTTACTGTACTAATGGCGCCTCTTCAATTTACTGGGAGGGGGGCATGTAGCACTGTCTGCCGAGTCTTTTGCTTTTGTAGGGAAAGATTTCTGTGTGCAGGTTTGGACAAGTCCCTCTAGGATTTTCCAGAGGTAGATAAATGTATCTCTCTTTCCTGTGCTCCAGGTGTAGATAAGGAAGCACCTCTCTCGCCTGCATTGTTGAATTTGGTAAAAGTACCCATGTAACTGTGTGCGTTTTGCTGGTCAAGACCCCTGTGCAGAGATGCCTGGACTTCCATTAGATTGTGATTCCAATCAGTTGCTTATGATGTTTCTTACCAGGTCACCTCCACTACTTCTGCATTCGACTGAAGAATCCAGCAGGACAGGAAAACATTTCGACGATAAAAACACTCAGTTGCTGCACACATGTCTTAAATTCATTAAGACTGATAGATTTACCACCTAAAACAACACCTACACATTAATATCCTCCTCACTGAACTGATAAAGCCACTGATGTGCGAAACATCTCCACAAAAAATATACGCAAGTATTGCACATTTGTCTTTTGTAGAATAATCCAAATCTTGTTTAAAATTAATGAGAAAAAGACTTATAGAGACCTGGTTAGCAGATATCTAAAGAAATGACAATAGTGCAAATGGTACTGAAAAAACAACAATTAGAATAATTTGCTTCATATCAAAATTATCATTGAATGTCAAATGGATATACTGTTTATTTACTTTTGGTAAGGCCTACCCCTCAAGGAAGGTTCCTTGATGTTGGTGAGGGGCTCTTGATTTAGGGAATTGGATCTGTGCTCCAGTTCCTTGAATTAAGCCTTAATGACTTCCACATCCCCCCCAGGCGCTGTATAATCCTCCGGGTTTAGCGCTACCCCCTTGATTATAATAATAATAATGGTAAGGCCTAGTATAAATGATATTGCTAAATTTTTAAAAATAAGGTATTTAAAATTCAAATTCAATTTTTTTCCATTATTTATACAGAAATATGTGACATTTAAATGAAAACAGAAAAATAGCCCTTCATTATACAGAACATTTCGCCCAATAAACATTTAATGTATATATTTAAGGTTTAAGGGTATTAGATGTATAAAAATAAGCTTGAATAGTGAGTATATAATGAATGTATATACAGTGGAACCTCGGTTTTCGAACTTAACACATTCCAGAATTGGTTCTAAAACTAAAACGTGCGAAAACAGAATCAATTTTTCCCATAATAATGTAAATACAATTAAACCGTTCCAGACACCCAAAAATATTCACAAAAAATTAATTTCGTTGTTGGTGATTATAAAAAAAATACTCGATTTATTTTAGTAAGGTTACAGGTATAATTTTTTTTTACATTAGACTACATTTAGTTCAAGAATATGAATTCTTAAAGCAGCGACTATTCACAGTAATAGTTAATATTTTAATTTTCAAAAATATATTTCATCTGGAAAATAACTAAATCAGCGGAAAATGGAGATGCTGAATTTGAGAATGAAAATTTGGTACGTGTTTACAATGGTATTACTTAATAACAAACAAAAATGCTTTCTTGCATATCCTAGATTATGAATTCTAGTGAATTTAATCCTAGATTATGAATGTCAGTGAATCAGTATAAGAATAAATAGTTTTGTACATATTTGAGGGTAAAAAAAAAAAAATTCCGCATTGTTAATTGTTAAAAGGCAGATAGTGAGGCTTTTGAGTTGGGAGTTCCAAATTTTGGGGCCTTTTATGCACTTTGAGTTTTGCAGAAGTTTAGTTAGAGTAAATGAAGAAAAGGATAAACGAAAGCTAAGTAAACTGAATTTGCACTCAGACAAAACTTTTAAACATGGATAAATAAAGAGATTAACATTACCGTGTTGCTAATTTCCAACAAAATTAGGTTGAACACTAGTGTTGGGGGTTGGGTACGAGATAAACCTGCCTATCATGGGCCCGTAGACTATTGATATGTAGATGACACACACATCTGAATCAAGTGGGAATTTTATTGAGTCATTTCGCTTGCACAACAGACATTATCAGTCTAATACAGAAGAATAAAGAGCCAGTGGAAGTAGTGAGAAGCAGCGGTTGCAGACACACTCACATGTAGGAGGGGGTAACTATCTGCAATAGGTCAGCTTAAGGTGAACCACAACCTAAGCACTGGGGTTGTAAATGTTGTAGAGAGACGTAGAGGCTGATGGTGCTACATGTGAAGGCTCAGTATATATAGAAGATGACAGGGCCTATGAGACGGGGGATCAGCCGGTACATTGGTCAGGGCTTGGCTATGAATCTCTGAAGGGGCCCACCATAACCACATGAATCTCTGAAGGGGCCCCCATAACCATATGAATCTCTGAAGGGGTCCCATAATATGAATCTCTGAAGGGGCCCCCTAAAACCATATGAATCTCTGAAGGGGCCCCATAGCCATATGAAACTCTGAAGGGGCCCCCATAACCATATGAATCTCCAAAGGGGTCCCAACAGCCACATGAATCTCTGACAGGCCCCCATAACCATATGAATCTCTGACGGGCCCCCATAACCATATGAATCTCTAAAAGGGCCCAATAACCATATGAATCTCTGAAGAGGCCCCCATAGCCATTTGAATCTCTGAAGGGGCCACATAGCCATATGAATCTCTGAAGGGGCCCCCATAACCATATGAATCTCCAAAGGGGTCCCAATAGCCATATGAATCATTGACAGGCCCCCATAACCATATGAATCTCTGATGGGCCCCCATAACCATATGAATCTCTAAAAGGGCCCAATAACCATATGAATCTCTGAAGGGGCCCCCATAACCATATGAATCTCCAAAGGGGTCCCAATAGCCATATGAATCATTGACAGGCCCCCATAACCATATGAATCTCTGACGGGCCCCTATAACCATATGAATCTCTGATGGGCTTCCATAACCATATGAATCTCTGACGGGCCCCCATAACCATATGAATCTCTAAGGGGCCCCATAACCATATGAATCTCTGAAGGGCCCCATAACCATATGAATCTCTGAAGGGCCCCCATAACCACATGAATCTCTGAAGGGGCCCCCATAACCATATGAATCTCTGAAGGGCCCCATAACCATATGAATCTCTAAAGGGGCCCCCATAACCATATGAATCTCTGAAGGGGCCCCCAATAATCATATGAATCTCTGAAGGGGTCCCCATAACCATATAAATCTCTGAAGGGGTCCACATAACCATATGAATCCGTGAACTGCCCCCATAACCATATGAGTCTTTGAATGGCCCCCATAACCATTTGAATCTCTAAAGGGGTCCCCATAACCATTTGAATCTCTGAAGGGGTCCCCATAACCATATGAATCTCTAAAGAGGCCCCCATAAGCATATGAATCTCTGAAGGGCCCCAATAACCATATGAATCTCTGAAGGGCCTCCATAACCATATGAATCTCTGAAGGGCCTCCATAACCATATGAATCTCTGAAGGGCCCCAATAACCATATGAATCTCTAAAGAGGCCTCATAAGCATATGAATCTCTAAAGGGGTTCTCATAACCATATGAATCTCTGAAGGACCCCAATAACCATATGAATCTCTGAAGGGCCCCAATAACCATGTGAATCTCTAAAGAGGCCCCCATAAACATATGAATCTCTGAAGGGGTTCTCATAACCATATGAATCTCTAAAGGGTCCCAATAACCATATGAATCTCTGAAGAGCCCCATAACCATATGAATCTCTGAAGGGCCCCCATAACCATATGAATCTCTGAAGGGGCCCCCATAGCCATATGAATCTCTGAAGGGCCCCATAGCCATATGAATCTCTAAAGGGGCTCCCATAACCATACGAATCTCCGATAGGGCCCCCAAAAATCATATGAATCTCTGAAGGGGTCCCCATAACTATATAAATCTCTGAAGGGGTCCACATAACCATATGAATCTGTGAACTGCTCCCATAACCATATGAGTCTTTGAAGGGCCCCCATAACCATTTGATTCTCTAAAGGGGTCCCCATAACCATTTGAATCTCTGAGGGGGTCCCCATAACCATATGAATCTCTAAAGAGGCCCCATAAGCATATGAATCTCTGAAGGGGTTCTCATAACCATATGAATCTCTGAAGGGCCCCAATAGCCATATGAATCTCTGAAGGGCCCCAATAGCCATATGAATCTCTGAAGGGCCCCAATAGCCATATGAATCTCTGAAGGGCCCCCATAACCATGGCGTTTTATTTTGTTTTTTTTTTTTTTTTTTTTTTTTTTCGGTAAGTTCAACTATTTTAAGTTTATTTATGAAAATAAACTTAAATCTTAGCTTCACAGGGACTGATTTTCTTAGCTGCTTCTCTGACCATCCAGTATTTCATTCGTGTTTATGTTGTGACCGTTCCTTCTCTATTCCGGTTTAAATCTTCATGTTATTTGTTTCCTCTAGAAACACCTGTTCTGATATGTTTATAAACAAGAGAAAACTGACTGCTACTCTATATGCTCTTGACTTTAGATATTTTTTTAATTTGCTGTAATGCCTGTCCTGGTTTTCCTGCCTCGTACTCTATGTTTTGGTTACGTTTCTATACACAGTATAGTGGTAACAGTTGTGTTGTAATCCAAGAGTATTAATTCTTACTTAATCTTGATTTACTTACCAGCTAGAAGCTCCATTATCCCATTCATCGTTTTTATTTCCCATTCGAATTTAAGTTTTACTGAATCAAGTAATACTGGAAGTCTTGCAAATCTTCCTTTCGTAATCTTGCTCCGTCTGCTGTGTGCTCTTTTTATTTACTTCCAGTGGATATTTGTATCTCAGATGTGTGTGGTTGGTTGGTATCACCCAGGACCTTCACACTGACCAGGGGTTCACAAGACCAGGGGGGTCCAGGGATCACCCAGGACCTTCACACTGACCAGGGGTTCACAAGACCAGGGGGGTCCAGGGATCACCCAGGACCTTCACACTGACCAGGGGTTCACAAGACCAGGGGGGTCCAGGGATCACCCAGGACCTTCACACTGACCAGGGGTTCACAAGACCAGGGGGGTCCAGGGATCACCCAGGACCTTCACACTGACCAGGGGTTCACAAGACCAGGGGGGTCCAGGGATCACCCAGGACCTTCACACTGACCAGGGGGGTCCAGGGATCACCCAGGACCTTCACACTGACCAGGGGTTCACAAGACCAGGGGGGTCCAGGGATCACCCAGGACCTTCACACTGACCAGGGGTTCACAAGACCAGGGGGGTCCAGGGGTTCACAAACTCTTCAGCTCGTCGACCCCTTCATAAAGTTTCAGATTGTTCATCTTCCCCCAAATATTTATTATATGAAAATAATTTAATAAATATTATTTTAACTAATAGTAATGCGAATAATAATAGACAATAATACCCAGACATTTATCGACCCCTTTGGCAGTCCCATCGGCTCTTAGGGGCCGATATTGACCACTTTAGGGAACCCTAACATAGACTCGCTATTAAATGTTTTTAAAATAGAGACCAATTAACTGATAATTGGCCCTTGCCAGCATGTCCCTGACATGTTGTTGATGTGTTGTCAGCCATTTTAATTGTTGTAGTGCAAAAATAAAGCCCAATTATATTTAGATAATAATTATTTTGGCGAACTATTTTTAAATCTTCAAGAGAATTAGAGGAGACTGCAATTGAAGGCTAACCTCTCCTTTCTTGGATCCAAACACAATCGAAGGCATTGCATAAATTTTAGTTTCCAAAAAAGTATAATAATAATAATAATAATAATAATATTAACAATATAAATGAAAATAATAGCTATTGTCATGTAGGTGTAACTGGTGGTAGTAATGGAAGAAGTCTTGGTGGTGGAGACAGTTACAGTTGTACTGGGAGCAGTGCAACTGCTTGTGGTAGTATTAATGGTGGTGATAGTAGTTGGTGAGGTATTGTTGATGGTAATAGTGGTGGAAGCTGAGGCTTTAATGGTGGTGTAAGGTGGTGGCTGTGGAAATCTTTGTGGTGTTATTGGTAAGTGGTGGTTGTGCTGACTGCAGGAATGGCAATGATGGTCATTTGTGATGAATGGTTTGAAAAACCGACAAGTTGAAGATTGAGACACTTATGCAGCATATGGGAATCTTTATTCAGGAAACGTTTCGCCACACAGTGGCTTCATCAGTCCAATACAAAGAGGAAGGCGTAAGGAGAGGAGGAGTATAAGGTAATCACTCCCTCAGCCTGGAGTCGATGTGTTCAGTCCATCATTGTTTTGAAGGTGCAGAGTGGTAGTAAACAATAGTGACTTTCTCTCAAGTGTGAACGCTCTCTCCTACGATACTAATTTAACAGTACACTAAGTAAATATTCCAAGAGCGCAGCTACAAAAATTACTAATTTATATTAATATAGTTAACTGCTAAAATTTCAGAGGAACTTCAAATAAGAATCGTAAGAGGCTTAATATAATATTTACAGTCAAGTATGATTAGAAGAGGATATTCTGATGTTGTGTCAAAACATACCTCACTGAATTATTTACTGCAGAGAGTCAGACTAGTAATTTTGACATCGCTACTTGGGATACATTCATTTAATGAAAAAATTATTATGGTATATAAACAGGCGATATTGTTAAGCATTTCAAATCTCTTTCGTTGCCCACTGCACGTGGCAGGATATGACGAAATAACTTTCAAAGCGAGTTTGGTGCCCGGGGGTATGGGGAAACATCGTCTGGCTCAGGCTGGATGCCCATGCTTATCTTGGGTCTAGCTCATTGCTAAAATACTGTGGACTCTGATACAGAGTTAGCAGGTTCGAGTCCTTCTGTGAACGTAGAAATAATGTTATATATATATATATATATATATATATATATATATATATATATATATATATATATATATATATATATATATATATATATATATATATATATATATATGTGTATATATAAACACTGATCTCTGGCTGAAGGAGACTCGAACCTACGAACCTTGGAACAAGGTACGCAGTACTTTATCAATCTACCCACACTGGACCAATACCTTGGAGTCCAGCTTGCGCTAGACTTTGATCCAAGGCAGCCAGCTTTCAGGGAGAAGGCTTACAGCTTTTCATCTCATCTCCTGCATGCATCAGCCTTACTGGAGATATTAACAATGCAAGGAACTCGCAAGAGCAGAGAGATCAGTGTTTGTGTATATTTCGCCTGCTCTTGCGAATTCCCTGCATTGTTAATATCTCTAGTAAGGCTGATGCATGCAGGGGATGAGATGAAAAGCTGTAAGCCTTCTCCCTGAAAGCTGGCTGCCTTGGATCAAAGTCTAGCGCACTGTGAAACAAAAACCTGTAACTGTTTTGCATGATGGTAGGATTGCTGGTTTCTTTTTCTGTCTCATAAACACGCTAGATAACAGGGATATCTTGCTACTCCTACTTACACTTTGGTCACACTTCACAGACACGCACATGCATATATATATATACATACATCTAGGTTTCTCTCCTTTTTCTAAATAGCTCTTGTTCTTTTTTATTTCTTCTATTGTCCATGGGGAAGTGGAAAAGAATCTTTCCTCCGTAAGCCATGCGTGTCGTATGAGGCGACTAAAATGCCGGGAGCAATGGGCTAGTAACACCTTCTCCTGTATACATTTACTAAAAAAGAGAAGAAGAAAAACTTTATAAAACTGGGATGCTTAAATGTGCGTGGATGTAGTGCGGATGACAAGAAACAGATGATTGCTGATGTTATGAATGAAAAGAAGTTGGATGTCCTGGCTCTAAGCGAAACAAAGCTGAAGGGGGTAGGAGAGTTTCAGTGGGGGGAAATAAATGGGATTAAATCTGGAGTATCTGAGAGAGTTAGAGCAAAGGAAGGGGTAGCAGTAATGTTAAATGATCAGTTATGGAAGGAGAAAAGAGAATATGAATGTGTAAATTCAAGAATTATGTGGATTAAAGTAAAGGTTGGATGCGAGAAGTGGGTCATAATAAGCGTGTATGCACCTGGAGAAGAGAGGAATGCAGAGGAGAGAGAGAGATTTTGGGAGATGTTAAGTGAATGTATAGGAGCCTTTGAACCAAGTGAGAGAGTAATTGTGGTAGGGGACCTGAATGCTAAAGTAGGAGAAACTTTTAGAGAGGGTGTGGTAGGTAAGTTTGGGGTGCCAGGTGTAAATGATAATGGGAGCCCTTTGATTTAACTTTATATAGAAAGGGGTTTAGTTATAGGTAATACATATTTTAAGAAAAAGAGGATAAATAAGTATACACGATATGATGTAGGGCGAAATGACAGTAGTTTGTTGGATTATGTATTGGTAGATAAAAGACTGTTGAGTAGACTTCAGGATGTACATGTTTATAGAGGGGCCACAGATATATCAGATCACTTTCTAGTTGTAGCTACACTGAGAGTAAAAGGTAGATGGGATACAAGGAGAATAGAAGCATCAGGGAAGAGAGAGGTGAAGGTTTATAAACTAAAAGAGGAGGCAGTTAGGGTAAGATATAAACAGCTATTGGAGGATAGATGGGCTAATGAGAGCATAGGCAATGGGGTTGAAGAGGTATGGGGTAGGTTTAAAAATGTAGTGTTAGAGTGTTCAGCAGAAGTTTGTGGTTACAGGAAAGTGGGTGCAGGAGGGAAGAGGAGCGATTGGTGGAATGATGATGTAAAGAGAGTAGTAAGGGAGAAAAAGTTAGCATATGAGAAGTTTTTACAAAGTAGAAGTGATGCAAGGAGGGAAGAGTATATGGAGAAAAAGAGAGAGGTTAAGAGAGTGGTGAAGCAATGTAAAAAGAGAGCAAATGAGAGAGTGGGTGAGATGTTATCAACAAATTTTGTTGAAAATAAGAAAAAGTTTTGGAGTGAGATTAACAAGTTAGGAAAGCCTAGAGAACAAATGGATTTGTCAGTTAAAAATAGGAGAGGAGAGTTATTAAATGGAGAGTTAGAGGTATTGGGAAGATGGAGGGAATATTTTGAGGAATTGTTAAATGTTGATGAAGATAGGGAAGCTGTGATTTCGTGTATAGGGCAAGGAGGAATAACATCTTGTAGGAGTGAGGAAGAGCCAGTTGTGAGTGTGGGGGAAGTTCGTGAGGCAGTAGGTAAAATGAAAGGGGGTAAGGCAGCTGGGATTGATGGGATAAAGATAGAAATGTTAAAAGCAGGTGGGGATATAGTTTTGGAGTGGTTGGTGCAATTATTTAATAAATGTATGGAAGAGGGTAAGGTACCTAGGGATTGGCAGAGAGCATGCATAGTTCCTTTGTATAAAGGCAAAGGGGATAAAAGAGAGTGCAAAAATTATAGGGGGATAAGTCTGTTGAGTGTACCTGGTAAAGTGTATGGTAGAGTTATAATTGAAAGAATTAAGAGTAAGACGGAGAATAGGATAGCAGATGAACAAGGAGGCTTTAGGAAAGGTAGGGGGTGTGTGGACCAGGTGTTTACAGTGAAACATATAAGTGAACAGTATTTAGATAAGGCTAAAGAGGTCTTTGTGGCATTTATGGATTTGGAAAAGGCGTATGACAGGGTGGATAGGGGAACAATGTGGCAGATGTTGCAAGTGTATGGTGTAGGAGGTAGGTTACTGAAAGCAGTGAAGAGTTTTTACGAGGATAGTGAGGCTCAAGTTAGAGTATGTAGGAAAGAGGGAAATTTTTTCCCAGTAAAAGTAGGCCTTAGACAAGGATGTGTGATGTCACCGTGGTTGTTTAATATATTTATCGATGGGGTTGTAAGAGAAGTATATGCGAGGGTCTTGGCAAGAGGTGTGGAGTTAAAAGATAAAGAATCACACACAAAGTGGGAGTTGTCACAGCTGCTCTTTGCTGATGACACTGTGCTCTTGGGAGATTCTGAAGAGAAGCTGCAGAGATTGGTGGATGAATTTGGTAGGGTGTGCAAAAGAAGAAAATTAAAGGTGAATACAGGAAAGAGTAAGGTTATGAGGATAACAAAAAGATTAGGTGATGAAAGATTGAATATCAGATTGGAGGGAGAGAGTATGGAGGAGGTGAACGTATTCAGATATTTGGGAGTGGACGTGTCAGCGGATGGGTCTATGAAAGATGAGGTGAATCATAGAATTGATGAGGGAAAAAGAGTGAGTGGTGCACTTAGGAGTCTGTGGAGACAAAGAACTTTGTCCTTGGAGGCAAAGAGGGGAATGTATGAGAGTATAGTTTTACCAACGCTCTTATATGGGTGTGAAGCGTGGGTGATGAATGTTGCAGCGAGGAGAAGGCTGGAGGCAGTGGAGATGTCATGTCTGAGGGCAATGTGTGGTGTGAATATAATGCAGAGAATTCGTAGTTTGGAAGTTAGGAGGAGGTGCGGGATTACCAAAACTGTTGTCCAGAGGGCTGAGGAAGGGTTGTTGAGGTGGTTCGGACATGTAGAGAGAATGGAGCGAAACAGAATGACTTCAAGAGTGTATCAGTCTGTAGTGGAAGGAAGGCGGGGTAGGGGTCGGCCTAGGAAGGGTTGGAGGGAGGGGGTAAAGGAGGTTTTGTGTGCGAGGGGCTTGGACTTCCAGCAGGCATGCGTGAGCGTGTTTGATAGGAGTGAATGGAGACAAATGGTTTTTAATACTTGACGTGCTGTTGGAGTGTGAGCAAAGTAACATTTATGAAGGGATTCAGGGAAACCGGCAGGCCGGACTTGAGTCCTGGAGATGGAAAGTAAAGTGCCTGCACTCTGAAGGAGGGGTGTTAATGTTGCAGTTTAAAAACTGTAGTGTAAAGCACCCTTCTGGCAAGACAGTGATGGAGTGAATGATGGTGAAAGTTTTTCTTTTTCGGGCCACCCTGCCTTGGTGGGAATCGGCCAGTGTGATAATAAAATATATATATATATATATATATATATATATATATATATATATACATATATATATATATATATATATATATATATATATATATATATATATATATATATATATGCAATAAGATCACAGTAAACAGGTGATTTCAGAATATGCAAAACAACCACTCTGAAAGAATAGAGAAATTCCAAGCGCTTTCGTGACTACTCACGTTATCAAGGATAATGTGAGTAGTCACGAAAGTGCTTGGAATTTCTCTATTCTTTCAGAGTGGTTGTTTTGCATATATATATATATATATATATATATATATATATGTGTGTGTGTGTGTGTGTGTGTACTCATCTAGTTGAGGTTGCAGGGGTCGAGTCCAAGCTCCTGGCCCCGTCTCTTCACTGGTCGCTACTAGGTCACTCTCACTGAACCGTGAGCTTTATGATACCTCTGCTTAAAGATATGTATGGATCCTGCCTCCACTACGTCGCTTCCCAAACTACTCCACTTCCTGATTACTCTGTGGCTGAAGAAACACTTCCTGACATTCCTGTGATTCATCTGTGTCTTCAACTTCCAACTGTGTCCCCTTGTTACTGTGTCCCATCTCTGGAACATCCTGTTTTTTGTCCACCTTGTCTATTCCTCTCAGTATTTTGTATGTCGTTATCATGTTCCCCCTATCTCTCCTGTCCTCCAGTGTCGTCAGGTCGATTTCCTTTAACCTCTCCTCGTAGGACATACCCCTTAGCTCTGGGACTAGTCTTGTTGCAAACCTTTGCACTTTCTCTAGTTTCTTTACGTGCTTGGCTAGGTGTGGGTTCCAAACTGGTGCCGCATACTCCAATATGGGCCTAACGTACACGGTGTACAGTGTCCTGAACGACTCCTTATTAAGATGTCGGAATGCTGTTCTGAGGTTTGCTAGGCGCCCATATGTTGCAGCAGTTATTTGGTTGATGTGCGCTTCAGGAGATGTGCCTGGTGTTATACTCACCCCAAGATCTTTTTCCTTGAGTGAGGTTTGTAGTCTCTGGCCCCCTAGACTGTACTCCGTCTGCGGTCTTGTTTGCCCTTCCCCAATCTTCATGACTTTGCACTTAATCGGGTTGAACTCCAGGAGCCAGTTGCTGGACCAGGTCTGCAACCTGTCCAGATGCCTTTGTAGTTCTGCCTGGTGTTCGATCGAATGAATTCTCCTCATCAACTTCACGTCATCTGCAAACAGAGACACTTCGGAGTCTGTTCCTTAACGAGGAGCTGATCAAAATATCGACTTGGATGACAGCCAATAAACTTACGCTTAACACTGACAAAACCTACTATATTATGTTTGGTAGCAGAGCAGGAGATGCACAAATTAACATTAAGATCGACAACACTCTCATTACCAGACATAATGAGGGCAAATTCCTAGGCCTATACCTTGACAACAACCTGAATTTCAGCACATCCAACACATAACCAAAAAAGTATCCAAAACGGTTGGGATCCTCTCCAAGATACGATACTACGTGCCGCAAAATGCCCTTCTCACACTATACCACTCACTTATTTATCCATACCTCACCTATGCTATTTGTGCTTGGGGATCAACTGCAGCAACACACCTAAAGCCAATAATAACCCAACAAAAAGCTGCAGTAAGAATAATCACTAAATCCCATCCCGGGCAACACCCCCCCCCACTCTTCATAGATCTAAACTTACTCCCTGTTCAGTACATCCACACTTACTACTGTGCAATCTACATCTACAGGACCTTAAACTCCAATATCAACCTTGACCTAAAACGCTTTCTTGATAGTTGTGACAGAACCCACAGGCATAACACCAGACACAAACATCTCTACGACATTCCCCGTGTCCGACTAAACCTTTACAAAAATTCAATGTATGTCAAAGGCCCTAAAATCTGGAACACCCTACCTGAGAACTCTAGAACTGCAGACACATTCATCACCTTCAAAACTACCATTAGAAAACATCTTATCTCCCTGATACACCCTGTCAACTAACTACATGAATACCACCTGGTGGTTCACACTTACACTCACTCACCCATTTGGCCATAAACAGAAATATTAATCTCAATCTTAAAATAATGAATCCTATGATACTCCAATACTGAAACTATGTACTGTGCCAAAACAAAAGCATTCACATTGCTAAACTCACAAACTAGTATTTAGTCACTTAGGCATAATACCAACTTACCTCATAATTTGTAATATTTTAAAATAAAGAATTAAACTAAGTCTGCCCGAAATGCCTAGCCATGATAGGCGTTCTAGTGGTACACTTTGTAATCATTATTTAACTACATGTAAACCACACAACAACCAAATTCTGTAAATTTAACATTGTAATCTTTATAGAGAATAAAAACTTTGAATAAAAACTTTCGTCATGTCGTTCACAAATACCAAAAACAGCACTGGTCCTAGGTCTGACCCCTGTGGGACCCCGCTGGTTACAGGTGCCCACTCTGACACCTCGCCACGTACTATGACTCCCTGCTGTCTTCCTGACAAGTATTCCCTGATCCATTGTAGTGCCTTCCCTGTTATCCTGCCTGCGTGTGTGTGTGTGTGTGTGTGAGGGTGGTTTCTGTTTATTCAAAATAAGGGCTGCTAATGGTTAATAGGCTGTATGTGCATGTGCGTGCATGCATGTGTGTGTGTGTAACTTCGTTTACGTATACACACTGTCTATGTGTGCGTTAAATTACTCTGTTGGTTCCAGAAAACTCTTTGTCATGCATTATTATTGTCCTAGGTTTTTATAATACTAGCTGCAACAAGGCCTAAAAGCACCTATTTAGCAGCATGGTCCCTCTATTTTAGTCTATATGTGTGTTTACTAGCAGTTTTCTCTGACAAACCATACCACGGGTGGGTTTGAACCCGCCATCAGAGAGTCTCAAAACTCCAGGCCGTCGCGGGTTCAAACCCCACCCGTGGTATGGTTTGGTTGCAATCGTGTCATTACGATTTCGTGAGTCAGTTTTCTCTGACCTTAGCACATGTGCACACGTCGTCGAAAGAGGTTACGTGTGGATCTGGTAGCGGTGGGATGAAAGATAAGACTTCGGAGGCTTCTTACTTTATTTGGGTTCGTGGTACACATGTACTGTGTTTAAGTGCACTGGCGAGACCCAGAGGGCCATGCTCGCGAGGGAGAGAGGAGTGGAAGCTGTTGACTCTAGGATGATTTGGCAGCAAGTGAGAACGAGGCAGGCCTGGGTATGCTTACCTAGAGGCCTGCTCTATAGTGGAAACTTTGGAAATTAACCAGGTAGGCTTAATATCTACATTGTGCTCGGCCACCTACCCATGGTCGTCCTCGACCATGCTTAACTGAAAAAAACCTCGGTCTCTCACAAGAACAAGGCACAGAACGCAAATAAAAACATATATATATGTGGACATGGACCAAAAAAAAAGGTAGGGTGTGCTAAACATTGTAGTCCAAGGCAGTGAATGTCGGTGGTGTCACTGCATGCCTTCCTACATCTGGACAGATAATGCAACACAGGAGATATCGCTGCAGCTGAACTATGACGTAACAGGGCATGGTCTCCTCTGGAACAGTGAAGCAGTCATCGTAGAAGTTGGTGCAGGGTTCACTCATCCTCGGGCACAACCTGCTGGTGCCCTCGAGTGAGGCATCGTGAGTACTCGGCGACTGGGCAGGACTTCTTCTGGCAAGTGACTCAGGAGGACATTTCTCGACTGGTACTGTCGCTGGGCAGTCACTGCTAGCTAGAGTGGAACGAGTTATGGCAGAGACGATTCAGGCTAAAGATCTGGGAGTCATAGCAGTATACGCCCTAACTGGAGTGAGCAGGCTAGCAGTCGAAGTGACACCATACTTTTTGCAGGCTTCTCCCTGAATCTGTGACACAAGTCAGACAGTTGCCTGCCAACAGGGCTACTGCGGCTTAACGATATCATCCTCATGACAGAGTTGGAGTCATAGCAGAGAGTAGTCTAAACATCCTCAGACTGGCTTTCTACATATAACTGCACTCTGATGGTCAGGAGGTGGAGTAAAACGAGTCTCAACTGGGAGTCGTGGTAGGTGCAGCTCAGACATCTACAAACTCGTGGCTTCGAGTGACCTCGTGCACTCGTATACATAGCCCTGGCAAAGAATTTACACTTAATTCCTAGAAAAACAGCAGAGAGGGTGTGAGAGCATAATTGTGTATGGTGGTGGTGAGATGAGCATGAGTGGTGTGAGGCAAGGTCCGTATGGTAGAGCCACGACCATGCGCCTACCCTCCTCACAAATGAACACCTGGAAGACAGTGCAGATTCTGTCAAGTGGATGCAGAATACGCCACAAACTGAACTCTGACTTGCTGAAATACCCGTTACGAGCTGACAACAGTAGAAACATATAGCTGATGATGAACACGTGACTGAAGAACAGCGTGGGATGCTGTAAAGACCCAGGTGATGTCATGAAGATTTCTTGAGAGAAATTCAGCAAATTTTGGCCTGGATAATGGACCCATCTCGTCCAAGTAGGGGCCCAATACTGAATGTTCTCGACTTTGATTTGGCATAAGAAAAAAATATTTTGGGTTTCTTTCAATTTCATTTATGGCTTTTAGTTCTTCCCGCGATTCTTGTCTTCTGTAAGATTCCTTTCACTTTAGTTCGATGTTTTCTATTTTTCTGACCAGTAATCCCCTTCAAATTTCAGATATATTGGCCTCTTTTAGCCGCTCTGTTATTCTTTGCTTTCACCTGTATAGGGAGCGCCTTTCTCTTTCTAGTTTACATCTCTTCTTTTCCCTTAAAGGAATATGCCTTGAGCATACCTGGAGCACCACAGAGTTAATTTGTTCTAGACATAGATTTGGATTCGTGTTGCTTAGACTGTCCTCCCAGTTTATATCATTTATGACCTGGTTGACTTGGTCCCACCTTACGTTTATATTATTGAAGTTGAATTTGGTGAAGGCTCCCTCGTGACTGATCACATTTTGTTGGTCTGGAGCCCCACACATACATGTCTGAACCTCTATTAGGTTGTGATTTGAGTATATTGTTTTTGATAAGGTAATATTTCGTATCAGATCATCATTGTTAGTGAAGATGAGGTCCAGTGTATTCTCCAGTCTTGGTGGCTCTATTATTTGCTGGTTTAAGGTGAATTTCGCGCAGATATTTAAAAGCTCGTGTGTGTGCGAGTTTTCACCTTAGTTGTTTCCTGGGGTTATCTCTGCTACAGCATTATTTACTACATTCCTCCCTTTAAGGTGTCTTAGGTTGACATCCCCCAGGAACAAGATGTTTAAGGCAGGAGCTGGAAGACAGTGGTGTATTTTCAAAACAGTGGTCACAGACCGGACCGCGGGGGCGTTGACCCCCGGAACTCTCTCCAGGTAATCTCTCCAGGTATATTCAAAGGCTGTTCGTAGAATTGTTAGAAAGTTACATTTGGAGGCTTGTATACAATTACAATGACTAGGTATTGTTTCTCGATCTTTACTGCCAAAACAAACTACGTTATTTGAGGTGTTTAGTAGCATATAAGTGACTATGATGTACATGCCAACCACAACCCCCATTTGCCTGTTCACTCTGTTGAATATGTATAGGTTCTAACCCGGGATCCATAATTCATTGTGGGTCTTTGTGAAATCCTCGAACATTGTGTTTGACTGTCAACAGTCCACTGATTAAAAGTATTTTGTTATTCATTGCTGGCTTCAGACCATGTATATTTGCAAAGATGAATGTCGTCGTATTGGTGGTATGGGGGGGGGGAAGCGGTACTTTTTTTAATACATGTCAGTGACACTGGTCTGTAGTTTCATGCTGCGTGTTTGTCTACTTTTTTGATAATTGGGGCTATATTTGTTGTCTTCCATACCTCAGGTAGTCGCACTGTTTCGATAGATTTGTTCAAGATTGTTGTTAGTGGTACACATAGCACCTCTGCTCCTTTCTCAGGACCCATGGAGACATGTTATCCGGCCCCATCACCTTTGAGGTATCTAGTGTGTGTGTGTGTGTGTGTGTACTCACCTATTTGTGGTTGCAGGGGTCGAGTCTTAGCTCCTGGCCCCGCCTCTTCACCGGTTGCTACTGGGTCCTCTCTCTCCCCGCTCCATGAGCTTTATCAAACCTCGTCTTAAAACTGTGTATGGTTCCTGCCTCCACTACGTCATTTTCTAGGCTATTCCAATGCCTTACAACTCTATGACTGAAGAAATACTTCCTAATATCTCTCTGACTCATTTGCGTCTTCAACTTCCAATTGTGGCCTCTTGTTTCTGTGTCCCCTCCCTGGAACATCCTGTCTTTGTCCACCTTGTCTATTCCACGCAGTATTTTATATGTCGTTATCATGTCTCCCCTGACCCTCCTGTCCTCCAGTGTCGTCAGGCCGATTTCCCTTAATCTTTCTTCATAGGACATTCCCCTTAGCTCTGGAACTAACCTTGTGGCAAACCTTTGTACTTTCTCTAGTTTCTTGACGTGCTTTATCAAGTGCGGGTTCCAAACAGGTGCTGCATACTCCAGTATGGGCCTGACATACACGGTGTACAGTGTCTTGAACGATTCCTTACTAAGGTATCGAAATGCTGTTCTCAGGTTTGCCAGGCGCCCATATGCTGCAACAGTTATCTGATTGATGTGTGCTTCCGGAGACATGCTCGGTGTTATACTCACCCCAAGATCTTTCTCCTTGAGTGAGGTTTGCAGTCTTTGGCCACCTAGCCTATACTCTGTGGTCTTCTGTGCCCTTCCCCTATCTTCATGACTTTGCATTTGGCAGGATTAAATTCGAGAAGCCATTTGCTGGACCAGGTGTTCAGTCTGTCCAGGTCTCTTTGAAGTCCTGCCTCGTCCTCATCAGATTTAATTCTCCTCATTAACTTCACATCATCTGCAAACAGGGACACTTCTGAGTCTAAACCTTCCATCATGTCGTTCACATATACCAAAAATAGCACTGGTCCAAGGACCGACCCCTGTGGGACCCCGCTCGTCACAGGTGCCCACTGTGATACATCATTACGTACCATGACTCGTTGTTGCCTCCCTGTCAGGTATTCTCTGATCCATTGCAGTGCCCTTCCTGTTATATGCGCCTGATGCTCTAACGTGTGTGTGTGTGTGTGTGTGTACTCACCTAGTTGTACTCACCTAGTTGAGGTTGCGGGGGTCGAGTCCGAGCTCCTGGCCCCGCCTCTTCACTGATCGCTACTAGGTCACTCTCCCTGAGCCGTGAGCTTTATCATACCTCTGCTTAAAGCTATGTATGGATCCTGCCTCCACTACATCGCTTCCCAAACTATTCCACTTACTGACTACTCTGTGGCTGAAGAAATACTTCCTAACATCCCTGTGATTCATCTGTGTCTTCAGCTTCCAACTGTGTCCCCTTGTTACTGTGTCCAATCTCTGGAACATCCTGTCTTTGTCCACCTTGTCAATTCCTCTCAGTATTTTGTATGTCGTTATCTTGTCCCCCCTATCTCTCCTGTCCTCCAGTGTCGTCAGGTTGATTTCCCTTAACCTCTCCTCGTAGGACATACCTCTTAGCTCTGGGACTAGTCTTGTTGCAAACCTTTGCACTTTCTCTAGTTTCTTCACGTGCTTGGCTAGGTGTGGGTTCCAAACTGGTGCCGCATACTCCAATATGGGCCTAACATACACGGTGTACAGGGTCCTGAATGATTCCTTATTAAGATGTCGGAATGCTGTTCTGAGGTTTGCTAGGCGCCCATATGCTGCAGCAGTTATTTGGTTGATGTGCGCTTCAGGAGATGTGCCTGGTGTTATACTCACCCCAAGATCTTTTTCCTTGAGTGAGGTTTGTAGTCTCTGACCCCCTAGACTGTACTCCGTCTGCGGCCTTCTTTGCCCTTCCCCAATCTTCATGACTTTGCACTTGGTGGGATTGAACTCCAGGAGCCAATTGCTGGACCAGGTCTGCAGCCTGTCCAGATCCCTTTGTAGTTCTGCATGGTCTTCGATCGAGTGAATTCTTCTCATCAACTTCACGTCATCTGCAAACAGGGACACCTCAGAGTCTATTCCTTCCGTCATGTTCACAAATACCAGAAACAGCACTGGTCCTAGGACTGACCCCTGCGGGACCCCGCTGGTCATAGGTGCCCACTCTGACACCTCGCCACATACCATGACTCGCTGCTGTCTTCCTGACAAGTATTCCCTGATCCATTGTAGTGCCTTCCCTGTTATCCCTACTTGGTCCTCCAGTTTTTGCACCAATCTCTTGTGTGGAACTGTGTCAAACGCCTTCTTGCAGTCCAAGAAAATGCAATCCACCCACCCCTCTCTCTCTTGTCTTACTGTCACCATGTCATAGAACTCCAGTAGGTTTGTGACACAGGATTTCCCGTCCCTGAAACCATGTTGGCTGCTGTTGATGAGATCATTCCTTTCTAGGTGTTCCACCACTCTTCTCCTGATAATCTTCTCCATGATTTTGCATACTATACATGTCAGTGACACTGGTCTGTAGTTTAATGCTTCATGTCTGTCTCCTTTTTTAAAGATTGGGACTACATTTGCTGTCTTCCATGCCTCAGGCAATCTCCCTGTTTCGATAGATGTATTGAATATTGTTGTTAGGGGTACACATAGCGCCTCTGCTCCCTCTCTCAATACCCATGGGGAGATGTTATCTGGCCCCATTGCCTTTGAGGTATCTAGCTCACTCAGAAGCCTCTTCACTTCTTCCTCGGTTGTGTGCACTGTGTCCAGCACTTGGTGGTGTGCCCCACCTCTCCGTCTTTCTGGAGTCCCTTCTGTCTCCTCTGTGAACACTTCTTTGAATCTCTTGTTGAGTTCTTCACATGCTTCACGGTCATTTCTTGTTGTCTCTCCTCCTTCCTTCCTTAGCCTGATTACCTGGTCCTTGACTGTTGTTTTCCTCCTGATGTGGCTGTACAACAGTTTCGGGTCAGATTTGGCTTTCGCTGCTATGTCATTTTCATATTGTCTTTGGGCCTCCCTTCTTATCTGTGCATATTCGTTTCTGGCTCTACGACTGTTCTCCTTATTCTCCTGGGTCCTTTGCCTTCTATATTTCTTCCATTCCCTAGCACACTTGGTTTTTGCCTCCCTGCACCTTTGGGTAAACCATGGGCTCATCCTGGCTTTTTCATTAATCCTGTTACCCTTGGGTACAAACCTCTCCTCAGCCTCCTTGCATTTTGTTGCTACATATTCCATCATCTCATTAACTGGCTTCCCTGCCAGTTCTCTGTCCCACTGAACCCCGTTCAGGTAGTTCCTCATTCCTGTGTAGTCCCCTTTCTTGTAGTTTGGCTTCATTCGTCCTGGCCTTCCTGCTTCTCCCTCCACTTGTAGCTCTACTGTGTATTCGAAGCTTAAAACCACATGGTCACTGGCCCCAAGGGGTCTTTCATATGTGATGTCCTCGATATCTGCACTACTCAAGGTGAATACTAAGTCCAGCCTTGCTGGTTCACCCTCTCCTCTCTCTCTTGTAGTGTCCCTCACGTGTTGGCACATGAAGTTTTCCAGTACCACCTCCATCATCTTAGCCCTCCATGTATCTTGGCCCCCATGTGGGTCCAAGTTCTCCCAATCGATCTCCTTGTGGTTAAAGTCACCCATGATCAGGAGCTTTGCCCTACATGCATGAGCTCTTCTGGCCACTCTAGCCAGTGTGTCAACCATCGCTCTATTGCTCTCGTCGTACTCTTGCCTTGGCCTCCTGCTGTTCTGTGGTGGGTTATACATCACTGCTATTACCACCTTGGGACCTCCAGAGTGAAGTGTTCCCGCTATGTAATCACTTTCTTCTCCGCTGTGTGTGTGTGTGTGTGTGTGTGTATGTATATGTGTGTGTGTGTGTATGTATATGTGTGTGTGTGTGTGTGTGTGTGTGTGTGTGTGTGTGTGTGTGTGTGTGTGTATATGTGTGTGTGTGTGTGTGTGTGTGTGTGTGTGTGTGTGTGTGTGTATGTGTGTATGTGTGTGTGTGTGTGTGTGTGTGTGTGTGTGTGTGTGTGTTTGTGTTTGCGTTTCATTTTTCACAATTTTCCTTCTCTATTTTATACCTCTTTCATTTCATTCATTTACTCATCTTGAATATCCTAGTTACAGACAGTTTCTTTTTTAAGCACTCTTCTTGAATTTAATTAATTTTTTTCACAGTCATTAAAAATATTTATTGCCTCTTGTCACCTTATTTCCTCATTTTCTAATTATTTTGTTCAGTGTTTCAAAGGTTTACTTTCATTTTATGGTTTTACTGCCCACACATAAACCTCAACAAGCTGCAGATTATTAACTGTTTCGGCAGTATTTCTCTGGATGCTGACGTACCTACCAGCGACTCCTTGTTTCATATAACACTTAAGACTCTTCTGCGACACGTCGTAAGGTCCAGTGTAAGTAGCGAAGAGCGTGTAAGATGAAAAATTCCCGCTCTCAAGAGTAGTTCCCACACGAATCTGAAGAATATCATGAGATTAGTTAGAACCATATATGTTTACCAGCTTCACAAGAGTAGTTCCCACACGAATCTGAATAACATTATTAGATTAGTAGAGCCATATATGTTTACCAGCTTCACAAGAGTAGTTCCCTCACGGATCTGAATAACATTATTAGATTAGTAGAGCCATATATGTTTACCAGCTTAACAAGAGTAGTTCCCTCACGGATCTGAAGAATATCATGAGATTAGTTAGAACCATATATGTTTACCAGCTTAACAAGAGTAGTTCCCACACGAATCTGAAGAATATCATGAGATTAGTTAGAACCATATATGTTTACCAGCTTCACAAGAGTAGTTCCCACACGAATCTGAAGAATATCATGAGATTAGTAGAGCCATATATGTTTACCAGCTTCACAAGAGTAGTTCCCTCACGGATCTGAATAACATTATTAGATTAGTAGAGCCATATATGTTTACCAGCTTCACAAGAGTAGTTCCCTCACGGATCTGAATAACATTATTAGATTAGTAGAGCCATATATGTTTACCAGCTTAACAAGAGTAGTTCCCACACGAATCTGAAGAATATCATGAGATTAGTTAGAACCATATATGTTTACCAGCTTCACAAGAGTAGTTCCCACACGAATCTGAAGAACATCATGAGATTAGTTAGAACCATATATGTTTACCTGCTCCACAATATTCTTATAAAACGTACTTAAACAAATTCCTTTAAAGTACCAGTTTTCAGGATGGTTGGAACACGTTTTATCCCTACACACTGATTATATTTTATATATAAAACTCTCTCTCTTTCTGTGGAACAGAAAAAATGGAAACCAGTTATCTCCTATGGTTAAAAAAACGATGGATTGTCAATAAAGCAAAAGAAATCGACTTGAGAAAAAAATATAAATGTATCCAACCATATAATATTTTCCAAAGACAAAATAATATTCAGAATTATAAAGTGAGGAAGGTATTTCTCAAATACTAAATATTATAAGTAAACTCCACTTGTTGTAACTTGACTATCACAATAAAATATGTACAATTAATGCAAGGAAAATATTACCCTATTATCTCTACAGTTAATATAACGAAAATATTAGTCACCTCTCTGTAGATATGGGGGGAAATAAATGGGATTAAATCTGGAGTATCTGAGAGAGTTAGAGCAAAGGAAGGGGTAGCAGTAATGTTAAATGATCAGTTATGGAAGGAGAAAAGAGAATATGAATGTGTAAATTCAAGAATTATATGGATTAAAGTAAAGGTTGGATGCGAGAAGTGGGTCATAATAAGCGTGTATGCACCTGGAGAAGAGAGGAATGCGGAAGAGAGAGAGAGATTTTGGGAGATGTTAAGTGAATGTATAGGAGCCTTTGAACCAAGTGAGAGAGTAATTGTGGTAGGGGACCTGAATGCTAAAGTAGGAGAAACTTTTAGAGAGGGTGTGGTAGGTAAGTTTGGGGTGCCAGGTGTAAATGATAATGGGAGCCCTTTGATTGAACTTTGTATAGAAAGGGGTTTAGTTATAGGTAATACATATTTTAAGAAAAAGAGGATAAATAAGTATACAAGATATGATGTAGGGCGAAATGACAGTAGTTTGTTGGATTATGTATTGGTAGATAAAAGACTGTTGAGTAGACTTCAGGATGTACATGTTTATAGAGGGGCTACAGATATATCAGATCACTTTGTAGTTGTAGCTACACTGAGAGTAAAAGGTAGATGGGATACAAGGAGAATAGAAGCATCAGGGAAGAGAGAGGTGAAGGTTTATAAACTAAAAGAGGAGGCAGTTAGGGTAAGATATAAACAACTATTGGAGGATAGATGGGCTAATGAGAGCATAGGCAATGGGGTCGAAGAGGTATGGGGTAGGTTTAAAAATGTAGTGTTAGAGTGTTCAGCAGAAGTTTGTGGTTACAGGAAAGTGGGTGCAGGAGGGAAGAGGAGCGATTGGTGGAATGATGATGTAAAGAGAGTAGTAAGGGAGAAAAAGTTAGCATATGAGAAGTTTTTACAAAGTAGAAGTGATGCAAGGAGGGAAGAGTATATGGAGAAAAAGAGAGAGGTTAAGAGAGTGGTGAAGCAATGTAAAAAGAGAGCAAATGAGAGAGTGGGTGAGATGTTATCAACAAATTTTGTTGAAAATAAGAAAAAGTTTTGGAGTGAGATTAACAAGTTAAGAAAGCCTAGAGAACAAATGGATTTGTCAGTTAAAAATAGGAGAGGAGAGTTATTAAATGGAGAGTTAGAGGTATTGGGAAGATGGAGGAATATTTTGAGGAATTGTTAAATGTTGATGAAGATAGGGAAGCTGTGATTTCGTGTATAGGGCAAGGAGGAAAAACATCTTGTAGGAGTGAGGAAGAGCTAGTTCTGAGTGTGGGGGAAGTTCGTGAGGCAGTAGGTAAAATGAAAGGGGGTAAGGCAGCTGGGATTGATGGGATAAAGATAGAAATGTTAAAAGCAGGTGGGGATATAGTTTTGGAGTGGTTGGTGCAATTATTTAATAAATGTATGGAAGAGGGTAAGGTACCTAGGGATTGGCAGACAGCATGCATAGTTCCTTTGTATAAAGGCAAAGGGGATAAAAGAGAGTGCAAAAATTATAGGGGGATAAGTCTGTTGAGTATACCTGGTAAAGTGTATGGTAGAGTTATAATTGAAAGAATTAAGAGTAAGACGGAAAATAGGATAGCAGATGAACAAGGAGGCTTTAGGAAAGGTAGGGGGTGTGTGGACCAGGTGTTTACAGTGAAACATATAAGTGAACAGTATTTAGATAAGGCTAAAGAGGTCTTTGTGGCATTTATGGATTTGGAAAAGGCGTATGACAGGGTGGATAGGGGGGCAATGTGGCAGATGTTGCAAGTGTATGGTGTAGGTGGTAGGTTACTGAAAGCAGTGAAGAGTTTTTACGAGGATAGTGAGGCTCAAGTTAGAGTATGTAGGAAAGAGGGAAATTTTTTCCCAGTAAAAGTTGGCCTTAGACAAAGATGTGTGATGTCACCGTGGTTGTTTAATATATTTATAGATGGGGTTGTAAGAGAAGTAAATGCGAGGGTCTTGGCAAGAGGCGTGGAGTTAAAAGATAAAGAATCACACACAAAGTGGGAGTTGTCACAGCTGCTCTTTGCTGATGACACTGTGCTCTTGGGAGATTCTGAAGAGAAGTTGCAGAGATTGGTGGATGAATTTGGTAGGGTGTGCAAAAGAAGAAAATTAAAGGTGAATACAGGAAAGAGTAAGGTTATGAGGATAACAAAAAGATTAGGTGATGAAAGATTGAATATTAGATTGGAGGGAGAGAGTATGGAGGAGATGAACGTATTCAGATATTTGGGAGTGGACGTGTCAGCAGATGGGTCTATGAAAGATGAGGTGAATCATAGAATTGATGAGGGAAAAAGAGTGAGTGGTGCACTTAGGAGTCTGTGGAGACAAAGAACTTTGTCCTCGGAGGCAAAGAGGGGAATGTATGAGAGTATAGTTTTACCAACGCTCTTATATGGGTGTGAAGCATGGGTGATGAATGTTGCAGCGAGGAGAAGGCTGGAGGCAGTGGAGATGTCATGTCTGAGGGCAATGTGTGGTGTGAATATAATGCAGAGAATTCGTAATTTGGAAGTTAGGAGGAGGTGCGGCATTACCAAAACTGTTGTCCACAGGGCTGAGGAAGGATTGTTGAGCTGGTTCGGACATGTAGAGAGAATGGAGCGAAACAGAATGACTTCAAGAGTGTATCAGTCTGTAGTGGAAGGAAGGCGGGGTAGGGGTCGGCCTAGGAAAGGTTGGAGGGAGGGGGTAAAGGAGGTTTCGTGTGCGAGGGGCTTGGACTTCCAGCAGGCATGCGTGAGCGTGTTTGATAGGAGTGAATGGATACAAATGGTTTTTAATACTTGACGTGCTGTTGGAGTGTGAGCAAAGTAACATTTATGAAGGGATTCAGGGAAACCGGCAGGCCGGACTTGAGTCCTGGAGATGGGAAGTACAGTGCCTGCACTCTGAAGGAGGGGTGTTAATGTTGCAGTTTAAAAACTGTAGTGTAAAGCACCCTTCTGGCAAGACAGTGATGGAGTGGATGATGGTGAAAGTTTTTCTTTTTCGGGCCACCCTGCCTTGGTGGGAATCGGCCAGTGTGATAAAAAAAAAAATAAAAATTATATATATATATATATATATATATATATATATATATATATATATATATATATATATATATATATTTGTCGTGCCGAATATGTAAAAATGGTCAATTAGCAAGAACTCATTTAAAATTAAGTCCTTTCTAAAATTTTCTCTTATACGTTTAAAGGTACATTTTTTTTCATTAATGCTAGTGTAAATTTTTTTAATTTTGCTCCAAAATAATCTTAGAAAACTTACTTAACCTTATTATAACAAGAACAATTAATTTTAGCCTAACTCAACTAAATATATTTTAAATACGTTTACAATAATTTAATACTAAACAAACACAGTGAACCTGGAGTTTACCTGGAGAGAGTTCCGGGGGTCAGAAATATATTTTTTTCGTTAGGTTCAGAATGATTTTGGCGAAATTATTGCATATACAAATTTTCACTTGTCCTATATGGCAAGATTTTTTTTTATATTTTATTTAAAACAGTTCATACAATATATATGATCGACACCATGCCTAACCCTTCTAGGGTAGGGTAGGTGCCTGAGCCCGAGCCTTTAGCTCATAAGACTGTCATTCCCACTAGCCCCCTTGGGGCGGGGATGGCAGACCAGAGAGGCCTAGCTTGTGGCTAGGCCTGGGGACAGTTGGTCCCAAAGATGAGGAGGTACTTGTGCCTCCTCCCATGGGAGACTTAGGTCTCAGACACTCCCTAAAGAGGGAGCCAAGGCCGGGCCACCACTTGGAAAAGGCCCGGGCCGGGAGAATACCGGCTAATCTTTAATAATAATAATCATACAATATACATAGATAGTTACGTATATAAATGTGATATAAATATATATAAAAAGAGACATTATCAGTGGGTGTGTTCCGGTCCACTAAGTAACATTATCAGTGGGTGTGTTCCGGTCCACTAAGTAACATTATCAGTGGGTGTGTTCCGGTCCACTAAGTAACATTATCAGTGGGTGTGTTCCGGTCCACTAAGTAACATTATCAGTGGGTGTGTTCCGGTCCACTAAGTAACATTATCAGTGGGTGTGTTCCGGTCCACTAAGTAACATTATCAGTGGGTGTGTTCCGGTCCACTAAGTAACATTATCAGTGGGTGTGTTCCGGTCCACTAAGTAACACTATTCATAATAATTCTGATATACACATAACTACATAACTAACACACTACTGCAAAATACACAGTGCTTCCATCACTGTTTTTTTCATAATGTAAAATAACACAAAGCACTTACAATACTAGTGACGTACCCCCCCCCCCCAACATTTACGTTATTGTTATTATTATACTCAAAAAGTTGCGCTAAACCACAATGATGAACATGTATTTTAACAGTTCTATATACTCCGTACATTATCATTTTTAGTTTAAAACATTGCAATGTATTAATAAATAAAAGAAGCCTTAGCAGGTCCTCCACAGAAAAAATGAATTTACATATTCGCAATACACTTACACGTTTATCTATGAGCTGACATGAAATATCCCTCATCCTATGTTTTTTTTATCCTTTTACTAAATAAAAGATTACAAAAAAATTATGCTTTTTATCATTCAAATATATTACAATATGCATGAAAATTTTAATTATACTTATCATGAAATTTACTAAAGAATTAATACAAATATTAACTGCTATATATATTGTACACACATGCAGTTACATGTGGTTATGATTCCATCGTAATAACTTCCATACTTCCCTCCTTTTCCACAGTGTAAAAAAATAAATAACACAAACACTAGACTCCACAACATCTTAAAACTATTCAAAGAACTTTTAAAATACTAACAACTATTACACTTTATGACAATATATAAATAATAACACTACTATAGTGAAGAATGTCAACTAATATGATAACTGTACACTGGATATTAAAACACACACCTGTATTACATATACCAAGAATGTATATTATTAAACACGTATTGTCATGTTCAACAAATTCTAGATGTTTATTGACATGTTTCAGAGCAATTTCAGACTTGCTCTTTCACACACTAAGGTTGATAATACAACATTATAGCCCCTAATCGAATTGATAAGCCCCCTCTCGCTTTTCAGGAAAACAGTGCTTAATAATCATGATATTCTATATCCATGTAATTCATTTTTCCCTCCCCCCTTTTACAGAGACCAGTCCACCCAGCCATCACAACACTAAATCGCGCAACCCTCTCACAGTCATACCTCTATACGATGCCGGAAAATCTATAGCCCATCTACGTCCATACACTACCTCATTTATACACTTTGTTTTATAGAAATGTCCTGCTAAAGCCCTTGTTCGTTCCTCTCCCCCCCCACCTCCCCCACCTCCCTCATCGTCCACGATATATATATATATAATCTGCCACTAAATACATGACGGCCCTCCTCTCACTATCTCCCACTCCCTCTATATCCAAACTCAGTGCCCTTAATACCACTAACCTACTCCCATCCACCATATCCAACACTCTGCGAAACCATAGACGTGCCCTCTCGATATGCTCACAGAATTTTTTTTTTTTTTATATTTTATTTATAACCAATACAGTATACATAAAAATAAAAATAAAAGGAAACAGTTTGGACCTCAATCCTGAAGGTTCGACCATTGACATAAGAAACCCAACACAAAATAAACTAACACAAATGGATTGCACCTATATACTTGCAAGATATAGCTGTATAACATACAACAATAACTTACGGCAAGAACATAGCTACAAATAACCACAGTAACGGGGTCATGAACTAACATATATAAACATTCAATGACTTAAAACCTAACTTACATATAAATTTTACATAACATGACATATGACAAAGACTCATTACAGTTGAAAATAATATATACAAGAAAATGTAACAATTACTTCCAGCCTTCTCATTAATCAATAAACCAAAACCTAACATCATAATCCTGCTAGAACATCTACATACTTATCCCTAACATTACAGCTTTACATATACCAAAATACAAATAAACATACAAAGAAAACAGCTTAGATATCAAAACCGACTCATTACAGTTACAATAAACCCGTATACAAAAATCTCAGACACAAAAGGAATGCGTCTATAAACTGGCTAGATATATCTATATACCATACAGCCAAAACTTACGTCAAGAACATTGCCATGAAAAACCAATATCAGGGTGCTGACAGCCTATAAGTACATCTTAACATACAAAAACCTAGAACATAACATAACCTAAAAAAAAAAAAACACTTCATATGGCAAAGAACAATACCGTTGTATAATACTATACAAAGTACATTGAAATGACAATTAAAACAAAGTATCGAAAAGGGAACATACAACAAGCTTGTTGAATACCTATAAACCTACACATCACATACACCACAGTATTATCTTTGTATAACACATTTGAGGACAAAAAGAAAAACCAAACATACTTAGATCATGCCTTGTGTCACCTCAAACCTTCAAACACACAAATACTGTGAGATGTACCCTCTCACACATACACACAATGTAGTGCAACAACACTACTTACATATTATATTCAATACCTTCTGAAAAACAATGTGAAAAACATATCTTACACAACTACCCAGACCAAACTCACATCACAACAGAAGCTTATTTATTATATTACCAAACATACCACACACGCTAACATCTATACACATTTCCATACTCAAGAAAACTAGCCCGCCGCAACCCCTTACTTTACACTTAAATCTCTTAAATCCTTCAACCTGAATCTACGATAACCTTCAGTAAATGCTGTCTCCCATCTTCCCCCATAAAGATCCCTATTGCGGCACTTTGTTCTATACATCGTGGCCCCTAACACTCTTATCCTTTCCTCGACTCCCACCTCCCTCATGGCCCAAGATATATAAATAAAATCAGTGACCACATACGCAACCGCATTCACCACCTGCTGACTCCACCCACCTATATCTAAACTTAACACCCGCAACACCTGTAACCCTTCCCCACCCACTAACCTAACTACCCTACTTAGCCAGACCCTCACATCTTCTAAACAAATACAAAAGTACACAGCGTGAAATATGTTTTCCGGACATCCACACGCTTTGCACTCCCCACCCTCCCTTAATCTCCTATTAAATAACACAACCCCAGACGGCAAGATCCCATGTAAAAACCTAAACATAACCTCCCTGACACTTGGTTTTACACGTAGTTGTTGAAGACATTTCCATACAGAACCCCATGCATACATAGGGTATGTCCCCTCAACTGCCGCCACCACAGACCCACCCCCCACCCTCTCAAGAACCTTCAATTTAAGCTGTTTCGGATCCCTTACCTTCAGTAAAACTCGCAACATAGCCTCCCCAAACATAAATCCCTACCCCTCCACCACCGTTGCATATCCATGCGCAGTCTTTCAAGGCCCCCCCCCCGCTCACCCCCTCCCTCACAAACCCCCTTTTCAGAAACACACTCAACATACGCTTCTCAAGAGGTATAAGCCCCAGCCCCCCCTGGCTAACGGGAAGCGACACCACCCCTCTACTTAGCCAGTCACAACCCGATCCCCATATAAATCTGAATACCCGCAGTTGCAACCGTTGCACCTCACACCGTCGTAACGGATATATTGCCACCACGTGCCATAACTTGCTATACAACAGGACATTCATGACTATAACCCTTTGATGCAACGTTAATTGCTCTGCCCTCAAGCCTCCCAATCTTTTCAAAACTCCATCCACGGTGCGCCTCGAATTTGCCTCTTGTGCATCCCTATCATTCCGCATGTACACTATCCCACATATCAACAACTGATCTACCACACGCCACCCACCCTCAACAGTCTCACCATTATGTACACTATCCCCTAGATCCAAATACTTGGACTTTACTACATTAATTTTCATCCCCGTAGCCTCACCAAAAACGTCTATCACCCTTTCTACCTTATGTAAATCCCTCACATCCCTCACCAAGACAGTCGTATCATCCACGTAACTCACTATACCCGCTTCCCCTTCTCGTGCAAAACCAACCCTCGCTCTCGCCATACTCCACCTAACTGCCCTATAAAAGGGTTCCTGAAGACATGCAAACAAAATTTGCGACAGAGGGCATCCCTGTCGCAAACCCCTTCCCATCTGTATGCTATCACCTAGTCGTCCATTAACCTGAATTCTCATAACTGCACCCAGATACAAAGTTTTTGCCCAAGAAACAATTTCCCTCCCGAAACCCAACCAACGCATAAAACTCCATAATGCATCCCTTTCTACGCTATCATAAGCAGCTCTCCAATCCAGAGCCAAAACACCCCCTCCCCCCCTCTATGCTCTATAAAACTCCTAATAACTCCATGCCCTTCATACATTGATCTACCCGGTATGCCATATTGTCCTCTATCAATTACTTTACCTAAAACCTGTTTGATTCTGTTCCCTAATACCCTTGCAAATAACTTATAATCACCGCACATAAGCGATATTGCACGGTAATCTTCTACCGTGGTCTGTCCACCCTTCGGCACTAATACAACAACAGCAGTCCTTCGCTGCTCACCCATTGCCCCAGCTTCCTTCATTACATTGAACAATCTGACTAAAAATCTCCTCAATACTTCCCAGTTCTTAACATAAAAATCATTAGGCAACCCGTCTACACCCGGTGCCTTACCTAAACTTGCCCCTGCTATAGCTTGCCAAATTTCCCCTTCCGTAATCTGTCCTTCCAAAGTCTCCCTATCTCTACCATCAAGCTCGCATTGCACATAACCACCCATTTCCCTTAAAGCATCATCTCGTATACCCACATGTGCATATGACCTAAACCATACATCAAGATATCCACTCATACCTTCAGTCGACATCAATACCTGCCCTTCCCTATACCCTCCCATCCCCACATGAACAGTTAATCCCATCATCTCCGTCGCCGCTCTCCTCTTACGCTGTCCCCTCAACACACAAGCCGATGGCCTATCACCCCATAACACCTCCTCCAACCCCGCCAAAACGCGTGCACCATCAAATCTTTCATTTTGCAAATCCCTAATGCTCTCCTTTAATCCCTCAATATCTCCCACCGGGTAACTAACCCTCCCACGTTCGTAGCAAGCCCTCAACTGCCCCTCAAGATAAGATTGAAACCCATACTTTAACCTATTATATTCCCTCCCATTACGTACATAAAAATCCTTAATACCTGATTTCGCCACCGAGTCCCACCAGCTAACCAGATCACCATTCCCAGGCGCTTCTGCCTCCAACCCCTCCCAAAACTGTTTAAATGACTGTCTATATTCTTCTTCATGCAGCAACTTTACATTTAACTTCCAATACCCCCTACCCCTTCGTGGCAACCCCTCCCAACCCAAATCCACCATAACACCCCTATGATCAGAAAATACCACATCCAACACCCTCACCCTATGTATTACTACCCTTCTGGGGACGTACAAACGATCGAGCCTAGCAGCATACCCACGCCTAATAAATGTATGTTCTACCTCCCCCCCCCACAGATATCGATCAAACCCACCCCTAATAACAATTCTCCCAATATTCCCATACAATGCCCCGTCCCCCTCGGTTCCACATCCTTACGCCTTATCACACAGTTCCAATCACCTCCTATCACGGCTACCCCTGGCAATCCACGCAAGTAGTAAACCAACACGTCCCTCACAAATTTATTCTTAACGCGTACATCTCCCTCTGCCGGGCCATACACACACACACCAACGTCATCTGTACCTGACCCCATAATCCATCCACACGTATCACCCTCCCCTCCCCCCCTTCACAATGCCTGACAACCAACGGGCTAGTTTCCTTTACCAATATAGCCACACCGCCTTTCAATCTGACCGCATGTTCAACATACACCTTATATCCCTCCACCTTCAACCCATAACCATGTCTATAATTATGCTCCTGCAAGAACACAACGTCAACACCATGACGCTCCAAAAACTCCCTAAACCACTCACACTTTCTCTGCGACCTCAAACCATTGATGTTCAATGTCAAGCACTTAAAACCGACAAAGGTGGTTTCCCTCTTGACACAACCTTTTTGTCATCTGATCGCCTCATTGCACTCTTATCCCTCCCCCCCCCCCCTTTTTGTGCACTCTTACTCGATCCCTGTCCCTGAGTGTCTTTTGAACCCCTCTGCGTGACATCCGCCCATGTTTTCTTCCCTGAACGTTGTGCGGGCGTAAGCACTTCATCTGAATCATAAAGCACTGCTGCGCGCTTTCGCGTCGTACCGTCGACCTGCATCTCGTCATCAAGCTCATCACCACGATGAACCTCAACCTCCACCGTATTCACCGACAAGACAGCCTTGTCACACACCTTAGGACGAACTACCTTCGCCCCTCCGTCCTCCACAATAGTCCCAAGATCCAGGATCGTGCCTTCTTCCTGATACGGCCCCGTGCCCAAAATATCCACAAGCGTCGTCGATGCTTCCTCCTTGCTATCATTCACTTCCGCGATGATCTCCTCCAATGCCTGAACCACGTCCAAGGAAGGGGAGTCCCCCCCACTCGTAGCACCTGCCATCTTCTCTGCCCTCTCAACCTCCTCACTCCATGACGCACTCTGCGGAGTCAGTGTCGAAAAAGGCTGCTCTTGCTCCACTCTCCTCACCTCTACGTTTCTTCGTTGTTGCAGGTCGTTGTCTCCACGTCCTCTACCACATTGCGCTGCCAGGTGTTCATACGACCCACACAAACGACAAGTGCGTCGTTGCCCTGCATGTCACAAATACCTGAGTTCTGAATTCTTCCATCACCACATACGACGGTATAGGATGTCGTATCGTCATCTTTGCAGAGTACGTACCCTCAGGTATCCCCATATATGTACCAGCTGACCATCTTCCTGCAGTGACCGTGTGTACCGTCCCATATTTACTCATGGCAAACCTTATGTCAGATGCATCCGCCTCAAATGGCACATTCCTGATCTTCACCCAAGTGAAGTAACTTGATACATCATGCATCCTCACCGTGACAGCATGATTCACAGGTATGGCCACTTCCTGAAACTTGTTCACCACTGTCTCATACATACTCGTTGAATTGAATTTAAGAAATATCCTCTTCGTGCCATTCAAGGCAAGTCCACAAATCTCTTCAGTAGCTACGCCGTAGGTGTCTCTAATTATTGCTGGGAGAAGTAGCTCCATAGACGGCCCCGTGATAGCTCCACTGGTTAATTCAATACAGACTGTATTAACCCTCCAGCGACAAGCCTGCGCCATGTTGTGAAAATATTACTGCACCCAGTCAACACCAGGGGGTAGCAGCAGCACACGTCCTCTCTACTCAAGGGCTGAGAGACGAATGAGAAATACACCACATGATATGCTGTTTCCTCCCCCCCACACAAAACACAACATTGAGACTGCAAAATTCCCATCTGATACAGTCGTACTTTAGTTGGCAAAATCCCATGTAAAAACCTATACATAGTTTCCCTCACCCTTGACTTCACCCGTAACTTACTGAAGTCTCCCCAGATTCGTGTCCAATTATATAATGGAAAAACAGTCTCCCCTTCCAACACCTCTTGACACCTTACCAACCTCCCCAAAACACGCCGTTACATTTTCTGGATTTCTTACTTTTAATAAGTATCTCAACATACTCATACACTCCTCTAATTCCCTACCCCCCCACCACCGCCTCACATCTTCCATCACATCCCTCACTCTGACACCACATTCCCCACCCAATCTCAGATAACAATGCTTCACGTACATGCTCTTCAGTCTGCTACCCAAAGGAATTAAACCTAAACCCCCCTTTGCCAGCGGTGTCATTACAACCGTCTGCCTCAGCCAATGACAACCATATCCCCATATAAAATTCAGAACTTTCCTTTGCACTTGCCGCACGTCTTTCGCCACCAAGAGGTACACCACAGCCACGTGCCAAAATTTAGGATAAATGAGTGCATTAACTATAATGACTCTCTGTTGTATAGTCAAACCACTCGTTCTTATCCCCCCTAACCTAAGCAATACTCTTTGCACTACCCTTTTAGAATTTGCCTCTCTAGCCCCCTGCGCTGCCCCTCTGTACAATACTCCACAAATTTTTATCTGCTGTACTACCTGCCATCCATACTTTTTTCCCAGTTCCCCTCCCACCCTTGACCCAACCTCCAGTAATTTCGACTTTTCACTATTAACACTCATACCTGTTGCTCCACTAAATATTTCAACAATTCTACTTACATTCTTTAACCCCTCCTCTCCCCCCACTAAGACCGTCGTGTCATCCACATAACCAACTATACCCGTAGCACCCCTAAGTCTTACCTCCCCCTCACTTACTCCTACATTTATCAACCTATATATATAATGGGTCATGCAGACATGCAAATAGGATCTGAGACATGGGGCATCCCTGCCTCAGCCCTCTACCCATACTAACCATCTTCCCCACCCTTCCATTTATTTGCACTCATATTTCTGCACCTCTATATAAAGTTTCCGCCCACTGCACAATTTCCTCACCGAAACCCATCCTCCTCATAATCATCCATAATGTCTCTCTCTCTCTACACAATCATAAGCCGCCTTCCAATCCAAAGCAAGAACTCCTCCGCCATCCATCCTACGCTCCTCTATATAACCCTTTATCCTCCCACGCCCACTAAACATTGTTCGCCCTGGCACACCCAAATGTCCCCCATCTATAACCTTCCCAATTACTTTGCGCAATCTATTACCTAACACCCTGGCAAACAATTTATAATCTCCACACATTAATGATAAACCTCTATAATCTAGGATGCTATTCTGTACTTCTTCCTTTGGAACCATAACTACTACACCTGTCCTTTGTGTTAGACTCATGCTCCCCTTATCCTTCATTACATTCACCAACTGCACCAAGAATTCCTTCATGACTTCCCAGTTGCTCAAATAGAATTCATTTGGGATTCCATCTATCCCAGGTGCTTTCCCGACACTCATCCCTTTTAAAGCCGTCCACACTTCCTCTTCATCTATAGGCCCTTCTATCATCGCTCTATCTGCTGACTCTAGGTTTCTCTGTATCCCCTTCTCTAAAATCTTCATATCTGCTATCTTCCCGTTTCCCCCTCTCATATATATCTCAAACCACTTATCAGCATAACCACTCATACTTTCCGTAGTTACTAACCTCTGTCCCATCGTATACCCTCCCACATCCGTATGTACGTCCAACTTCATCATAGTCATTGTCTTCTGTCGTGTCTTTAATCGCCGCGATACACAGGCGGATGGCTTATCTCCCCATAAAACATCTTCCAATCCACCTCTCATTCTCTCACCATCAAATCTTGCATTCTGCATTTCCATCAATTGCGCTTTGATGCCCTCAATCTCTTGTACTGGATAAACCCCACTAATACCTTCATAGCACTGTTTCAACTGCCCTTCCAAATATCTCTGTAAGCCATATTTCCATTGACTTACCTCCTTTCCTTTCCTCATATAAAAATTTTTGATTCCTGGTTTAGCATGTTCCTCCCACCATCGTAGTATATCACCTCCTTTTCTCCCCTTGGTCCACTCATTTGTCCACCACTCAACAAAACTATCACCGTCCTCCAGCTCATCTAACAATCTCACATTAAGTTTCCAATAACTCATGTAAAGCTTTGGTAAACCTCCCCATCCCACATCCACGACCACTCCTCTATGATCTGAAAACACTACATTTATAGTTTCTGTATTAGCAACCTGTAACCCGGGAGAAGCATAAATACGATCTAGTCGTGCCGCATATACAGCAGCACCTCCCTTAAGCTTCCCAGTATACCCAGCATAAACTTTATATCCATCTACCAACAAATCCCTTCCATACCTAAAATTATGCTCTTGTAAAAATATTACTTGTATTCCAAGTCTCTTTAAAAAATCACTAAATATCTTACGCTTTACATCAGCCCTTAGGCCATTAACATTTAATGTTAGACACTTAAAAATGCTATCGGGGGCTTACCAATCGACCGATATCCTTGCGTTTCCTTACGTTTTTGCTGAACATTCTTTTCACATTGTCCTTTCTTTGCCTCACCTTTCCTCTGCCCCTTTCCCCCCCCCCTGTTACTTTTTTTGGCACATCCACTGATAGTTTCTTGCAAGTTCGTTGCGCTGGTGTGAGGACATCATCACTATCAGAAGCCCCTGCCTCTCTCTTACGTACTCACCTATTTGTACTCACCTATTTGTGGTTGCAGGGGTCGAGTCTTAGCTCCTGGCCCCGCCTCTTCACCGGTTGCTACTGGGCCCTCTCTCTCCCAGCTCCATGAGCTTTATCAAACCTCGTCTTAAAACTGTGTATGGTTCCTGCCTCCACTACGTCATTTTCTAGGCTATACCACTGCCTTACAACTCTATGACTGAAGAAGTACTTCCTAATATCTCTCTGACTCATTTGTGTCTTCAACTTCCAAGTGTGGCCTCTTGTTTCTGTGTCCCCTCCCTGGAACATCCTGTCTTTGTCCACCTTGTCTATTCCACGCAGTATTTTATATGTCGTTATCATGTCTCCCCTGACCCTCCTGTCCTCCAGTGTCGTCAGGCCGATTTCCCTTAATCTTTCTTCATAGGACATTTCCCTTAGCTCTGGAACTAACCTTGTCGCAAACCTTTGTACTTTCTCTAGTTTCTTGACGTGCTTTATCAAGTGCGGGTTCCAAACAGGTGCTGCATACTCCAGTATGGGCCTGACATACACGGTGTACAGTGTCTTGAACTATTCCTTACTAAGGTATCGGAATGCTGTTCTCAGGTTTGCCAGGCGCCCATATGCTGCAGCAGTTATCTGGTTGTGTGCTTCCGGAGACATGCTCGGTGTTATACTCACCCCAAGATCTTTCTCCTTGAGTGAGGTTTGCAGTCTTTGGCCACCTAGCCTATACTCTGTCTGTGGTCTTCTGTGCCCTTCCCCTATCTTCATGACTTTGCATTTGGCAGGATTAAATTCGAGAAGCCATTTGCTGGACCAGGTGTCCAGTCTGTCCAGGTCTCTTTGAAGTCCTGCCTGGTCCTCATCAGATTTAATTCTCCTCATTAACTTCACATCATCTGCAAACAGGGACACTTCTGAGTCTAACCCTTCCATCATGTCGTTCACATATACCAAAAATAGCACTGGTCCTAGGACCGACCCCTGTGGGACCCCGCTCGTCACAGGTGCCCACTGTGATACATCATTATGTACCATGACTCGTTGTTGTCTCCCTGTCAGGTATTCTCTGATCCATTGCAGTGCCCTTCCCGTTATATGCACCTGATGCTCTAGCTTCTGCACTAATCTCTTGTGAGGAACTGTGTCAAAGGCCTTCTTGCAGTCCAAGAAGATGCAATCAACCCACCCCTCTCTCTCGTGTCTTACTTCTGTTATTTTATCATAAAACTCCAGAAGGTTTGTGACACAGGATTTGCCTTCCATGAAACCGTGCTGGTTGGCATTTATACTCTTGTTCCATTCCAGGTGCTCCACCACTCTCCTCCTGATAATCTTCGCCATAATTTTGCATACTATACACGTCAATGACACAGGTCTATAGTTTAGTGCCTCTTTTCTGTCTCCTTTTTTAAAAATGGGAACTACATTTGCCGTCTTCCATACCTCAGGTAGTTGTCCAGTTTCCAGGGACGTGTTGAAGATTGTGGTAAGTGGCACGCACAACATATCTGCTCCCTCTCTAAGGACCCACGGGGAGATGTTGTCCGGTCCCATTGCCTTTGAGGTATCGATGTCCCTTAGCAGTTTCTTCACCTCCTCCTCATCTGCATGTATGTCGTCCAACACTTGTTGGTGTATTCCTTGCTGGTGTCCCCATCTGGTCTATCCCCCCAGAGTCCTTCCTGTCTCTACTGTAAATACTTCCTTAAATCTCGTGTTGAGCTCCTCACATACCTCTTGATCGTTTCTTGTGAGTTCTCCACCTTCTTTCCTCAGCCTTATCACCTGGTCCTTGACTGTTGTCTTCCTCCTAATGTGGCTGTACAGCAGTTTCGGGTCAGATTTGACTTTCGATGCTATGTCGTTTTCATATTGTCGCTGGGCCTCCCTCCTTATCTGTGCATACTCGTTTCTGGCTCTTCTACTAATCTCCTTGTTTTCCTGGGTCCTATGCCTCCTGTACCTTTTCCATTCTCTGTTGCACTTAGTTTTTGCCTCCCTACACCTTCGGGTAAACCAAGGACTCGTTTTGGTCTTCCTATTATTTCTGTTTCCCATGGGAACAAAACTTTCCTCTGCCTCCTTGCACTTTGTTGCCACATATTCCATCATCTCGTTTACTGATTTTCCTACCATGTCTCTGTCCCACTGAACCTCCTGCAGGAAGTTTCTCATACCTGTGTAGTCCCCCCTTTTATAGTTTGGCCTGACCCCTTCAGTTCCTGTTACCTTCTCCACTTGTAATTCTACTATATAATCAAAACTCAGAACCACGTGATCGCTAGCTCCAAGGGGCCTCTCGTAAGTGATGTATTCAATGTCTGAACTGCTCAGGGTGAACACAAGATCCAGTCTTGCTGGCTCATCCTCCCCTCTCTCTCTGGTTGTGTCCTTGACATGTTGATGCATGAGGTTTTCAAGTACCACATCCATCATCTTGGCTCTCCATGTTTTGGGACCCGCATGTGGCTCCAGGTTTTCTCAGTCGATTTCCCTGTGGTTGAAATCGCCCATTACCAGTAACTTTGCTCTGCTCGAGTGAGCTCTTCTTGCCACCTCAGCCAGTGTGTCCACCATCACCCTGTTGTTTTCTTCGTACTCCTCTCTTGGCCTCCTGCAGTTCTGTGGTGAGTTATGCATCACTCCAATGATTACTTTATGTTCTCCGGACTGAATTGTACCTACAATGTAGTCTCTTTCTCCAATCATGTCCATGCCTTCCATTTCCTCAAATCCCCATCGGTGTTTTATGAGCAGTGCAACCCCTCCTCCCCCTCTACTCCTTCTATCTTTCCTCAGGATCTGATATCCCATTGGGAAGATTGTGTCTGTTATTGTCTCAGCGAGTTTTGTTTCTGTGACTGCTATGATGTCTGGGGATTTTTCACTAATTCTTTCGTTCCACTCCTCATGTTTATTCGTTATTCCATCCGCGTTTGTGTACCAAACTTTCAGTTTCTTTTCTATCATTGTGGTCATGCAAGAATATTGGGGTTGGGGGAGCGAGATCCTTGGTGGGGGCCTATATGGGGCTGTGGTGTAGGTGGGGGTTGTGATGATGGGGGTGGGGTCAGAATGCCCATAAGGGACAGCTGTTGGGGTGAGGTTTGTGATATGGGGGTTGGTGGCAGAGGGAACAGTGAGTGGGTTGTAGTATAGGTTGCTCAGTTGCGTTGGGAATGTCGTGGTTGGAGTCTTTTGGTGGGAGATTCTGTGGGGTGTGTTTGCCCTTCCTCCTGTGTCTGGGTCCTGCTCATCTTCGTCATTGCCTCTCGTTCCTCCTTGCGTCTCTGTACCCTCTCTTTCAGTGTAGTCCTTTCGTCTTGTGTTCTGTCGCGGTCGAGGTATACTCTCTGGTACCCCTGGTTGTCCCTCAGTCTTGCTTTCTCTTGCAGAATCCTGGTTCGAACTGATTCTTCCTTGAAAATTACTTTGACAGGCCATATCCTTCCACTCGCAAACCACCCAATTCTCTGAAAATTTGTCACCTGGGTCATAATCGCCCTCACCTATTGTTTTCATGATGCCTTCAATCATTTTTTTCTCCTCCTGTTTTATTTCTTCAAAGTTGTCCCCCTTGGCTTCTTGGAGCCCGTACACAAAAACTGACCTCGCCCTTTCCTCCTCCCACTGAGTCTCCATCTGCTTCCTCTGAGGCATTTTATTTCCTTCCATTGACATGTTCTTGCCTTCAGTCCCTGTCATATCTGAAACTTCTATTCTCAGTGAACTGTCTTTCATGACCAGCTGTCCCTTGCTACTGCAGTTGGCAGTTAGAATCTCTGCATATAGCATACCTTCATTGTCTTTGGACCTGTCATTTGATCTTAGTGTACTACTCGTCTTTTCCCTGGCCCCACGTGGGTCTGATAAGGCCTTCGCGTACGGCATGTCTCCGTTGTTGCTTACCGTCCCCTTGTCTGCGCTTGACAATGAATTTCCTGATGTCACATCTGAATTGTCATTTGTCTCTCTAATCTGTTTCAGGCTTTGCAGTTTCTCTTCTAAGCACTGTATCCTAGCTTCTGCTGCTAAGACCTGTACTTCCCACTTCCTGCACTCCTCAGCTATCCGCTCCTCCATTTTCTTACCAAGCTCTACTATCTTCCTTCCCCAATCTTCCTCCCTTTTTTGGAGCTCTAACTCCCAGTCTTTCCTCCCTGGTTCGTCTACCAGATCTCTGCTTTTCCGTCCTCTAGGGCCACCCAATTTTTTTTTTTTTTTTTTTTACCACAGACAGAAGGCTAGAGGAGGGAGAGGGTGCGAGGGGGAGAGAGAAAGGGTAGAAAGAGGGAGAGAGAGGAGAGAGTATGGGGGTGAGGGATAAGACCAAGGGTGAGAGAGAGAAATGTGAGGGGGGAGAGAAAGGGTAGAGAGAGGGAGAAAGAGAGGGAGAGAGAGAGAGAGAGAGAGAGAGAGAGAGAGAGAGAGTCAGAGAAAGGAGGGTGAGGAAAAAGGCTATGAGAGAGAGAAATGCGAGGGAGGGGTAGAAATATAGAAAAAGGGAGATAGAGAGAGAAGCCTAGAGAGAGAGAGAGAGAGAGAGAGAGAGAGAGAGAGAGAGAGAGAGAGAGAAAGAAAGAGAGAAATGTGAGGGGGGAGAGAAAGGGTAGAGAGAGGGAGAAAGAGAGGGAGAGAGAGAGAGAAAGAGAGGGAGAGAGAGAGAGAGAGAGAGAGAGAGAGAGAGAGAGAGAGAGAGAGAGAGAGAGACAGACAGACAGACAGACAGAGAAAGGAGGGTGAGGGAAAAGGCAATGAGAGAGAGAAATGCGAGGGAGGGGTAGAAATATAGAAAAAGGGAGATAGAGAGAGAAGCCTAGAGAGAGAGAGAGAGAGAGAGAGAGAGAGAGAGAGGGAGGGAGGGAGTGAGAGAGAGAGAGAGAGGGAGAGAGAGGGAGAGAGAGAAAGAAAGAGTAGGGGGAAGGGGAGGGAAAAAGGCTATGAGAGAGAGAAACGCGAGGGAGGGGGAGAGAGAAAGATAGGATTTAGGGGGGAGTGAAGGCCAGAGCGGGGGAGGGGAAAGGTCTGTGGGGGAGGGAAAGGTGTGTGGGGGGGTAAGGGGACGCGGTCAAATTCCAAGGATCAGCTGTGTGAATGAGTGGGTGTGTGTACTCACCTAGTTGTGGTTTCAGGGGTCGAGACTCAGCTCCTGGCCCCGAGTGTGTATGTGTGTGCGTGCGTGTGTGTGTGAGCACGTCAATTGTTTATATGTCCCAGAAATACAATTCACCTCTGTGTATCCGTAATACTAATAAGATACCATTAACACAGAGTAATTCTAATAATTATAATACTAGCGTGTGTTAACGAGTCTTTCTTTCACCCAGTTATGTACTACCTTTTACTACATGTGTACCCAATACTTGCTTCTCAGATTGTACTGTCTTTGTGTCCTAAAACATTATCTCTCGTAACGTGATGCCTCTACTATGTGCATTCCCTCATCTTCACATTCTACGTTGTGTACTTCAACCACAACCTCACTAATCCTCTTTGATTGCATATCCCCATTACCCACATTACCCACCTCTTGAATTCCTTCCTCACCTATAAGTTTCCCATCCGACACCATGCTTAGTGTCCCGTCCTCATTCTGATTACCCAAGAATTCTTGAATAACAGTGTCTATTGTAGCCGTAACCTGACTACCCAATTCCACTCGTCTCACCTCATCCTCCATACGCATATTCTCAATAACCTGAGAGACCTCCGGTAATGTTGCACATTCTTCCGGATTGTCCTCCACGATTTCACTCCATGTTCTATGATCTTGAAGATGCTCCCCTGTAGACTGGGTCGTCACCTCTCTCTCCTTCCCCAATCCTTTCCCCTCTCCATATTTCTCAGGTGTCGATCGACGAGGACACATTGCTGCCATATGATCAAAGGCTCCACACAGTGTACAGGTTCGTCTCTGCCCCGCATATGTTACATATACCTGTGTTCTAAAGTCACTCAGTGTCACATATGATGGTATAGATTTGCGCAAAGACATTTTGAGGGTAAAGGAGCCCTCACACAGTCCAGCATATATACCATCAGATCACCTTCCAACTGATGTCTGATGTATAACACCATACTCATTGAATGTTGCTTTTATATCTTCTTCATCCGCTTCAAATGGGACATTCCGTAACTTTACCCAAGTATAATACTTGGATACGTCCCTCATTCGTACTTCTAAACCAGGATTAACCTTCATACACACGTCTTGGTATTTTTCCATCATCTTGTCATATGTCGCAGCCGTCACAAATTTCACAAAGATATATGTAGCTCCATTTAAGGCAATACCATACAGATCGTCGTTGTTGATGCAGTAGGTATCCCGTAGTATGGCAGGCAGCATAACAGAAGCATTGGTTTGATAAACCGTTCCTTTCAACACCTCAATACACAGAGTGTTGATTCTCCGCCTGATAGCCTGCGCCATTTTGTGAAAAATCACTCAGTGCTACCAACAGGTGCTAGCTCAACCGCCAATGTCCGTCCTCCACCAAGGTTGAGTGACGAATGCAGGAGCAAGGCGTAGCACAACCTCACGGCCCTAGAGCGATGAGGTCAATGTACATGGTAAGATGAGCGTTGCTATTTAAGCCAAGATAGCAAGTTCTGCTATTCGGCACGACATATATATATATATATATAAAATGTTAACGTTATACATTCAGTAAGCATCAAAAAATTATTTGGAACAATGAAAAGTGTCAATGGGGGAAACAAAAGTGTCAATGAGGGTTTTATGTATGAAACAAAAGTTATGTGATGACCCACTAAGTAATCATACATCCACTGGGTATCAGTTATTTAGAAAATGCTTTCTTTAAAGTGATTTATTTGTATTAGTGATTTAAACAACACACTTCATTCAATTGATACATATCAATAATTATATATATTTATGGATCAGCTGGCAAACCTTCGATGAGAATCATTGAAAATGTTGCCTCTGCCATACTGAGTGAAGGATAACCACAAGATATATGTCAATCACTGCATTATCCCCATATTCCGTGTGAGGGAAAAGTTCAATAGATAGTAGCGAGGAAGTATATAGTAACAATAGTTTCATTGCCGGCTGCTTGTTAAGGTAGGGTCAGTCTAGCTCCGGCTATCCCTTCCCCTCCCCCTTCTCCCCCCCCCCCCCCCCGAAAGGTGACGTGTGGGGCTCCGGTCAAACAGTAAATCACTCGACTCACAGCTCCCAACACTACTGTAAGTACACGCCTAATCATATTTTAGTGGACTTATTGGTTGAAAGCTTCACTTTTGACCAATAATTAACTTAGTCCTTTCGGTCTTGATCGGTTAAATGTTTTAATAATCACCACATCTTTTAGGTATTTTACTTATCATGGAGAGTGATTTCTTAAGCAGTGGGTAATCTCTCTCTCTTTACAGCTTGGAATGACAGAGAGGGTCACCTGCCAACCAACGAGAAGAATAGAAGGAGACGGACTAACATCCTGAGACGTCCCATGTTTAATCTACTTACCTGTTATGTAAGCCAACAGAGGACCTAACCCCTCATCATAGCAGTGGTAACAAACCTGTTTTCCTGTCATCTGAAGTAATTAGTCACGGCTATACTCTGTGAAGAACGAGCCGGTGGTGGTCACCAAACACCTGCTACCCCCCCCCCCTCCACATCAGCAACGGCTACGATTTCAACAATACGCAGTGTCACCAACACCTGACACCCCATTACCACGATATACCTATATTACCATTGAGTTCAAATGTAATTTTCTTTATTTCATTTTTCATTTTTCTTTCAATTAGGATACCCATTCATGTTTTATTGTTTTACATTTTCCGTTTCTAAATAATAAAGTTTTTGTCATTGTCTGTTATTATTTCTTTTTCTATTCATTAATTTTCCTGAGGAGGAGCCAGCCTTGGTAATACTGACTGAAGTTGTTACAGGGCTGAGTAAGCCTTCACATTCTGTAACCCAAGTTTCTTGCACCTCAGTGCAAGCTATTGCAATAGTGCAGAATGCAGCATTGGATTGCAGTGCAGTTTAAAGTCATCAACGTGACATCATTCGGAAATTAATATGTCAATTCCTTCAATAAAAATGGAATATTAGAATATACTCGGCCTAAATCTAATTCAAACAGACACCAACGTTGAAGCTAAACTGACGAGGAATTCTCTTATCTCAGAGACCAATATCCAGAAGAAGATAAGTCTGTCTTTATTAAATTGAAAAATGGTCTCAAAATTAGAAAAAAAATAAGTTTTCTACCCTCATTTATTTTCTTTTTCAAAATTTCTGCTCACCAAAAAGAAAAATATGTTTTATACTTTTAATTATTCCAAAGTGAAAAAGATTGTACGATTGTATACAGGTCCAGTGCGTGAGAGCGTCGCAGAATTTTCGCTCACCATGAGGTGGGCTAAAACAACTCGGCTTCGATCCCCTTGATTGAATACCACTCGTTAGTCATTACAGTACGATATATACTGCTTGTGGAGGCTACTACACCAAACGGGGAGTAGAATGAAATTAACTCTGAGGCAACTACACTATCATATGTCCTTGGATCAAGGTACAACACGTAGCTCTGCTGAGTGCATGATTCTTGTAGGATTGTATGGCACTCTGAAGGAGGGATGTTAATGTTGCAGTTTTATAACTGTAGTGTAAGCATGCCTCTGGCAAGACAGTGATGGAGTGAATGATGAAAGTTTTTGTTTTTCGGGCCACCCTGCCTTAGTGGGAAACAGGCGATGTGTTAATAATATATATATATATATATATATATATATATATATATATATATATATATATATATATATATATATATATATATATATATATATACAGGGTGACCAGAAAAAAACACTCCCTGATTTCAAACAGGTATAACATGAAACTTTATTGCAATAATCTTTCACAGTTAGTAGCTTCAGATGTTCGGTAATCATCGATGTGATAGTCCAGTTCCGTCCAGACGCTCTGCAGGATATCTGGTGTTATCATGCGAACTGCTTCAGTGATCGAAATCTTCAGCTCGTCCAGGGTTGCAGGTAGTGATGGTACGTAAACTGTGTTCTTTATGTACCCACAAACAAAGGCGTCACGAACACTTAGGTCCGGTGAGGTCAACTGAGAATATTTTGTTTCATCATAGTTATAAACCGTCCCATTACTTATATTGATTTCATCACTGGATAAATCGGCAGTTTTTTTCAAAGTTACATGACGCAGTTACAGAGCATTTTCTTCACCTCCACTTCGATTATGTGAAGTGTCCAGCACTTGTTGCACTCTGCTACATCGGTTAGCTGGAAGCCTTTCTGTCTCTTCTGGATACCTCCCTAAATCTCATGCTGAGTTCTTTATATACTTCCTGGTCATTCCTTGTGAGCTCTTCTCCTTCCTTCCTCAACCTGATTACCTGGTCCTTGACCAGGTAATCAGGTTGAGGATCAGATCTGGTTTTTGATCTTATGTTATTCTCGTATTGCTGCTGGACCTCTCTCCTTATCCATGTACATACATTTTTTAGGCTCTTCTGCTCAGTTTCTAGTTTTCCTGAGTCCTCTGCCTTCTATACATTTTCCATGATCTAACACACTTGGTTTTGGCCTCTCCACTTGTCCGGGTAAATCATGGGCTCACTCTGGTCTTCCCGTTGTTTCTGTTTCCTCTTTGTACGAACTTTTCTGCCAAACTGCACTTTGTGGTCATGGGTGCCATCATTTCGTTTAATATCTTTTCCTATAACACTCTTTCCCACTGCACCTCATGCAGGAATTGCTTTATACCTGTGTAGTTCCCTTTTTTTAATCTAAGCTGTTCCAGTCCTTCTCATGCCACTTCACTCTCCATTGTTAACTTTACAATGTAGTCGACACTAAGGACCATGTGATCGATAGCGCTTAGGAGCCTTTTATGTGTGATGTCTTCTATGTATAACCTTTTCAATGTAAATATGAGGTCCAGCCATGCTGGTTCATTCCTAACATGTTGTTGCAGGAAGTTTTCCAGCCCCACCTCCATAATCTAAGCCCTCCACGTCTCTCGTCCGCCATGTTGCTCTAGTTTTTCCTAGTCAATCTCCTTGTGGTTGGAATCCGCCCCCCATGACGAGTAACTTTACCTGGTCCATGTGGGTCATTCTGGCTACCTCTGTTACCACCCCCATGAGCTTTGTCTCCGTGAGTGATATGGTATTCGAGGATGCCTCAGTGATTCTTTCCCGAAATGCACAGCGAGTTACTGGCTTTCTTTTATGCTTAACAATATTCTGTAATACAGCAAAAAAAATGTAAAGCTTGTTTTTTTGTTACTCCACCTGTGTTACTTTACCATACCTTCAGCTTCCTTTCCAGAACTGTATTCTGGGAGTGGTATTGGTTGTAGGCTCAGCGTATGAAAAAACAGGACTGGATATTATGGGAGACTGCTGTTGTGGTGGCGTTAGTGCTGGGAGAATTGGGGGATGTTGGTGTGTAGTGAGGCTTGTTTCTGGTTATCGTTTTTGGTTGGTGTGGGTTGGTAGGAGTTGAGGGGATGCTGTGTGTGGTTCTGTAAACGGTTGTGTTTGCTGTTAACCTTGAGGCTGTTCATCCCTGTCTGTCGGTACCTGAACCTGTCTCCCCTTACAGCCTCTGGCACCTTCTTACTCTCTCAGTTGTTCGCGTTCTTTCTGTGTTCTGTTATGTTCGAGGTACACTCAATGGTATTTATGGGAAACCTTTAACAGTGGTTCCTGCTGCAGGATTTTCTTCTGTACCATTTCTGTCTTAAATGTCAATATGACTGGGCAGTTTTTTTTTTTCTTGAGTTCCACCTAAGTTTCTGAAAATTTCTCAACTGAGTCATATCCTTTTCAGTTATTGCGATAATCTTTTCAATCTCTTATATCTGTCCTGTTTTTTTTTTTCGTCGTAGGTCCTCTCTTTTGCCTCATGAAGGCCGTTAATAATAAGTGACCTTTCCCTCTCCTTTACCCATTTCGTTTCCCTCCTTATCTCTGGGTCCGATTTAAGTATCTCCTTGATTGTTTAATTTATCGTCTCCCAGGCGTCCAGTTATCCTAATGTTTGTGTGTGTAAAAGTATTATTGGACAATTTGGATTATTTAAACTTTATCCTTTACTGCTGCACTACGTATGGAAAAATCATCAATATTTAATAAATATTCATTTAGTTCCTCAGTGAATTTCTATCTCAAATATACACAAAGGTCAACAAATGATTCTCAGATATTAAGTATTACCCATCTCACATTCAATTTTTATACATGTCCAAAGTTTCTTTTCAAATGATTTTACTCGGGCAATTATCTTTTTAAAATTCAACTGGTGTCTATACGAAATAAATTATAAGAAAAAAAGGAGAATTCAGTGTATACTGAAGTAGATCATACCACGGGTGGGGATAGAACTCTCGGTCAGAGAGTCAAAACTCCAGACCGTCGCGTTAGCCACTAGACCAGCTAGCCACAATAAGATTCATCCAACTAGGTATATTTCTACACCATAGGAAGGTTAGCACAGGCACCTCTGTGACCACAAATGCAAGTTTTTACAGACGAATCTCCAGCTAGCGTGGCCGTGACGAACTCTAGCTCAAGTCCCCCTCACTGCCCTCAATATGACTCACGAAATCGTAATGACACGATTGAGACTCTCTGACCGCGGGTTCAAATCCCGCCTGTGGTATGGTTTGTTTGCAATCGTGTCATTGCGATTTCGTGAGTCATACTGAAGTAGATGCACAGAAGAATTTCTTGCATATTTGGAAATTAATAATAAAAGTAATAAAATATGAAAAAAAGTTTGCATAACATAATACATTACAAAAGTTAAGATAATTTGACTAACCTCTATATTCTGAAATCTGTACGGGCAGCAACCCTGACGAGTGTAAATATTTATGTAGGTTATAAGGTGTATCTGACCGAGGTCCACCACCCACCACGGGAACGAAAGTCCCCCATTCGATGCATACATATTGTAGTCACTCACGACTCCATCCACAGCAAAATAACTGTACAGTCTGCAAAATAGATTCCTAGATTCAACAGTATTCTGATTTAAAACATAATATCATTTATGCCATATCCAGAGGCAGATGCACATATGTTGTAACTAGTACACACACACACAAACCATACCACGGGCGGGGATAGAACCCGCGATCATAGTCTCAAAACTCCAGACCGTCGCGTTAGCCACAATAAGATTCATCCAACTAGGTATATTTCTGGCCCAGTGGCTAACGCGACGGTCTGGAGTTTTGAGACTATGATCGCGGGTTCTATCCCCACCCGTGGTATGGTTTGTTTGCAATCGTGTCATTACGATTTCGTGAGTCACACACACACACACACACACACAACAGAGAGAGGACCTAGTAGCGATCAGTGAAGAGGCGGGGCCAGGAGTCTCGACCCCTGCAGCCACAATTAGGTGAGTACACATATACACACGTTCACACTGACCCATGTGCAACGACCAGGATTTCAGGAACCTGTGAACTGAAACTCAGCTATGATAATTAATAAGAGTAGTGAATGACATGAACGGATATTGGAGACATGCCCAGACATTATAGCACCCACAAAGATAATACTCAAAAAAAATGATAATAGATGCATTCTTTCCATGTGGATATCAGATTTTGAGGAAGGACTGAGGGAACAGAAGAGGTGAAGGAGTAACACTGCATATCAGAAATCAGTGGAGTTTTGAGATGAGTGTAATGACAGAAGGGAAGCAGATGACTACATAGTAGGCACATGGTAGACTAGGAGTCCCATAGTGGGTGATAGTAATAATGTACAACCCTCCACTATACTACAAAAAACCAAAGCAAGAATATAATGAAAACAACTGAGCAGTCTTTGTTTACCAGAGACGGACAGAAGAATCCATATAAGAAGTGCAAAGTTACTGATCACAGGTGACTTTTACCACATGGATATTAATTGGGAGGGCCCAGAGCCACACGGAGGACCAGAAACGTGGAGAGCTAAGATGCAGGTAGTAATGGAAAACTTGTTGCACCAACATGTTAGGCTCACAACCAGAGAGAGAGAGAGAGAGAGAGAGAGAGAGAGAGAGAGAGAGAGGGAGAGGAGAATGAACCAGCATAGCTGGACCTTGTATTTACCCTGAGTGATTCTGACGTAGAGGATAGTGCACATGTAAGGCCCCTCAGTACTAGTTGTCAGTGGAACGCCTTCCATCTGAACAAAAAACTAATGGAAAAATAAATAAAGAAAAGTCTCTAGGAAAAATAAGAATAATGACTTTTGAGGATTTTACTTAAAATTTAAATATAATAAAAATGGCCTCTGGTTCTGGTGCTGTAGTTGGGCAGGAGTAGGTAAGGCCCTGGACAGATCTCTGATGTTAAAGATGATGCAGGTTATCCTGGGCGGATGGTAACAGTCCGATATTTTGGAATCTCCTCTACCACTTGGTTGGAGCACCTCAAGTAGAGTAAATAAGGGCCGGTAGTAGTCGAATAATGTTAATAAGTCCAATTAACAAGTGTCATGCTCCTTTATCTGGCGTCTATCCTGGATGGCCACGCCAGGAACAGAGCTGATCAGGAGAAGAGTGGAGGTGAAGTGACTCACCAAACTTCAACACACACCAGGTAAGGTCAATACTACCAGTAGAAATTGAAACAAATCAGACACCAGGAACTAGAGTTTCGCCCCAGCCCGCTAGAGGGGATGGGGTGCGCGACGTAACTCGCTAATGGTTCCTGGTTGCCTGAACAACCCTAACCCCACTTACACCCACTTTTCCCTCACAATACCCGTTTCCAAAACTTATGGACAGAGTCAATAAGTAAATTAACAGAGGGAAAAGAACTATGTACAACCTCGGCTCAGCCAATCTGAAAAGTGGTTTTCAGAGCCAGATATATATACAACTTTAAACTTATAGAGCTGAATAGCTAAAGCCCATCTCAAGAGTCTGCTATTTGAGCCTTTAAAGTTTTCCAAGTACATCAGTGGCTTGTGATCTGTTTCAAACACAAAGGGTTTTCCGTATAGGTAGTATTTGAATCTACTTATACCCCATACTAATGCGTAACATTCTTTCTCCACAATGGAGTATCTTTCTTCTCTGAGCAGAAGCTTCTTACTGGCGAAAGATACTGGGAAAGGAGTCTCCTCATAATACGGAAGCAGTACAGTCCCGAGTCCAGAATGGGAGGCATCTGTTCGGAGACAAAATATTTTATTAATATCGGATAATTTTAGGACAGGGGGGTTGGAAAATATCCTTTTAATTTCTTCAAAGCTTTGGATGGCTTCTTCAGAACAACTATGGAAGTAATGGATTTTAAGGGTACCGCATCTGGGAAGCAGGACGCATAGTCAATCATAGTTAAAATATATTTATGACCTGATGAGCGAGGAGTGTTAGGACCAACTATATCTACTGTAACTCTTGCAAAAGGGACTGAGAAAATTGGCATCTTGACCATAGGAACTCTCTTAGTTCTACCCTTTTGTGAGGAAAGTTGACATACGTGACATGATTTGCAGTACTTGTAGATGTCAGGGGACATACTAGGCCAGAAATATAGGTCTTTGATCTTATTATAGATTTTCCTGTGTGAAAAATGGCCAGAGACTGGTAGGTCATGAGAAATCTTTAAAATAGTTTCCCGGCAATCCCTCGGAATGACTAACAGGCTTCGACCAACGTCATTGGGTTTATCCGCTGACACTATAGTCTTGTACAGAAGATCATGTTTGAAATCAAACTTATAAGAAAATTTCTTTCTTTGTATCACGTTGCCATTTAAAGCTAACTTACAAATTTCCTCTAAGGAAGGACAAGTCTTTCGAAGACCCTCTAAATCAATGTGAGACAGCTCAATAGGTTTTCTTTTGGAAAGAACTAATGGCTTGATAGGTTTTTATCTTAGGCTGAGCTCTGGTAAGGACGTTAATCGTGTCCTGTTGCTGAAAAGATTGTGTCACACTTAGTTTTTCACTGGTTTCTGCGTTTTCCGGTTTTGGTGACTGATTTACTAAGAGGGTTCCCGGAGTTTCGTAACTATCAGCTCTCTGATTTAAGTTATCCAACTGAATCACTTTCTTGGAAACTCTTCCACATTTCAAACAGTCTCTTTCAGTTGGGAAAGTAGCCCCTTGTATGTTCCCAACCAAAACAGAACATGAGGTTATTGGGGCAACTACTGCATCTACCCATCCTGAGAACCATTTGCACCTTATGAAACATCTGACTGTTGGAAAAGAATCGCTTCTTCCTAAATAGTCATTAATTTAGTAGACTTACAACGTGATGAATCTAGGTTAGGGAAAAGCTTACTCGAGATAACAATACAGGAACATCTTGTGTCTCTAAGAATTGTTGACACATTCATGCCATTGACTGTACCTTCACTAAAAGGTGCGTTGATATTAGATTCTATGAAACACCAATATTCTCACCTTTTTTCTTAGGACAGTCTGGCCGTCTATGGCCCCATTCATTCCAGTTGAAACACTTTACTGTGAAGGCCGTGGAATTCTTCGGTACGGAGGGTTTGGATCCCTCAGATTGCTTAGGCACAACAGACTTATATCTGCTACGCTCTTTAGGGTAGTTATTATGAGCGCACTCATATATATCAGCAGCTTGTGCCATTTTCGCAGCCGTCTGAATGTTTCTTTCTTTAATGAATATTCGTAAATCAGAGTTTACAGAAGAAAGGAATTGATCTCTTACCATCAGGTCTCGTAAAGATTCGAAATCGTGGTCGACCTCAGCACTAACAATCCACGAATCAAATAATCTGAAAAGTGTTGTTAAGAATTGCATATAATTTTAATATGGAGTTATTTTAATGTGTCTAAACTCCGACCTGTAATGATGAGTGGTTTTTTTGAAAGTCTGAAGTATAGCTTTCTTCAGCAGGCTATAACTAGAAATAACATCAGAGGGTAGGGTGGAATAAACATTTAATGCTGAACCTGTCAGTAGTAAGCCCAGCCTAGTAGCCCAAGAATCTGATGGCCAGTCACAGAGAGTGGCAGTACTCTCGAATCGAATAAAATATGCGATATGTCATCTTGTTCTGTGAAAGGTGGTATCTGTGGCATCCTAATATTTGGTTCTTGGGAAGGGTATTTTAGTAACCCTTCATCTATTTTCTGCTTAGATAGTTCTATCTTAACTTCTAATTCCAACCTTGACTGTTCTAACTCCCTCTGCTTAGCCTGTTCTTCAATTTCCTTCATTTTGAAGGCTACCCTCTCTCGCCTGAACTCTATCTTCTCTGGCTATCCTTTCCTGTCCTTGTTTCTCTTCCCGAGCTAGTCTTTCCTGTTCCTTTTTCTCTTCTCGAGCTAGTCTTTTTTCTTCTCGAGCTAGTCTTTCCTGTTCCTTTTTCTCCTCAACAGCCATTTTAGTAGTAATGTAACTATCAAGTTTCTGTTCAGTAAATCCCATTTCCTTTCCAGCTTTCAACCAGAAATCTAAGGAATCCATCTTGTAAAAAGAAATATTACCCACCAAACTTGACCCGTCTGAACTAATAAACTAACAGGAAGGTCTGTTACAAAAGAGGGACACAGTCCGCACACTTTAAACTTCCCAAAGAAGAAAATGAACAAAATATTTCTCCCTGGAAGAATACACTTGTGGGCTCAATAGCCTTCACTAAGCAAAATACACACGGTTCACACAGAAGGGGTTATCATCAAAGTTCTTCAGGTCCAACAAATACTCAAACTTCTAAACCGAACCTTAGAACCAAACAACGGTAAGTCAACCAGACTACCAGTAATGACTTGACACCTCAACTAGCTCACCCTTTTCTATCGTAAATGTTATACTCACAACCAGTTGAACCATCAGGACGATGTTGCTTCAAGGGTCGTATCCTGGCAAGGTCGCCATTGTCAGTGGAACGCCTTCCATCTGAACAAAAAACTAATGGAAAAATAAATAAAGAAACGACTCTAGGAAAAATAAGAATAATGACTTTTGAGGATTTTACTTAAAATTTAAATATAATAATCTCATCTACCACTTGGTTGGAGCACCACAAGTAGAGTAAATAAGGGCCGGTAGTAGTCGAATAATGTTAATAAGCCCAATTAACAAGTGTCTTGCTCCTTTATCTGGCGTCTATCCTGGATGACCACGCCAGGAACAGAGCTGATCAGGAGAAGAGTGGAGGTGAAGTGACTCTCCAAACTTCAACACACACCAGGTAAGGTCAGTACTACCAGTAGAAAATGAAACAAATCAGACACCAGGAACTAGAGTTTCCCCTGCCCGCTGGAGCGCTATGCGCGACGTAACTAGTTAATGGTTCCTGGTTGCCTGAACATCCCTAACCCCACTTACACCCACTTTTCCCTCACACTAGTGACCACATAGTTCTGAGTTTTCAATACCATGTGGAAGTAAGAGTGGAGAGAGAGCAACAACACTGGAAGGATGTGAGAAGCCTCACTACAAAGCCATAAAACAGTTCCTGAATGAGGTGCAGTTGGAGAGAGACCTTGAAGGAAAGAGAATGAGATGATGGAGTATGTGACTGAAAAGTGCAGAGAAACAGAAGGGAAATTCTTATCCAGGAGAAAAAGAAACAGTGAGAATAACAGAGTGAGTAATGATTCTACATGGGTAACAAGGGACGTTCGACGATAATTTGAAAATATAGTATTGAAAGCCAAATCCAATTCAAAGATATTATACGGCCACATATGTATGAAGACAACAATATAGAACCAATTAATCAAGCAGAAGAAGAACGAGACGAGCTTGCAAGGAATGATCAGAAATTCTGTGAGGATCTCGGCAAGAAATTTAGAAAGAATAATCAGAGGAGACCGGAATGTTATCAGTGAACCGAAGCAATGTGCATCTGGAAGCGTTGGACATATACAAACAAGCTGGAGGTGAAGAAGCTACTGTATGGGCTAGATACCTCGAAGTTAAAGGGCGCAGATGTCTTTCTCTTCATCCTAAGGACCCTTCAAGGGAAGTTCCTTGACGCTGGTGAGGGGCTCTTGATCTAGGGAATTCGATCTGTGCTCCGGTTTCCTTAATTGAACCTGAATACCTTCCGTCCTCCCCCTCCCCTTACGTGCGCTGTATAATCCTACGTGTTTAGCGCTCCTCATGATTATAATAATTCATCCTGAGGAAGCAAAGGTATTGTGTATGTCTCTAGCAACAGTCTCCAACATGTCTATCTATATGTTGTGCTAAGCTACAGACCAGTGTCATTCGCCTGCATAGTATGTAAAGTTATGAAAAAGATTATCAGGAGAAGAATGGTGGAGGACCTGGAAGGTAGTGGTCTCATACACGGCAGGATTTACCTACTCGAAAGCACGGTTTTTGAGCAAGTAAATCCTGTCTCACAAACCTACCGACATTCTACAAGATAACAAAAGGCAGGAGAGGGAGGGAGAGAAGGAGGGAGAAAGAGAGAGAGAAAGAGAGAAAGAGAGAAAGAGAGAGAGAGAGAGAGAGAGAGAGAGAGAGAGAGAGAGAGAGAGAGAGGGTGAAGAGTGCATCTTCTTGGGAGAAGGAAGACTTTTGACAGTACTGCACACGAGGCTGGTACAAAAGCTGGTGAAGCAGACAGGAATAACAAAGAAAGCACTACAATGGATCAAGACATACCTGGCAGGAAGGAAACAAAGAGTGATTATCTGTCAATCTGACGAGTAGGGTCCCACGAGGATCAGTATTAGGACTGGTGCTGTTTCTTGTATACATGAATGACATGAAGGATGGGATAAACTCGCTGATGACATGAAACTGAGACAAACACAAGCATATGTGGAACAGGAAAAGCTACAGGTTGCAGGTCTACCCTGACAAGTGGCTACTGGAATTTAACCCCATCAACCGCAAGCTTCTGATATTTAGGAAAGGGAAAAGAAGACTACAGGCTGCAGGTCTACCCTGACAAGTGGCTACTGGAATTTAACCCCATCAACCGCAAGCTTCTGATATTTAGGAAAGGGAAAAGAAGACCGCACACTGAATAATGGCAGTGGGGAGTAAAGGCTACAAACCCCAGTAGGAAGAACCTTAGGGTGAGTACTGTACCGAGTATATCGCCTACGGTGAATATCAGCCAATTAACAGCTGCAACATACACGCGCCTGGAGACTTGCAGACTAGCTTTTAAGACATTTAAGCAAAGAGTCATTCACGATACTGCATACCTTGTATATCAGGCCCATAATGAAGTATGAATCACAAGTATGGAACCTTCACCTGGTGATGTCAAAAAATTGGAGAAAGTGCAGAGGTTTGCAACGAGACTAGTCACTGAATAAAGGAATATGTTGCATGTTCTTATGTTATTGAGGCTAGGACTTTGGGTAGTTTCAAATTTAGGTTGGATAAGTACATGAGTGGGAGGGGTTGGATTTGAGAGGGACTTGTACATCGGAGCTTGTTTCTTGGGTGGCATTGAAAATTGGGTTGGTCAAATGTTTGTTAGTGGGATAAATTGTAAAGGACCTGCCTAGTATGAGCCAACAGGCCTGCTGCAGTGTTCCTCCTTTCTTATGTTCTTATGTTGTTCTCATGAGGAAACCTTGAGGAAACTCAACCTGATGATATTGAAAGACGGAACGACTAGGGATGATTTGGTAGGGGTAGCAGTAATGTTAAATGATCAGTTATGGAAGGAGAAAAGAGAATATGAATGTGTAAATTCAAGAATTATGTGGATTAAAGTAAAGGTTGGATGCGAGAAGTGGGTCATAATAAGCGTGTATGCACCTGGAGAAGAGAGGAATGCAGAGGAGAGAGAGAGATTTTGGGAGATGTTAAGTGAATGTATAGGAGCCTTTGAACCAAGTGAGAGAGTAATTGTGGTAGGGGACTTGAATGCTAAAGTAGGAGAAACTTTTAGAGAGGGTGTGGTAGGTAAGTTTGGGGTGCCAGGTGTAAATGATAATGGGAGCCCTTTGATTGAACTTTGTATAGAAAGGGGTTTAGTTATAGGTAATACATATTTTAAGAAAAAGAGGATAAATAAGTATACACGATATGATGTAGGGCGAAATGACAGTAGTTTGTTGGATTATGTATTGGTAGATAAAAGACTGTTGAGTAGACTTCAGGATGTACATGTTTATAGAGGGGCCACAGATATATCAGATCACTTTCTAGTTGTAGCTATACTGAGAGTAAAAGGTAGATGGGATACAAGGAGAATAGAAGCATCAGGGAAGAGAGAGGTGAAGGTTTATAAACTAAAAGAGAAGGCAGTTAGGGTAAGATATAAACAGCTATTGGAGGATAGATGGGCTAATGAGAGCATAGGCAATGGGGTCGAAGAGGTATGGGGTAGGTTTAAAAATGTAGTGTTAGAGTGTTCAGCAGAAGTTTGTGGTTACAGGAAAGTGGGTGCAGGAGGGAAGAGGAGCGATTGGTGGAATGATGATGTAAAGAGAGTAGTAAGGGAGAAAAAGTTAGCATATGAGAAGTTTTTACAAAGTAGAAGTGATGCAAGGAGGGAAGAGTATATGGAGAAAAAGAGAGAAGTTAAGAGAGTGGTGAAGCAATGTAAAAAGAGAGCAAATGAGAGAGTGGGTGAGATGTTATCAACAAATTTTGTTGAAAATAAGAAAAAGTTTTGGAGTGAGATTAACAAGTTAAGAAAGCCTAGAGAACAAATGGATTTGTCAGTTAAAAATAGGAGAGGAGAGTTATTAAATGGAGAGTTAGAGGTATTGGGAAGATGGAAGGAATATTTTGAGGAATTGTTAAATGTTGATGAAGATAGGGAAGCTGTGATTTCGTGTATAGGGCAAGGAGGAATAACATCTTGTAGGAGTGAGGAAGAGCCAGTTGTGAGTGTGGGGGAAGTTCGTGAGGCAGTAGGTAAAATGAAAGGGGGTAAGGCAGCCGGGATTGATGGGATAAAGATAGAAATGTTAAAAGCAGGTGGGGATATAGTTTTGGAGTGGTTGGTGCAATTATTTAATAAATGTATGGAAGAGGGTAAGGTACCTAGGGATTGGCAGAGAGCATGCATAGTTCCTTTGTATAAAGGCAAAGGGGATAAAAGAGAGTGCAAAAATTATAGGGGGATAAGTCTGTTGAGTGTACCTGGTAAAGTGTATGGTAGAGTTATAATTGAAAGAATTAAGAGTAAGACGGAGAATAGGATAGCAGATGAACAAGGAGGCTTTAGGAAAGGTAGGGGGTGTGTGGACCAGGTGTTTACAGTGAAACATATAAGTGAACAGTATTTAGATAAGGCTAAAGAGGTCTTTGTGGCATTTATGGATTTGGAAAAGGCGTATGACAGGGTGGATAGGGGGGCAATGTGGCAGATGTTGCAAGTGTATGGTGTAGGAGGTAGGTTACTGAAAGCAGTGAAGAGTTTTTACGAGGATAGTGAGGCTCAAGTTAGAGTATGTAGGAAAGAGGGAAATTTTTTCCCAGTAAAAGTAGGCCTTAGACAAGGATGTGTGATGTCACCGTGGTTGTTTAATATATTTATAGATGGGGTTGTAAGAGAAGTAAATGCGAGGGTCTTGGCAAGAGGCGTGGAGTTAAAAGATAAAGAATCACACACAAAGTGGGAGTTGTCACAGCTGCTCTTTGCTGATGACACTGTGCTCTTGGGAGATTCTGAAGAGAAGTTGCAGAGATTGGTGGATGAATTTGGTAGGGTGTGCAAAAGAAGAAAATTAAAGGTGAATACAGGAAAGAGTAAGGTTATGAGGATAACAAAAAGATTAGGTGATGAAAGATTGAATATCAGATTGGAGGGAGAGAGTATGGAGGAGGTGAACGTATTCAGATATTTGGGAGTGGACGTGTCAGCGGATGGGTCTATGAAAGATGAGGTGAATCATAGAATTGATGAGGGAAAAAGAGTGAGTGGTGCACTTAGGAGTCTGTGGAGACAAAGAACTTTGTCCTTGGAGGCAAAGAGGGGAATGTATGAGAGTATAGTTTTACCAACGCTCTTATATGGGTGTGAAGCGTGGGTGATGAATGTTGCAGCGAGGAGAAGGCTGGAGGCAGTGGAGATGTCATGTCTGAGGGCAATGTGTGGTGTGAATATAATGCAGAGAATTCGTAGTTTGGAAGTTAGGAGGAGGTGCGGGATTACCAAAACTGTTGTCCAGAGGGCTGAGGAAGGGTTGTTGAGGTGGTTCGGACATGTAGAGAGAATGGAGCGAAACAGAATGACTTCAAGAGTGTATCAGTCTGTAGTGGAAGGAAGGCGGGGTAGGGGTCGGCCTAGGAAGGGTTGGAGGGAGGGGGTAAAGGAGGTTTTGTGTGCGAGGGGCTTGGACTTCCAGCAGGCATGCGTGAGCGTGTTTGATAGGAGTGAATGGAGACAAATGGTTTTTAATACTTGACGTGCTGTTGGAGTGTGAGCAAAGTAACATTTATGAAGGGATTCAGGGAAACCGGCAGGCCGGACTTGAGTCCTGGAGATGGGAAGTACAGTGCCTGCACTCTGAAGGAGGGGTGTTAATGTTGCAGTTTAAAAACTGTAGTGTAAAGCACCCTTCTGGCAAGACAGTGATGGAGTGAATGATGGTGAAAGTTTTTCTTTTTCGGGCCACCCTGCCTTGGTGGGAATCGGCCGGTGTGATAATAAAAAAAAAAAAAAAAAAAAATATAAAATAATGAGAGGAACTGACAGAGTGAAGACGCACAGATTTTTTTTGTGACAGGAAAGAGGAAGACGAGAGGACAGCCAACATACCGGTGACTTATCTAAGTCACAGGGACGTTAGGAAGTTTTTCTTCTGCATTAGAGTAGTCAGGAAGTGAAACGAACTGGAGGGTGAAGTGAGAGAGGCAGGATCTTTGCAAAATTTTAATTAAGAAGAGGTTGTACATAAATGATACACAATACCTACAAAATAAAAATCAGACACATATGCAAGATCTAGGTATCTATATTGTAGACGTTTCGCAATCTAGTGGCGAAACGTCTACAAATCAAAAGGACAATAGTTCTGTCTTCCAAATATATCTTTGGATTTGTATTGGTAAAGCCACTGGATGGCGAAACGTCTACAATAAAGATATCCAGATGTTGCACATGTGTCTAATTTTCAAGAGACTGGATAAGGCTCTCGACACATATGCAACAGTTAGGTATCTATATTTCGAAACGTTTCGCCTACACAGTAGGCTTCTTCAGTCGAGTACAGAAAAGTTTATAGAAGCAGAAGATACTTGAAGACGATGTAATCAGTCCATCACCCTTATATAGTTTTGAGGTGGTCAGTCCCTCAGTCTGGAGAAGAGCATTGTTCCATGGTATGAAACAATATGGAGATGAAGTGAGAACGGCTCGATTTGAGAGGGACCTGTCCTCCCAACATCTGAGTTTTACCTCTCCTAGTGGCCTACGTCTCACCTCTTGGTGCTATATTAGGCTCCATCCTGTCACTTCATCTCCATATTGTTTCATACCATGGAACAATGCTCTTCTCCAGACTGAGGGACTGACCACCTCAAAACTTTAAGGGTGATGGACTGATTACATCGTCTTCAAATATCTTCTGCTTCTATCAACTTTTCTTTACTCGACTGAAGAAGCCTACTGTGTAGGCGAAACGTTTCGAAATATAGATACCTAACTGTTGCATATGTGTCTTACCTAACAACCTGTCGGTATTTTATACCATTTTAATGTTCAAGGCTCTCGAGTAACCACCAGAAAAGAGAAGCTTACAGGAGCTGAGTCTCGACCCATGCAAACACACACACACACACACATATATATATATATATATATATATATATATATATATATATATATATATATATATATATATATATATATATATATACAACGACATGCATAACAACATAGATCTTCATACAATATATTCAAACTGGGCAGCTGTTGGAGCAATAGAAAACAAGCTAATATTATCCCCTTATATGTAAAGAGCGAGAGACAAATATCTGAGAAATCACAGGCTAGTACCTTTAACATGTGTTTGTCAGATGTATTAAAGGTTATGAGATAAAATATATTGGAGAGTTCGGAGAGGAGATTCTAAAAGAAGAAAGTCAGTTGAATGGATTAAAACTTCGAGGACTGCAAGAAGTAATTTGACATAGTACGTTTATTCAGGAGCAGGTACCTTTAAATACAGTTACATAAATGATCATACATAGCAGTATATGTATAGATTATCCACCAGGATAACCCAAAAAAGTCAGACTCAATGACTTATTTCCATTGGGTTCCTTGAGTACCATTGCCCCACTAGGTAGACTGTTCGTAAGAAACGTAAACTACTTACCAGACATGATTCGGTCTTATGTGTTACTATTTGCTGAAGATTTGAAATTAATGAAAATAATAAGAAATGGGGGAAAACAGTAGCTCTAAGGAGACCTCAACAGACCAGAGATGTTGTCAAAAAAGTGGTAACTAGAGTTGACTGCAAGTAAATGCAAGTTCATATAATTAGTGAAAAGATATGGAGCTGAGCAGACGCTAAGTACAGCTTAAGTAGAAAGAAACTGACTCACATAAACCATATACCGAAAAGGTCCATAAGTTTACATCCAGTGTAGTACTGGAACTTAGAGGTTTGCACTACGAGGAAAGGTTGAAAGAATTGAACCTGATGACTTTACTGGTCTGAAGGATCAAGGTGGACACGATCACTACTTACAGTCTATGAAAAGAAATTGAGAGGAAAGTTCGAAAATGACTATTGTAATGAATTGATCAAGATTAAAGGGGCAGATGTGAAAAATGAAGCCACGTATGATGTATAAATGCATAATGAAGTATTTTTTAATCCTAAGTTGGTTGAAAAGAGGAGTATTTTTAATGAAGAAGTTAAGGATGCAAACTTTCTACACAGCTTAAAGAGCAGATATGAGGATATACCTTTGAAGAGTTTCGAAAGTTTCTCTTCTCTCTGAGCCCGGCCATGGGCCAGGCTTAATAGGTTACAAATCAGATATCCAACCTCGTGATCTTTAACTCGGCGAATACTCCTCCCCCTTTCTTCCAACACAAAATGCTAACACATTATGCATATAAAAACACACGTAATACCCACCAATACACATAATTATTTGGGGTTACCGACATTAACTTAGGTACAAGAAACACGCAACACAATAGACGATATTTACAAAGGCCATATAAGGGAGGAATATGTGGTCTTGTTGTGAGCGACCTCCTCCAACATGTTATCACTGGGATACGCGTAGAAGGTAGCTGTGTTAGAGCTGGAGCCTGAACCTTCCTGTAGCAGAATACATGAGCCATTTGTACCTGCAACGATAATATACTCTTAGTATGCATGTATATGAATATACAGAAGAATGGAGGATTACCCGGCCCGAGGTCCTGTGTGTGACAAACTCTGCACTCGAGGACCTGTGTGCGACAAACTCTGCACTCGAGGTCCTGTGTGTGACAAACTCTGCATTCGAGGTCCTGTGTGGGACAAACTCTGCACTCGAGGACCTGTGTGTGACAAACTCTGCACTGGAGGTCCTATGTGTGACAAACTCTGCACTCGAGGTCCTGTGTGTGACAAACTCTGCACTCGAGGTCCTGTGTGTGACAAACTCTGTACTCGAGGTCCTGTGTGTGACAAACTCTGCACTTGAGGTTTCTGAGAAATTGTATGTGTGAGGCTTACAGGTACAACCCTGAATTATTACACACACACATAATTTGAGAAGAAGCTTTGATCCATCAAACAGGTTACACTTACTGGTATTGATGTACCTCAGTGTCAAGTGTGACTTTAAGGTCACCAGGTCACAATATGCCCCTCCTTTATGACCACCTTCATACCTCACACGACTGGACCTCAAATTATTTCAATTATTTGGAATAATTATGCCAGTAACGCTGACAAATTATACGTGGACTGTATATTTTGTAATATCAATTTCTTGACCTGAATAACTTGCTTAAATAATTTTGTATAATTTCCTAACGCCTCCCTTTCGATAGGCAAATTATATTGGCCAATACAAATTAACAAACCATACCACGGGTGGGATTTGAACCCGCGATCAGAGAGTCACAAAACTCCAGCCCGTCTGACGCGGGTTCTAACCCCGCCCATAGTATGGTTTGTTTGCAATCGTGTCATTACGATTTCGTGAGACATATTAACATACCTGTAGTGAAAGTTAATATACAAGGAGGCGTACATTACATGTGGTTTAAACTTCCTCAATTTGTGACGACTCAGCGTTTATTGCACCTTAGTTTATTTCGTTAGAAGAACTGGCCAACTTCCATATCCTTGAGAGAGCTGACACACTGCCTCTCTGGACGGCCGCCGGACAGTACTACGTGGCACTATAACCCCCTCTCCCTTCCCCCAGTTATCTGGAAGAACCTACTGAGTCCTGGAGATGGGAAATACAGTGTCTGCACTCTGAAGGAGGGGTGTTAATGTTGCAGTTTTAAAACTGTAGTGTAAGCATGCCTCTGGCAAGACAGTGATGGAGCAAAAGTTGAAAGATTATCTTTTTCTGGTACTCTACCTTGGAGGGAAACGGCAGATGTGTTAAAAAAATTTAACACTTTATATTTAAATTAACACTTCACATTTACATTACATGATATAAACATATTACATGGCTCAATTCTTGCATACTAATTAAAGAAAAATATAAAAAAAAAATCCACTAGGTTGCAATGGATCTCATATCGAATCTCAGTCCATTTCTTCCGTGTATTCAATAGTAATAGTTTATTATGACTTATCTTAGACACATGCAAATATTTATGTGCTTGTGATATGGCTTTATTAATGGTAATAGGCATTTTTCTGCTAATCTATTGCATTAATTCTATACCAAACTCGTTGATTCTCTGAATGGATGAACTTAGACTGTTTCCAGTTAACAGAGTTGATTGATTAATTGGATTTAAAGCCTATCAACTATAAATGAATCATTATCGTTGCTCGTAAACTTTTAATTCTTAAAAAAAATGAAGTAAACGTTCTGTGGTCTACGGAAAAAGGATAGAGGAATCAGACCTATGTCGGTTAGCAGGACCTTCCGACGCCTTGTTGCCAGGGTTGTTGTGAGAATTGTGAGTCACGAGGTTACAGCAATCCTGAAACCAATTCAGCTTGGTTTTGTGATTTAAACAGGCTGTGAGGCATCTGCAGGACGGGTGTGCAGTGCAAATATGACAGACGAAAAAGCCCCTATAGACATTTCCTCTCTCTTTGTCCATTCATCCATTAGTGTTACAGAGGTACTTCTAAACAAATATTTGGATAATATGAAATCGACTCATGTGAAGATGCGCTACAAGGATGCCCTTCATCATTCTGTCTGGTCAGAGCTCACAAAGTATTGTTTTGCTGTCATATGTAAAGTGAACTGCATTATATAATTTACGATATTATGTTACATACTACAAGATGGAATCTTGAAATGAAACAGATATGAGTTAACTATCACCAGAAAAAATTATGTGACCGCCTTGACGTGACAAAAAATATTTGTCATCTGAACTCGATTGATTTGGCCTCGAAGAATTTAATATTCATTGTTTGTCTTACCTCTTGCAAGTCTATTGTCAGGGTATTCTGAATTTGATGAATGTTTCCCAATTACTTATTCTTCCACAAGGGTAATCGTGTTACCATCATCCTCATTTAAAAAAAAATAATGGTATATTAGCATTTTTCATAACACCTTAGTAAATTTGATTTCTGAGCTCTGTAAGATACATCACTGGCTCGAATTTTGAATCCGATAACATAAGTATCTTTCCCGATATCGCTAGGAAAGAAAAGGAAAATTAATGGCGTCAAATGTAAGTAATTTCTTCGGTTTAATGGAATATAAACACAAACAGTGTAATGTGATCCTTGATTGACAACGGTTCGCCCACACAGTTGGTTTTATCAGCTCACAAACAGATCTACCTGGGTGAAAGGTACGTGATTATTTATGTGATGGAGTCGGGTGGAGAATGCTGGGTAGGTTGGATCTGAACCTGCATGTGTCAATCTTCCGAGTAGGGTGATAGAGGCTAGGACCATTGGTAGCTTTAAAAAAAGATTAGACAAGTATATGAGTAGACCTTCTGCAGTGTTCCTCCATTCTTATGTTCTTATGTGGGATAACGATGAAGTAGTTTCTCGGCAAGGGGTTCAGCTATGTTTTAGTAGTTGTTGGATATACAGAAGTTGTTGAAGTTGTTGGATATACAGATAAGTCATGATTCCAGGATTCTTCGGTATTGAGTGTTGTCTTCTCTAGCAATAAGTCTTGCGTTTCTGTATTGTTTAAATGGTTTTAAGAATTTCGGTGCTGAACACAGGCATTCCTTAAATTGTCAGAGCTGCCTGTATACTGGTGCTCTGAAATAAGTGTTTGGAGGTCTCTGGATGTTTCGCCAACATATAATTTGCTGCAGCATTACAAGGAATTATGTATACCCCTGCAGAGGATTGAAACTTGTCCTGTCTATTACTGGTGATGTCCTTGATGGTGGTGGAAGTGGAGGTAGATACTTGGAATAAGGTATTGGAAAAGATATTGGAAACGTGTTCAGCAATAGAGTTGGTGGGGAGGACTATGTATCTCCTCTCGGCAGTGTCTTCTCTAGGTGTGTTAAAAATGTTATATGCCCGGCTTCTGCAGTCTCTAATGAAGTGACGAGGATAGTGAAGTTTATAAAATATTTGTTCAGTTAGGGAGCATTCTTCCTCAAGGAACTCATTGCTCCAGATTCAGAGTGCATGTAGGAATAAGCCTATAATTACACCACGTTTGGTTTTGGTGTCTTGGTGAGAGTAATAGTGGAGATGATCGTATTGGTTGGTAGGTTTTCGATAGACTTTAAAACGAAGTTCTTTGTCAGCTTTGCAGAGAAGAACATCAAAGAAAGGAAGAGTGTTGTCGACTTTTTCTTCTCGTGTTAATTGAATTGAGGGCTCGACCTGGTTGAGCTTGTGTTGGAGATCTTGAACGCTGAAGCATCTGGGAGTTATGATGAGAATGTCGTCAACAAAACGGAGCCAGGTGACAGAGAGGGAATAATAGAGGAAAGTCGTTCGGCTTCCAGGTATTCTATGTATAGGTTCGCCAGGACGGCACTAAGTGGCAAACCTTTGTTGAAAAAGGTGATTTTCAAGAGTGAAACACGTAAAGCCAACACATAGTTCAACAAGATCGATGAAATCGCTGGCTGGAATTGGAAGGTCAAGTGAATCGTCAATTTTTTTTGCGCAAGAGATCGATGGCTTGTGTAGTAGGTATTTTGGTGAATAAAGACGTTACGTCAAGGCTGGAGAGTTTCTTATTCCTGATATTGATGTTGCGAATGCGATTGAGAAGAAGACTAATTGTGCCCAAGAGTTTAGAGAGGCGGTTAGCGAGAATCCCTGAGAGTTGGTAGGGAACACTGCCTATTCCCGAGGATATGGGCCTCGATGGGATACCTGGCATGTGAGGTTTGGACAGGCCGTGCATTCTAGCAGCTCTGAGGTTGCTGGTGATGGTGTGCAGAAGTTTCTTCCCTTGTACTGTCCCACTATGTGGGTGAAACGTTGCCTATAAAGGATCATAGTATACTCCTACGTGTTTATTTTTCCATTGTGTCGGTATTATATAAAATTTACTTTCTTCGGTTTGGTAACAAAAATAAACTCTTATAATTATGATACATTATTTTAAAACCTCTTACCATTATACGTGTACTGAAGAGCTTGTTTCACGGCGCATATTTCAGCACACATTATTTCTGAGGAGGCTGTGTATGTTTGCTGCGGAATAATCACGGTCTCAGAGACACACTGGGACGCTACTTGTGCTGGACCTTTGCTCTGAGTGTCAACTCCAAGAATGAGAGAAGTCCATACCAGTGTCCACACGCAGACGATCATGCTGGTTACCTGCTTATAAGAAATCACAAATAAATGTATATAAATTAATTACTACGGAGACAAAATCAGATTAAAAGTTGATATGTATGATGTCTACACGTTTTTTCTCTTTTTTCGGTATTAAAAATTCAATATTCTATGTTATTAGTCAAAGATATTTGACAGTTGTAAGAATTTATATGTTTTATTTCGTTTTGTGCGTATTCTGGAGTCTATATACATTAAGCAAATACATGAAATATAGCAGATTTTCAGAAATGAGAGAATTGATAGTTGAGATGACGAGCTGCGACACATTATAAACTGATGAAATCAAGTTCTTAGTAATTTAAGATTTATTTCTTGAAATTGTTTACCTGGGCTTATTTATTATAAAAACTACATCATTTGGCACATGACTAAATGACTAATACCATATTTTTATATTGGCGTCAATATCATCATAGAATAAATTACGGTGTAATAATCCTAGGCAGGTTATCCATGCTTAAAGCCTAGCTGGGGCAGGTTATCCAGGCTTAAAACCTGGCTACGGCAGGTTATCCATGCTTAAAACCTGGCTACAGCAGGTTATCCATGCTTAAAACCTGGCTAGGGCAGGTTATCCATGCTTAAAACCTGGCTAGGGCAGGCTACCCATGCTTAACATCTGGCTAGGGCAGGTTGCCATGCTTAACACCTAGCTAGGGCAGTTTACACATGCTTAACACCAGGCTAAGGCAGGCTGCCTATGCTTAACACCTGGCTAGGGCAAGCTACCCATGCTTAACACCTGGCTAGGGCAGACTACCCATGCTTAACACCTGCCTAGGGCAGGCTATCCGTGATTCACACCTAGCTAGGGCAGGCTTCCCATGTTTAACACCAGGCCAGGGCAGGCTGCCTATGCTTATCACTTGACTAGGGCGGCATTGAGTTCCTTGAGGAAGAATGCACTATAATTGAACAAGTATTTTCCAAACTTCACTATCCTCGTCATTTCATCAGAGACTGCAGACGACGGACATTAAACATCTTCAACACACCCAGAGAAGACACTGCCGAGAAGAGATACATAGTCCTCCCCACCAACTCCATTGCCAAACACGTTTCCAACATCTTTTCCAATACCTCATTCCAAGTATCTACCTCCACAACCACGACCATCAAGGACATTACCAGTAATAGACAGGACAAGCTTCCATCCTCTGCAGAGGTATACATAATCCCTTGTAATGACTGCAGAAAATTATGAGTGGGCGAAGCATCAAGAGACATCCAAACACGTATTTCAGAACACCAATACGCAAGCAGGTCTGACGATACAAGGAATGCCTGTATACAACACCGTAATTCACACAACCATTTAATAAGCTACAGAAACTCAAGACTTATCGCCAGAGAAGACAACACTCAATACCGAAGAATCCTGGAATCATCACTTATCTCTAAGACCAACAACTTCAACCAGAAGAATGGCTTCCATAACATAGCTGAACCACTTGCCACTTGGTGACGTGTACTTAGGTCAGTGGTGACGTGTACTTAGCTCTGTGAAGACCTGTTTGCGCGCTCTCTACGAATTGAAGCAAGATGTCCTCCATCGAGCAACTTTACCAACAGCTTAAGGAAGAATTGAGGATGGCGAAGATGGAGATTCGGCGACTGACCGAGGAAAACAAGAAGATTCATAGTAGTCCTCCTGTTTTGAGTCCTCAGGTCAAGAAAGGAAACTGGTCAGTGGCTGGACAGCAGGGAACGAAGTTGACGATCAAGAAGACGAATGGAAAGGTAGAAACGATGAAGAAGAAAGAGACTGCCGTGGAAACTGTTGTGGAAACATCTAATACATTCTCAGTGCTACCCGACGAATGTGAGTCGACTACTGGGAACGTCACGACGAACGACACCAAGGAAGGTAAGAATATTGTTGTTGTTGGGGATAGCGAAGTTAGGTATATGGATAGGGCATTCTGCTTGAAGGACAGGAGTAGGAGACAGAGGGTTTGCTTTCCTGGGGCTGGGATGGAGGATATTGTTAGCCGTCTGGATGACATCATGAGAGGTAATGGGAGCAATCCTATTATCTGTCTCAGTGCTGGAGGCAACGATGTTGGCAGACGTATGAGTGAAGACCTAATTAGTAGGTATAGGTCAGCAATAGAAACAATTAGGAGAAAGGGTGGGAACCCTGTCATATGTGGTATTTTGCCAAGGAGAGGAGCTGGAAATGAATGGTTGTCCAGGGCAATTGGTGTCAATTCCTGGCTGGACAAATACTGTAAGGAAAATGCAGTAACATTCATTGACAACTGGGACCTCTTCTATGGCAGAAATGACATGTATGCCAGGGATGGGATTCACTTATCTAGGTCTGGGGTGGGAGCACTGGCAACTGCAGTGGAGGGAGCTGTTAGGACTTTAAACTAGGAATAGTTAGTGGTATGGGTTTTGGCAGGAAAACAGTGAAGTCACAGTGTAGTAATATTATGAGTTCTAGGGGAACTAGTAATAAGCAGAACGAGGTAGATATTGAAAAGCCAGTGACATTGAGTGATAAGGACAGTAATAGGTTTAGTAGAAAAACTGAAATGAGCAGGAAGGGTAAAGAGAAAGGAGAGTCTTTCAATGTTTATTATGCTAATAGCCGTAGTGCTAGGAATAAGATGGACGAGTTGAGATTAGTTGCTAGTGCAGGTAACATTGATGTATTTGCCTTAACTGAGACGTGGTTTAATTCAAAAAGTCGGGACATGCCTGCGGAATGTCACATTCAGGGTTTTATATTGTTCCAAGTAGATAGATGTATCGGGAAGAGGGGTGGGGTGGCATTGTATGTCCGAGATCGCTTGAACTGTTGCATAAAAACGGGTATTAAGTCTGAAGTAACACATACAGAGTCTGTTTGGATAGAATTTTCAGAGGGGCATGAAAAACTGATTTTAGGAGTGATATACCGTCCCCCAAACTTAGATAGGGACCAAGGCAGACTACTATGGGAGGAAATTGTTAAGGCCACAAGGCACGATAATGTAGTAATTCAAGGAGATTTTAACTTTAGTCATATTGATTGGAATTTCTTGACTGGGAATTTAGAATCATACGACTTCTTAGAAGTAGTTCAGGATTGTTTTTTGAAGCACTTTGTGACAGAGCCTACAAGGGGAAATAACCTGCTTGACTTAGTTCTGGCAAACAATGAATCCCTTGTTAATAATTTAGAAATTTCAAAGGAACTGGGTGCTAATGACCACAAATCAATTACATTTAGCATTGAATGGAAGTACGATAGTAGCTATAACTCAGTAACAGTCCCAGATTTTCGTTTAGCAGATTACGATGGGCTTAGAGAACACTTATCATCTGTTGATTGGGGTAACGAAGAGAGCTATCAATATGACAGTTTTCTGAAAACTATACATGCTGCTCAAAGAACATTTATCCCATATAAAAAAATTAGATCAAATAGAAATGACCCAAAATGGATGAATAATAGGCTGAAATATCTACTAGGGCATAAGAAAGGAATTTACAGGCGTATCAAAAGAGGTGAGGGTCATCTTATGAATTAGTATATTGACATTAAGAGGGACATTAAAAAGGGGATAAGAAAAGCTAAAAGGGGCTATGAAATTAAAGTTGCTAGGGATTCTAAAACTAGCCCAAAAAGTTTTTTCCATGTCTATAGAACAAAAGTTAGAGATAAGATAGGCCCCCTTAAAAATAACTATGGGCATCTTACTGACAAAGAGAATGAAATGTGCTCGATTTTAAATAATTATTTTCTCTCGGTTTTTACACAGGAAGACACTAACAATATTCCAGTAATTAATTTTTATAGTGGGCTAGAAGATAAATTATGTAACATCACAGTCACTAGTGAAATGGTTGTGAAGCAGATAGACAGACTGAAGCAAAATAAGTTGCCGGGTCCTGGCGAGATTTTTTCAAGGGTTCTTAAGGAATGAAAAATGGAACTCTGTGAACCATTAACTAATATTTTTAATTTATCTCTTCAAACAGGTGTAGTGTCTGATATTTGGAAGATGGCTAATGTAATTTCTATTTTTAAAACAGGGGACAAGTCGACACCGTCAAATTACCGCCCAATAAGCCTGACCTCAATTGTAGGTAAATTACTAGAGTCAATTATAGCTGAGATTATAAGAAGCCATCTCGATAAGCATAGCTTGATTAATGATACTCATCATGGATTCACAAGAGGCCGGTCTTGTCTAACTAATTTATTAACTTTCTTCAGTAAAGCTTTTGAGGCTGTTGACCACGATAAAGAATTTGATATTATTTACTTAGATTTTAGTAAGGCTTTTGATAGAGTTCCGCACCAAAGACTGTTAAAGAAAGTGGCAGCTCATGGCATTGGGGGAAAAGTGCTCTCATGGATCGAGTCATGGCTCATAGACAGGAAGCAGAGAGTGTCCATAAATGGGGTTAAATCTGAGTGGGGATCTGTAACAAGTGGCGTTCCACAGGGATCAGTCTTGGGCCCGTTGTTGTTCATAATGTATATCAATGACCTTGATGAGGGAATTACTAGTGATATGAGCAAATTCGCTGATGACACAAAGATAGGTAGGATAATTGATTCAAACGTAGACGTTAGGGAACTTCAGGAGGATTTAAACAAACTATATTCTTGGTCAGAAAAGTGGCAGATGCAGTTCAATGTAGATAAATGCAAGGTTCTGAAGCTCAGGAGTGTCCATAACCCTAGCACTTATAAGTTATATGATGTAGAACTTAGCCATACAGATTGCGAAAAAGACTTGGGGGTTATGGTGAGCAGCAACCTTAAACCAAGACAGCAATGCCTAAGCGTACGTAATAAGGCAAATAGATTACTGGGATTTATATCAAGAAGTGTAAGCAACAGAAGTCCAGAGGTCATACTGCAGCTTTATACATCATTAGTAAGGCCTCACCTAGATTATGCAGCTCAATTCTGGTCTCCATATTACAGAATGGACATAAATTCGTTAGAAAACATTCAGCGTAGGATGACTAAATTAATACATAGCATTAGAAATCTTCCTTATGAAGAAAGATTGAAGACTCTTAAGTTACATTCACTTGTTAGACGAAGAATGAGGGGAGACCTGATCGAAGTGTATAAGTGGAAGATAGGTATTAATGAAGGGGATATTAATAAGGTCTTGAGGATATCTCTCCAAGAGAGAACCCGCAGTAATGGATTTAAATTAGATAAGTTTAGATTTAGAAAGGACACAGGAAAGTATTGGTTTGGAAATAGGGTAGTTGATGAGTGGAACAGTCTACCTAGTTGGGTTATTGAGGCTAGGACTTTGGGAAGTTTCAAATTTAGGTTGGATAAGTACTAAGTAATAACTTCTATGGTCGAAATGACATGTATGCCAGGGATGGGGTTCACTTATCCAGGGCAGGTGTGGGTTTTCTTGCTAACTCAGTTGAGGGGGTTGTTAGGACTTTAAACTAGGATTAGTTAGAGGTATGGGTTTAGAAATGATAAATAATGAGTGTGGATATATTGACTTACGCTCTGATATTAAGAATCTTAATAGTAACTGTCATGGAGTAACTATGGGTACTGATAATTTCAGAAATTGTGTAAAAACAAAGATGAATAGGAAAAATGTGCAGAAGAAAAAACATATGATGGTATTTTATGCTAACAGTCGAAGTGCAAGAAATAAAATTAATGAACTACGTTTGGTAGCATGTGCTGGGAACTTTGATATCATTGCATTAACTGAAACGTGATATGATTTAAAGAGTCGGGATATGACTGCTGAGTGTAATATTCAGGGATTTAAGTTGTTCAATATGGATAGATCTAATGGGAAGGGGGGAATAGTTGCATTATATGTTCGAGAAAATATTAGTTGTTGCATAAAAACAGGTATAAAAATAGATGGAGCAGTAACAGAATCTGTTTGGGTAGAGTTCGTAGAGGGCCAAGAAAAACTAATTCTAGGTGTAATATACCGACCTCCAGGCTTGGATCACGATAGAGGGAGACTTCTTTGGGACGAAATTGTTAGGGCTTCTAGACACAATAACATAGTCATAGTATGGGACCTTAACTTTAGCCAAATTGACTGGAATTCTTTGACAGGTAATCTAGAGTCCAGTGACTTTATGGAAACAGTTCAGGACTGTTTTCTGAAGCAGAGCATAACAGAGCCTACCAGGGGTAATAATTTGCTAGACCTAGTCTTGTCAAATAAGGAAACACTCGTGAATAATCTGGAGATCACTGAAGAGCTTGGCGCAAGTGATCACAAATCCATCACTTTTAGCATTAACTGGGAATGCAAGAATAATGATAATACAGTAAAAATCCCTGATTTTCGTTCTGCCGATTATAATGGACTTAGGGAACACCTGTCTAATCTTGATTGGGGTTATCTAGCTAATGATTTTATTAACGATGATCATACTTATGATTATGAAGGGATCTGCTTTTATGATTGTTTTCTTAATAATGTACACCGTGCCCAGAGTATATACATTCCCCAGAGAGAAATTAGGTCTAATAATAACGATCCCAAATGGGTTAACAGGAGGCTAAAGCATCTATTAGGGGAGGAAAGGGGAATTTATAGGCGCATCAGAAGAGGAGAGGTTAACCTTACTGACCAATATGTTCAGCTTAAAAGAGAAGTAAAAAAGGGGATTAGAAAAGCTAAACGTGACTATGAAATTAGAGTTGCTAATGAATCAAAGACTAATCCAAAGGGGTTCTTTCAAGTGTATAGGACGAAGGTGAAGGAAAAAGTAGGACCTTTGAAAATTGGGAATGGACAGCTGATGGATAACGAACTGGAAATGTGCTCCTTATTTAACGACTATTTTTTGTCAGTTTTTACACAGGAAGATGTAAATGAGATTCCAGTAATTAACAATTATTTAGTTCCTGATGAATTTAAGTTAACTAATATTACTGTCACGAGGGACATGGTTATTAAACAGATAGACAAACTGAAGCATAATAAGTCCCCGGGACCCGATGAGCTGTTTTCCAGGGTACTTAAGGAATGCAAGATGGAGCTTAGTCAGCCATTAACGAGTGTATTCAATGCGTCCATCCTTACCGGTGTTGTGCCAGAGTTGTGGAAGATAGCTAATGTGGTTCCTATATTCAAATCAGGGGATAAGTCCACTCCTTCAAATTACCGTCCAATAAGCCTGACATCTATAGTGGGCAAGTTATTAGAATCAATTATAGCTGACATTATCAGAAGTCACCTTGAAGAGCATAACTTGATAAATGAATCTCAGCATGGATTCACGAGAGGTCGTTCCTGCCTGACAAACTTACTGACGTTCTTCAATAGAACATTTGAGGCAGTTGACAGTGATAAGGAATATGATATTGTTTATTTGGATTTTAGTAAAGCCTTCGACAGAGTACCTCACAAGAGACTCTTAAGAAAAGTGGCAGCTCATGGTATAGGAGGTAAAGTTCTAGCATGGATTGAGGCATGGCTTACCAATAGAAAGCAGAGAGTTACCATTAATGGAGTGAAATCTGAATGGGGATTAGTCACTAGTGGCGTTCCACAAGGATCAGTTTTAGGCCCTCTCTTGTTCATAATTTACATTAATGACCTTGATGAAGGGATTACTAGTGACATGAGTAAGTTTGCTGATGATACAAAGATAGGCCGTATAATTCACTCTGAGGAGGATATCAATGAACTCCAGGACGATTTGAACAAATTAATGTCTTGGTCTGAGAAATGGCAGATGAAGTTTAATGTGGATAAGTGTAAGGTACTTGCCCTTGGTAATGAAAATAACCCTCGAAGCTATAATCTAGGTGAAGTAGAGCTTGGTCATACAGAATGTGAAAAAGACTTGGGAGTCATGGTAAGCAGAAATCTAAAGCCAAGACAGCAGTGCCTTAGTGTGCGCAACAAGGCCAACAGATTACTTGGATTTATCTCAAGAAGTATAAGTAACAGAAGTCCAAAAGTTATTTTACAGCTCTATACATGAACATCAAAATGGTATACAATACCGACAGGTTGTTAGGTAAGACACATATGCAACAGTTAGACAACTTTATTCCGAAACGTTTCGCCTACACAGTAGGCTTCTTCAGTCGAATACAGAAAGTAGGCAGTAACAGTAGAGATGTGAAGACGATGTAATCAGTCCATCACCCTTGAAGTCGTAGAATTTGAGGTTGTCAGTCCCTCGGCCTGGAGAAGTTCAGTTCCATAGTCAGTAACTATCTGCACCTCTCCTTCCGACAGTATTTAAGTCACCGCACTGTCGCTTGATCTTCAGATAGTTACTGACTATGGAACTGAACTTCTCCAGGCCGAGGGACTGACAACCTCAAATTCTACGACTTCAAGGGTGATGGACTCTATAACCCCACTCGGTAAATCATCTGATGCAGCATTCTCCACCTGACCCAGCATTCTGAACCTGACTATAAATACTCGCGTACCTTCCACCCAGGTAGATCTGTTTGTTTGTAGATGAATGGTTCAGAGAACCGACATGTTGATAAATTAGACACATGTGCAACTCTTGGGTATCTTTATTGAGGAAACGTTTCGCCACACAGTGGCTTCATCAGTCCATACAAAGGAGAATCTTGAAGAACAGGAGGAGAATGAGGTAATCAGTCCCTCAACCTTGAGTCGATGTGGTCAGTCCATCAATCTTGATTGATTGATGGACTTACCACATCGACTCAAGGTTGAGGGACTGATTACCTCATTCTCCTCCTGTTCTTCAAGATTCTCCTTTGTATGGTCTGATGAAGCCACTGTGTGGCGAAACGTTTCCTCAATAAAGATACCCAAGAGTTGAACATTAAAATGGTATAAAATACCGACAGGTTGTTAGGTAAGACACATATGCAACAGTTGGGTATCTTTATTATGAAACGTTTCGCCTACACAGTAGGCTTCTTCAGTCAAGTACAGAAAAGTTGATAGAAGCAGAAGATACTTGAAGACGATGTAATCAGTCCATCACCCTTAAAGTTTTGAGGTGGTCAGTCCCTCAGTCTGGAGAAGAGCATTGTTCCATAGTATGAAACAATATGGAGATGAAGTGACAGGATGGGGCTTTTTTATAGCGCCAAGAGGTGAGACGTAGGCCACTAGGAGAGGTAAGAACTCAGATGTTGAGAGGTCTGGTCCCTCTCAAATCCTCTCTGAAGTTGTTACAGGGCTGAGTAAGCCTTCACAAGTGGCGACCTTGCCAGGATCAACTCGACTCAATCAAGATTCAACTCCCTCTCGAATCTACCATTGGAACTTCAACGCCGCATACCACAGACGGTTACCACCAGCCATGAGTAATCATTCTCTATGGTAGGACTACAGTACAGGTATTTAAAAGATTTGGTGATTGTTATAGTCTCAATTTATTGTAAGTCAAGTCAAGGCAGGAATACTAGTTAATTCTGCCATCTATTTTTGTGTGAGCTTGAAACACTTTGGAGGATTAGATTCTAGGGACCCGAGATTTTCCAGCGACAATTTGTTTCATTGAGCTCTTTATTATATCAAGAGAACTGTCATAGGACACTCTTGATTTATTGGTGAGAAGATTGGATGGTCAAGAAACCTCATTCTAATTACTGTTTGCTCGGAGCCAGCATAGAACCCTTCGTTTTAATTAATACTTATTGTTTAATTGTAGCAGGGATCGAGCCCTCTGGTTTATTTACAGTTTGAGCGGAGCAGGAATTGAACCCTCCATTTTCTTTAATACCTGTTTCACTTCCCATGATAGCTTAAGTTATTCTTGCAAGTATGGAGGAATACCAGTTTTGGATGAATGCTGGAAGTAAGTTAGGAATAACAGGGAAAAATTTAGAATCTTTCATTAGTGCTAAGATCCAGGAAATACTTGAAAGAGAGAGAACTGAGAGAGAAGAGAGACAGTTAGTAAGGGAAAGAGAAGAAGAAAAGGAGAGAGAGAGAAACGAAAGAGAAGAGAAAAAGGAGAGAGATAGAGAATCGAAAGAGAAGAGAAAAAGGAGAAAGAGAACCTTGAAAGACAGGAGAAAAAGGAGAGAGAGAGAATTGAGAGAGAAATCCAAGACAGAAAGAGAAACAGAAGACAAAAAGGAGCGTGATAGACTTGATCGTGAAGAAAGATCTAGAGAACTTGAGTTAATAGAGAGAGAAAAGGATCGCGAGCTCGAAAAATCTCGCCTTGAATTAGAGAATAAAATGTTAACTTTTACACAACAACAATTAGAGGAAGGAGTAATTGAACATCATGCAGCTAGTGCACATATTCCAACACCTAATTTACCTCCCTTCACAGAGGGGTAAGACATAACTTCATACATTATCAGGTTTGAAAATACCGCTACCCTCTGTGAATTGCCTGCTGACACCTGGGCTACCAGGTTAGGAATGTTATTTTCTGGTACAGCTTTGAATATGGTATAAACCTTGGTAATAAATACCGACAAGTTGGTTTAGAAAGACACGTATTAGAAAACGTTTCGGTCCTGGGACCGTGATCAAGGTCCCAGGACCGAAACGTTTTCTAATAAATATGTTATAGTGTTTGTTTACGTGTCTTTCTAAACCAGCTTTGAATATCTATGCAACATTGTCGCAGGATATTATATGTAATTGTAACCTACTGAAGAAGGCAATCCTTAAAGCATATCAAAAAACCACTAATTCTTACAGGAAAGATTTCAGGTGTGCCACCTTACTGCCTGGCCAGAACTTTCAGCAGTTATAGGTAACACTCTTTCGTTTGTTCGACTTTTGGAAAGAGAGTTCAGGAATTGATCACAGTTATGAATCTCTTAGAGACTTCATGGTTGCTGACCAGTTCTTGACAGCTCTTCCCCATCAGATACGAACATTCATCAGAGAACGTAACCTGATTAAAGCTGAGGAAGTTGCTGAGGCTGCTGACCTGTATGCTGAGGCTCACAATTCCTATAAAGACCTAAAGGGATCGAACCCTAAGGGCAAGGAGAAATTCGGTTAACTGCCTTAATAACTTTGGCATAGTTTTTCCACACGAACTTGATACGACAACTGAAGAATGTAATGTGTGTGCGTAATTGACACCTCTAAATTAGACTATGATGAACAACTACATGACTTTGTGACTCATGACCACTCGGGCGCAACCAACATTAATATTAATGAATCTTTGGATGACCACGAGAGACATGTACTACTTCAATGTGTGAGTAACTTTTCAGACGTCTTTACTGATATTCCAGGTGTTACCTCCACGGTAGTCCATAAGATTGACTTAGTGACGGACAATCCTATCAAACGAAAATTATACCCAGTTCCAGTTCACCTTAGGGATGCATTTGACCGAAAGGTAGACAAATTATTAAAACTAAAGATCATTGAACCTTCAGTATCTTCATATTGTTCACCAGTAGTCATGGTTAAGAAGGAGGATAATTCATTTAGACTTGCTATTGACTTCAGAGTCCTTAATGCTATAACTCGGTGGGATGCTGAGCCTATGCCCTTAATAGATAGCGATCTACACAAATTTTATGACTCTTCCTTCTTTTCAGAGATTGATATTGCGCAGGCATATCATCAAGTAATGTTAGATCCTTCTTCTAAGCAGTACACCGCTTTTCCTACACACAAAGGACTGATGCAATGTAGAACTATGCCCTTCGATTTGGTAACTGCCTGTGCTACCTACGTGAGACTGATGAGAAAGGTCTTGGGTAAAATGCCAAATGTTTCAGTTTATTTGATAACATTTACGTAATGACATCCACGTGGGACGAACATATCCAAACATTAACATCAGTTTTGGGTAGGTTACACTCACATGGCCTCACTGCCAAGCCGAAGAAATGCTTCCTTGGGTATAACAAGATTAGATATCTTGGACTGATACTTTCTAATAACTCTCTGGAGCCTCTCCCCAGTAAGATCAAAGCTTTATTAGAATTTAAATTCCCCAAAACCAAGAAGCTCATGCGTAGCTTTCATGGTTCTGTAAATTTTTATGCACGGTTTATCCCGAACCTTACTGACCTTACAGGCATCTTATCCGACTTCCTTAAAAATTCTGTGAAGGAACCTCTTGAACTTTCCGACGTAGCTCGGGAAAAGTTTAATGAGATTAAAAGTATCTTTTCGAAAGACTCTATACTAAAGATTCCAGATATTAATAAAACATTTTGTTTAAGAACTGATGCCTCCAATACTGGCTTAGGTGCGGTGCTACTACAATATCATGATGGTACTCCCTTCCCTGTATGCTTCCTAATCCAGAAACTCCTTCCCGCAGAAACGAGATACTCCACCATAGAAAAGGAATGTTTGGCCCTTGTGTGGGGTATCTCCAAACTTAAATTTTATTTGCTGAGAAAAGAATTCATTTTAGAAACTGACAACAGACCTTTGATATACCTAGAAACTTTTAAGGGAACCAACAGTCGCCTCTTGAGGTGGACATTGGCACTCCAGGCTTTTAAGTTCCATATTGTGTATATCATTGGTTCATCCAATTATTTCTCTGACTTGTTAAGTCGTGACGGTCAGTAGAAGTTTTCTTGCCTTATTCGACTTCCATATGTTAGAACTTTTTCCTAGCCTATTCTTCTTATACTCCTTGACTATAAGTCTTTGTATGGGGGAGTGTGAGGGAAAACTTCAATAGATAGGAGTAGCGAGGGAGTATATAGTAACTATAGTTTCATTGCCGGCTACTTGTTAAGGTAGGGTAAGTCAAGCTCCCGCTATTCCCGCATTTTTTCCCCCTCCCCGAAAGTGATAGTTTCATTGCCGGCTACTTGTTAAAGTAGGGTAAGTCAAGCTCCCACTATTCCCGCCTTTTTTCCCCCCACCCCGAAAGTGATAGTTTGACTGCCGGCTGCTTGTTAAGGTAGGGTCAGTCTAGCTCCCGCTATCCCTTCCCCTCCTTCTTCCCTCCCCTCCGAAAGGTGACGTGTGGGGCTCCAGTCCAAACAGTAATCACTAGACTCACAGCTCCCAGCACTACTGTAAGTACATGCCTGCCTTGTATTCTAGTGGATTTATTGGTTAAAAGCTTCACTTTTGACCAATAATAAATTTAGTCCTTTCAATCTTGCTCTAAGTTGACTGTTGTAATAATCACTACATCTTTTAGGTATTGTACTTATCATGGAGAGTGATTTCTTAAGCAGTGGGTAACCTGTCTATCTTTCCAGCTTGGATGACAGAGAGGGTCACCTGCCAATCAACGAGAAGAACTGATGGAGATGGACTAACGTCCTGAGACTTCCCCTTTTTGGATTTAATTACCTGTGCACCTTCTGCGACCCCCCCCCCATCATCGGCAACGGCTACGATTTCAACAAGCAGTGTCATCAACACCAGACACTCCTATATATATTAGCGTTGAATTCAGTTATTTATATTTTTCATTTTTCATTTTCTTTAATGTAAGATTAATATTTCATATTTAAGTGTTTTATATTTTATATTTTCTATATAATAAAGTGTTTATGTTTGTCTGTTATTATTTCTTTTTCTATTCATTAATTTTCCTAAGGAGGAGCCAGCCTGGATAATACTGTCTGAAGTTGTTACAGGGCTGAGTAAGCCTTCACAGGCAGGCTATCCATGCTTAACATCTAGCTAGGGCAGACTACCCATGGTTAACACCAGGCTAGGGCAGGTTTCTCATGGTTAACATCTAGCTAGGGCAGGCTACCCATGGTTAACACCTGTCTAAGGTAGGCTACCCGTGTTTAACACCTGCACGGAACAGGTGATTAAGATACTTGCCAGGAGAGACTATTATATCCTAGGGAAAAATTATGACTATTATACTCTTGCTTGCTATTGTCTGCATGCCCTATCTTTGACATTGTTATACTCTTTTTATTTCAAAGTGTTTGCATATGGTTTTAAGAACAACACATGTCATGATATATGTCGTGCCGAATAGGTAAATCTGGTCAATAAGCAAAAACTCATTTAAGATCTTGTCCATGATAAAATTTTGTGTTCTAGGCTTAAAAATGTTTTTCTGTTAATTATGTTAATGTAAAAATTAATATTTTTTTCACCACAAGAACGTTAGAAACTTACCTAACCATATCATAAGAAGCGCAATTTAATTTTGCCTCATCCATGTAAATATATTTCGGATAAATTCACAATATGTTATTAATAAACAAACACAATGAAATACATTTTCCTCGTTAGGTTCAGAATGATTTTTGCTTCACGGGGCAGAATATCTTTCAACAGCTTAGTCTCAAAAAACTTCATGTAAAAATTGCTGAATAAAGGAGACAATGGATTTCCCATAGCCATTCCATGCCTTTGAGACCTGTAATTCCCTTCGAACTCAAACTTGCAATCAACCTCGCACAACATAATCAGCACAATAATAATGTTCTTAACAAATCAGTGACAGTTACACGAGTGAACAAAGCTGTGACGTCAAAGCTTCCTGGTAAAAAGTCATTAGACATATTAATATTTTGCTATTTGTCAATAAGATCAACATTATTTCTAATGTGAGCTTCTAGGATGTTGCCTTGTTAAGGACACCACACCACAGGTGGGGTTAGAACCCACGATCAGAAAGTCACAAAACTTCAGCCCGAAGCGTTAGCCACTGGACCAGCTGGCTACAATAAGATTCACCTAACTAGGTCTGGAGTTTTGTGACTCTCAGATCGCGGATTTGAACCGTGCCAGTGGTATGGTTTCTCTAACAGGAAGTTCATTTTAAAAATATAATCTACCTTATCTATAATTAATATCACATTTGCTTTACCAACCTTCGTAAGGTAAAGTCTATCATCATTCTTTAATTTACGACACGACTAAACAAATCTTTGAGGGTAGTTAAGTTCCTTGGTTTGAGCAAAGCCCCATATACCATGCCTTTGCAATACTGAAAGTTTCAAGGGGTAGATCCCCTTGTTTTTCCAGGTTGCAAAAAGAACTGACAAGGTTATTGTAATTAATGCCCCCACTAGTGAGTGCAAAACTCATGCCATATCCTAGGGCTGTTTGATGGTCCCTGATAAGTTCAGCATTCGACAGTGTGAGGGAAAAGTTCAGTAGATAGGAGTAGCGAGGGAGTATATAGTAATAGTTTTATTGCCGGCTACTTGTTAAGGTAGGGTAAGTCAAGCTCCCACTATTCCCGTCTTTTTTGCCCCATCCTGAAAGTGATAGTTTGATTGCCGGCTGCTTGTTAAGGTAGGGTCAGTCTAGCTCCCGCTATCCCTTCCCCTCCTTCTCCCCGCCCCCCGAAAGGAGACGTGTGGGGCTTCGGTCCAAGCAGTAATCACTAGACTCACAGCTCCCAGCACTACTGTAAGTACATGTCTGCCTTGTATTCTAGTGGATTTATTGGTTGAAAGCTTCACTTTTGACCAATAATAAACTTAGTCCTTTCAGTCTTGCTCTAGGTTGACTGTTGTAATAATCACCACATCTTTTAGGTATTGTACTTATCATGGAGAGTGATTTCTTAAGCAGTGGGTAACCTGTCTATCTTTCCATCTTGGATGACAGAGAAGGTCACCTGCCAATCAACGAGCAGAACTGATGGAGATGGACTAACGTCCTGAGACTTGCCCTTGAAAAGCATAAATTAATCAACGAATTTCAGCATGGTTTTACAAAGGGGCGTTCCTGCCTTACGAATTTATTAACTTTTTTCACTAAGGTATTTGAGGAGGTAGATCATGGTAATGAATATGATATTGTGTATATGGACTTCAGTAAGGCTTTTGACAGGGTTCCACATCAGAGACTATTGAGGAAAATTAAAGCACATGGAATAGGAGGAGAATTTTTTTCCTGGATAGAGGCATGGTTGACAAATAGGCAGCAGAGAGTTTGCATAAATGGGGAGAAATCAGAGTGGGGAAGCGTCACGAGCGGTGTTCCAGGGGTCGGTGTTGGGCCCCCTGCTGTTCACAATCTACATAAACGACATAGATGAGGGCATAAAGAGCGACATCGGCAAGTTTGCCGATGACACCAAAATAGGCCGTCGAATTCATTCTGACGAGGACATTCGAGCACTCCAGGAAGATTTGAATAGACTGATGCAGTGGTCGGAGAAGTGGCAGATGCAGTTTAATATAGACAAATGCAAAGTTCTAAATGTTGGACAGGACAATAACCATGCCACATATAAACTAAATAATGTAGATCTTAATATTATGGATTGCGAAAAAGATTTAGGAGTTCTGGTTAGCAGTAATCTGAAACCAAGACAACAGTGCATAAGTGTTCGCAATAAAGCTAATAGAATCCTTGGCTTCATATCAAGAAGCATAAATAATAGGAGTCCTCAGGTTGTTCTTCAACTCTATACATCCTTGGTTAGGCCTCATTTAGATTATGCTGCACAGTTTTGGTCACCGTATTACAGAATGGATATAAAGTCTCTGGAAAATGTACAAAGGAGGATGACAAAGTTGATCCCATGTATCAGAAACCTTCCCTATGAGGATAGACTAAGGGCCCTGAATCTGCACTCTCTAGAAAGACGTAGAATTAGGGGGGATATGATTGAGGTGTATAAATGGAAGACATGAATAAATAAAGGGGATGTAAATAGTGTGCTGAAAATATCTAGCCTAGATAGGACTCGCAGCAATGGTTTTAAGTTGGAAAAATTCAGATTCAGGAAGGATATAGGAAAGTACTGGTTTGGTAATAGAGTTGTGGATAAGTGGAACAAACTCCCGAGTACAGTTATAGAGGCCAGAACGTTGTGTAGCTTTAAAAATAGGTTGGATAAATACATGAGTGGATGTGGGTGGGTGTGAGTTGGACCTGATAGCTTGTGCTACCAGGTCGGTTGCCGTGTTCCTCCCTTAAGTCAATGTGACCTGACCTGATTAGGTTGGGTGCATTGGCTTAAGCCGGTAGGAGACTTGGACCTGCCTCACATGGGCCAGTAGGCCTTCTGCAGTGTTCCTTCGTTATGTTCTTATGTTCTTATTTAATTACCTGTGCACCTGTTTGAAATTGCAGGGCATAACCCCTCATCATTGCAGCTGTAAAGAACCTGCTTTCCTGTCATCGGGATAGAATACTCAAGGCTATACTGTGAAGAACGAACCGGTGGGTTGTAACCAAAACCTGAGCCCCCCCCCCATCATCAGCAACTGCTACGATTTCAACAACAGTGTCACCAACACCAAACACCCCTATATATATTAGCGTTGAATTCAGTTATCATTTATATTTTTTCATTTTCTTTAATGTAGGATTAATATTTCATATTTAAGTGTTTTATATTTTCTATATAATAAAGTGTTTATGTTTGATATTATTTCTTTTTCTATTCACTAATTTTCCTGAGGAGGAGCCAGCCTTGGTAATACTGTCTGAAGTTGTTACAGGGCTGAGTAAGCCTTCACAAGTGGCGACCTTGCCAGGATCAACTCTACTGAATCAAGATTCAACTCCATCTCGAATCTACCATTGGAACTTCAACGCCGCATACCACAGACGGTTACCACCAGCCATGAGTAATCATTCTGTATGGTAGGACTACAGTACAGGTATTTAAAAGATTTGATGATTGTTAGTCTCAATTTATTGTAAGTCAAGTCAAGGCAGGAATACTAGTTAATTCTGCCATCTATTTTTGTGTGAGCTTGAAGCACTTTGGAGGATTAGACTCTAGGGACCCGAGATTTTCCAGTGACAATTTGTTTCATTGAGCTCTTTATTACATCAAGGGAACTGTCATAGGGCACTCTTGATTTGTTGGTGAGAAGATTGGATGGTCAAGTGACCCCATTCTACTTACTGTTTGCTCGGACCGGCATAGAACCCTTCTTTTTAATTAATACATATTGTTTAATTGAAGTAGGCATCGAGCCCTCTGGTTTATTTACAGTTTAAGCGGAGCAGGAATTGAACCCTCCATTTTCTTTAATACCCGTTTCATTTCCCCTGATAGTTTAAGTTATTCTTGCAAGTATGGATGAATACCAGTTTTGGATGAATGCTGGAAGTTAGGAATAACAGGGAAAAATTTAGAATCTTTCATTAGTGCTAAGATCCAGGAAAGACTTGAAAGAGAGAGAATTGAGAGAGAAGAAAGACAGTTAGAAAGGGAAAGAGAAGAAGAAAAGGAGAGAGAGAGAATAGAAAGAGAAGAGAAAAAGGAGAGAGAGAGAATTGAGAGAGAAATCAAAGACAGAAAGAGAGAGAGAAGACAAAAAGGAGCGTGATAGACTTGATCGTGAGGAAAGAGCTAGAGTACAAGAAGAACAAGTTAAATTAAGAGAACTTGAGAAAAGAGCAAAGGATAGGGAACGTGAGGAACAAGCTAAAATACGTGAAGAACAAGCTAAGATACGTGAGGAACAGGTTAAATTAAGAGAACTTGAGGAAAGAGCAAAGGATAGAGAAATTGAGGAAAAAGCTAGAGAACGTGAGGAAAAAGCTAGAGAACTTGAGTTAATAGAGAGAGAAAAGGATCGCGAGCTCGAAAAATCTCGCCTTGAATTAGAGAATAGAAAGTTAACTCTTACACAACAACAATTTGAGGAAGGAGTAATTGAACATCATGCAGCTAGTGAACATATTCCAACACCTAATTTACCTCCATTCAGAGAGGGGGAAGACATAACTTCATACATTATCAGGTTTGAAAATACCGCTACCCTCTGTGAATGGCCTGCTGACACCTGGGCTACCAGGTTAGGAATGTTATTTTCCGGTACAGCTTTGAATATCTATGCAACTTTGTCGCAGGATATTATATGTAATTATAACCTACTAAAGAAGGCAATCCTTAAAGCATACCAAAAAACCACTAATTCTTACAGGAAAGATTTCAGGTATGCCACCTTACAGCCTGGCCAGAACTTTCAGCAGTTACAAGTTTGTTCGACTTTTGGATAGAGAGTTCAGGAATTGATCACAGTTATGAATCTCTTAGAGACTTCATGGTTGCTGACCAGTTCCTGACAGCTCTTCCCCAATAGATAAGAACATTCATTAGAGAACGTAACCTGATTGAAGCTGAGGAAGTTGCTGAGGCTGCTGACCTGTATGCTGAGGCTCACAATTCCTATAAAGACCTAAAGGGATCGAACCCTAAGGGCAAGGGTTCATCAGACCTTAAGAAATCAAAGCCTCTAGTGGAAAGTAAAATGACTTCTTTTATTTCTGTTTGTCATTTGTGTGGTGTTAAGGGACATAAACGTCCAGATTGTCCTTCTAAGAAGGTCCAAAAAGTTGGAAGATGTTTTAAATACTGTAATGACCAAGCACCCTTCTGTTCAGGAACAGTTAATGGACTTAATGTATCTACCATTTTACGAGACACTGGATGCACATGTATAGTCATTTCTGATAAGCTGTTCCCTAACCTTAAAGAAACTCATTCCTCTGCTATACTTTCAGACTACTTGGGCCGTACTGACACTTTTCCTACCATCCGTTGTTACATTAGGTCTAAACGGTTCACAGGTTGGTCTGAAGCCGTACTAGCTCCCATCACTTCTTGATCCGTACTAATAGGTAATGTAAAAGGTGCCATTCTTCCTTCTGAGGTTGACCTTTCATCACCAAAGGTGGACATAAGTGTTTCATATCCTCTTCCTGTAGAGTCAGAGAAGCCCCTCGAAAGTTCAGATGAGACAATGTCTCGTGAGATTCATATGGGATTAAAAACCAGTGATGCTACTCTCGAAAGCGAGGTAGTAGGATCGCCGGTTCACTTGTTAGATGAAAGTGAAGATATCACCTCCGATACCATAAATGTCTTGACTAGGGCTCAGACCAAAGCCCAGGTTTCTCCTACTGTCCATCATTTGATTTTCCCTGACTTTAAGCCTTTAGATATATCGAAGGACTCCTTTGTCAATTTCCAACGTAATTGCCCTTCTCTTCAGAATTGCCATAATGCCGCTAAACAAAATCAAGTTATCCAAAGGAAAAACTTATCATATAAATTTGAATATATAAAAGGTATCTTGTACAAGTCAGTATTCAAATTAAATTCAGATGAGATAGACTCTTCCATCTTAGTTGTTCCAAGTCAATGCAGAGAGGCTGTTCTTAAAATGGCTCATGACCTGCCAGTGGCCGGACATTTCTCGCAACGTAAAACCTTAAATAAAATTAGGGAAACCTATTTTTGGCCAAAAATGTCCTCAGATATCACTACCTATTGTAGATCGTGTAAAGTTTGCCAACTGTCATCCTCCCGAGGTACCAGGCGAGTACCTATGGTCAAAATGCCAGTCTTTACGGTACCTTTTGAAAGAGTAGCTATTGACATCGTTGGTCCTTTATCTCCACTTTCATCTGGGGGACATAGATATATATTAACATTAGTTGATTATGCTTCGAGTTTCCCTGAAGCCGTTCCCTTAAAGACCATAACTACTACAGAGGTGGCTGAAGCCCTTTTGTCCATCTTCTCCAGAGTGGGCATTTCTAGAGAAATTTTGTCTGACCGTGGGACACAATTCACATCTGACTTAATGCAACATCTATACCAACTTCTGGGAGTGAAGCCTCTCTTCACCACACCCTATCATCCCAGCTGTAATGGGATGATTGAGCGCCAGCATTCGATTCTCAAGTCCATTTTAAGGAAACTTTGCTCCCTTAAACCTAAGGAGTGGCATCGTTACCTACCCTGTGCTTTGTTTGCCATGAGGGAAGTTCCCAGTGACTCTTTGGGGTTTTCACCTTTTGAACTTCTCTATGGTAGACAGGCCAGAGGCCCATTGTCCATCCTTCATGCTTATGGACTAATGAGGAGGTAAATGCTGAGGTTCAGTCTTACCAGTTTCTCCTTGACCTTAGATCCAAACTTGAGGAGACCTCTGACATAGTTTCGAAAAACCTAAGCTTGTCAATGGACCAGTACAAAACCTATTTTGATTCCAAAAGTCAGAGGAGAAGTTTTAAAGTAGGAGATGAAGTTCTTGTACTTTTGCTTATCAAGTCAAATAAATTATTAGTAACATGGAAAGGTCCATATAAAGTATTAAAAATTTGTGGGAAAGTTGACTACCTCATAGAAGTCAAGGGGAAACCTAAACTTTATCATATCAACATCCTTAAGAAATATTACCTCAGAAATTCGGTTAAATGCCTTAATAACTATGACTTAGTTTTTCCACACGAACTTGATACGACAACTGAAGAATGTAAGGTGTGCGTAATTGACACCTCTAACTTAGACTATGATGAAGAAGTACATGACTTGGTGACTCTTGACCACTCGGGCGCAACCAACATTAATATTAAGGAATCTTTGGATGACCATAAGAGACATGAACTACTTCAATGTGTGAGTAACTTTTCAGACGTCTTTACTGATATTCCAGGTGTTACCTCCACGGTAGTCCATAAGATTGACTTAGTGACGGACAATCGTATCAAACGAAAATTATACCCAGTTCCAGTTCACATTAGTGATGCATTTGACCGAGAGGTAGACAAATTATTAAAACTAAAGATCATTGAACCTTCAGTATCTTCATATTGTTCACCAGTAGTCATGGTTAAGAAGGAGGATAATTCATATAGACTTGCTATTGACTTCAGAGGCCTTAATGCTATAACTCGGTGGGATGCTGAGCCTATGCCCTTAATAGATAGTGATCTACAAAAATTTTATAACGCTTCCTTCTTTTCAGAGATTGATATTGCGCAGGCATATCATCAAGTAATGTTAGATCCTTCTTCTAAGCAGTACACCGCTTTTCCTACACACAAAGGACTGATGCAATATAGAACTATGCCCTTCGGTTTGGTAAATGCCTGTGCTACCTACGTGAGACTGATGAGAAAGGTCTTGGGTAATATGCCAAATGTTTCAGTTTATTTGATAACATTTACTTAATGACATCCACGTGGGACGAACATATCAAAACATTAACATAAGTTTTGCGTAGGTTATGCTCACATGGCCTCACTGCCAAGCCGAAGAAATGCTTCCTTGGCTAAAACAAGATTAGATATCTTGGACTGATACTTTCTAATAACTCTCCGCAGCCTCTCCCCAGTAAGATCAAAGCTTCATTAGAATTTAAATTCCCCAAAACCAAGAAGCTCATGCGTAGTTTTCTTGGTTCTGTAAATTTTTTTGCACGGTTTATCCCAAACCTTACTGATCTTACAGGCATCTTATCCAACTTCCTTAAAAAGTCTGTGAAGGAACCTCTTGAACTTTCCGACGTAGCTCGGGAAAAGTTTAATGAGATTAAAAGTATCTTTTCGAAAGACCCTATACTTAAGATTCCAGATATTAATAAAACATTTTGTTTAAGAACTGATGCCTCCAATACTGGCTTAGGTGCGGTGCTACTACAATACCATGATGGTACTCCCTTCCCTGTATGCTTCCTAAGCCGGAAACTCCTTCCCGCAGAAACGAGATACTCCACCATAGAAAAGGAATGTTTGGCCCTTGTGTGGGGTATCTTCAAACTTAAATTTTATTTGCTGGGAAAAGAATTCATTTTAGAAACGGACCACAAACCTTAGATGTACCTAGAAACTTTTAAGGGAACCAACAGTCGCCTCTTGAGGTGGACATTGGCACTCCAGGCTTTTAAGTTCCATATTGTGTATATCAATGGTTCATCCAATTATTTCTCTGACTGGTTAAGTCGTGACAGTAGATTTGTTGCCTTATGCGACTTCCATATGTTAGAACTTTTTCCTCGCCTATTCTTCTTATACTCCTTGACTATAAGTCTTGGTATGGGGGAGTGTGTGGGAAAAGTTCAGTAGATAGGAGTAGAGAGGGAGTATATAGTAACAATAGTTTTATTGCCGGCTACTTGTTAAGGTAGGGTAAGTCAAGCTCCCACTATCCCTTCCCCTCCTTCTTCCCCCCCTCCCCGAAAGGTGACGTGTGGGGCTCCGGTCCAAACAGTAATCACTAGACTCACAGCTCCCAGCACTACTGTAAGTACATGCCTGCCTTGTATTCTAGTGGATTTATTGGTTGAAAGCTTCACTTTTGACCAATAATAAACATAGCCCTTTCAGTCTTGCTCTAGGTTGACTGTTGTAATAATCACCACATCTTTTAGGTATTGTACTTATCATGGAGAGTGATTTCTTAAGCAGTGGGTAACCTGTCTATCTTTCCAGCTTGGATGACAGAGAGGGTCACCTGCCAATCAACGAGTAGAACTGATGGAGATGGACTAACGTCCTGAGACTTCCCCTTTTTGGATTTAATTACCTATGCACCTGTATGAAATTGCAGGACGTAACCCCTCATAATTGCAGCAGTAAAGAACCTGCTTTCCTGTCATCGGGATAGAATACTCAAGGCTATACTGTGAAGAACGAACCGGTGGGTTGTAACCAACACCTGAGACGCCTGAGTCTTTTGATTTCGAGAAAAAATTGATCCGAGGAGTTGGAGACTTTGTATTATCGAGAAAAACTTGATCCAAGGAGATGGAGACTTTGATTTCGAGAAAAAATTTGATCCGTGAAATTGGAGTCTTTGCATTATCGAGAAGAAAAATTGGGATGCAAGTGGGAGTTCATATGAATGCGGGAGCGCGGGGGCGCGGGGGCGCGGGTGGGGGGGTCGTGGGGGCGGGGGTGTCGGAGCGCGGGCGTGGGAGCACGGTCGTGGGGGCGCGGGGGCGTGGGGGCGCGGGGGCGCGAGTGGGGGGGTCGTGGGTGGGGGTCGTGGGCGGGGTTAAGGTCATTAGCATATAGGTGTGAAAAAGGTCATTAGCATATAGGTGTGAAAAGGAGACCCCTCAGGAAAGGAGATCGCTCAGGAAAAGGAAGCCACTCTGCCGCAGAGACCGCTGAGCCGCAGAGACCGTTGAGCCGCCTTCATCACTACTCATATTGTATAGTGTATACTACAGTGGCACCCTAGTATACATAGTGTATAGTGCATACTACGGTGGCACCCTAGTATACATAGTGTTATAGTGTATACTACAGTGACACCCTAGTATACATAGTGTTATAGTGTATACTACAGTGGTACCCTAGTAGAGTATTATAGTGTATTCTACAGTGGCACCCAATTATACATAGTGTATAGTGAATACTACAGTTGCACCCTAGCATACATAGTGTATAGTGTATACAACAGTGGCACCCTAGTATACATAGTGTTATAGTGTATGCTACAGTGGCACCCTAGTATTCATAGTGTTATAGTGTATACTACAGTGGCACACTAGTATGCATAGTCTATAGTGTATACTACAGTGGCACCCTAGTATACATAGTTTAATAGTGTATACTACAGTGCCACCCTAGTATACATAGTGTATAGTGTATACTACAGTGCCACCCTAGCATACATAGTATATAGTGTATATTACAGTGGCATCCTAGTATACATAGTTTAATAGTGTATACTACAGTGGCACCCTAGTATACATAGTGTTATAGTGTATAGTTCAATGGCACCCTAGTATGCATAGTGTATAGTGTATACAACAGTTGCACCCTAGTATACTTAGTGAATAGTGTATACTACGGTGGAACCCTAGTATACATAGTTTATATTGTATACTACAGTGGCACCCTAGTATACATAGTGTTATAGTGTATACTACTATGGCACCCTAGTATACATAGTGTTATAGTGTATATTACAGTGGTAACCTAGTATACATAGTGTTATAGAGTATACTACAGTGGCACCCTAGTATACATAGTCTTATAGTGTATACTACAGTGGCACCCTAGTATACATAGTGTTATGGTGTATACTACAGTGGCACCCTAATATACATAGTGTTACAGTGTATACTACAGTGGCACACTAGAATACATAGTGTATAGTGTATACTAGAGTGGCACCCTAGTATTCATAGTGTATAGTGAATACAACAGTGGCACCCTAGTATACATAGTGTATAGTGTATATTACAGAGGCACCCTAGTATTCATAGTGTATAGTGAATACAACAGTGGCACCCTAGTATGCATAGTGTATAGTGTATACTACAGTGGCACCCTAGTATACATAGTGTATAGTGTATACTACAGAGGCACCCTATTATACATAGTGTTATAGTGTATACTACAGTGGCATCCTAGTATACATAGTGTTATAGTGTATACTACAGTGGTACCCTAGTATACAGAGTGTGTAGTGTATACTACAGTGGCACCCTAGTATACATAGTGTATAGTGTATACTACAGTGGCACCCTAGTATACAGTGTTAAAGTGTATACTACAGTGGCACCCTAGTATACATAGTGTATAGTGTATACTACAGTTGCACTCTAGTATACATAGTGTATAGTGTATTCTACAGTGGCACCCTAGTGTACAAAGTGTTATAGTGTATACTACAGTGGCTCCCTAGCATACATAGTGTTATAGAGTATACTACAGTGGCACCCTAGTATAGTGGTATAGTGTATACTACAGTGGCACTCTAGTATACATAGTGTAATAGTGTATACTACAGTGGCACCCTAGTATACATAGTATACAATTTCGCCAAAATCATTCTGAACCTAACGAAAAAAATATTTTTCACTCTGTTTGTTTAGTATTAAATTATTGTCAACGTATCTAAAATATATTTAGTTGGGTTAGGCTAAAATAAATTGCTCTTTTTATAATAAGGTTAGGTAAGTTTTCTAAGATTCTTTTGGTGCAAAATTATAAATTTTTACAGTATCATTAATGAAAAAAAATATATCTTTAAATGTGTAAGAGAAAATTTTAGAAAGTACTTAATTTAATTGACCAGTTTTACATATTCGGCACGATGTATATATATATATATATATATATATATATATATATATATATATATATATATATATATATATATATGTGTGTGTGTGAATGTGCGTGTGTGTGTGTGTGTGTGTGTGTGTGTGTGTGTGTGTGTGTGTGTGTGTGTGTGTGTGTACTCACCTAGTTGAGATTGCGGGGGTCGAGTCCGAGCTCCTGGCCCCGCCTCTTCACTGATCGCTACTAGGTCACTCTCCCTGAGCCGTGAGCTTTATTATACCTCTGCTTAAAGCTATGTATGGATCCTGCCTCCACTACATCGCTTCCCAAACTATTCCACTTACTGACTACTCTGTGGCTGAAGAAATACTTCCTAACATCCCTGTGATTCATCTGTGTCTTCAGCTTCCAAC